>NC_067164.1:35914259-36256759 GCF_903995435.1 Acomys russatus | reverse complement strand
TGTTAAGTTTGTGTGTATGGATTTTGTGTGTGGGTCTGTCACATATGTCCTGGTATCTACAGAGGCCTGAAGATGGCATCAGATCCTCTGGAACCCAAGTTCCAGGCGGTTGTGAGCTGCCCAACACGGGCACTGGGATCTAAACTTGGGTCCTCTAGAGGAACAGGAAGGACTCCTAACCCCGGAGCCATACCCCAGCCCTCTATGGAGGAAGTTCCTTCAGATAAAATAAGACCGGCCCAGAAGTGCAGACACAAAAGTATAAAGGGCAGGGCACGCTCAGGGACCGGCCGCTAGGTCTTCCTGCAGACAGTTCAAGTTAAGGCAGAGTGAGCAGTGGGTCTAAAGAAGACCAGCACACGCGAGGCCAAGGGATGAGGCCAAGGGATGTGGCGTAAAAAGGCTTTCCTCTTTCACTCTCATCCATCTTCATCAAAATGAAGTGAAGATGCCAATCGTGCCAATATCTGATGAGCAACGCTGGCAGGGAAATGCTATTGAAATGAGCAAGTTCTTCGAAAACTTGAAGTACTCTCATGGCAGTTAACTTTCTTTGGGGTGAGATAAGGACGAGAAAATAGGAGAACATGTTCTACTGACATGGATGACAACACCTAGATGCTTCAAGGCTTAAGCTTTCAGCTTAAATTTGATAATTTTATAAAAACTACAGCAAAGCAGCAGAGCTTATTGATAAACACTGAATTCGGTTTGTTTGTTTGTTTTCCTGAAATCGGGTTTCTCTGGGTATCTCAGCCTGTACTAAGCTCACTTTGTAGACCAGGCTGGCCTCCAACTCACAGAGATCTGCCTTCCTCTACCACCCAGAGTGCTGGTATTACAGGGGTGTGCCACCGCGCCTGGCTACACTGAATTTGTTTAATGAGAGCATTTTAGTTTAGCCCCACAGTAATAATTCCTTTAAGCCCAAAGCAAGTGATGACAGGAAATAAAACATTCATCATTGAACATTGCATGTGTTCTTTAATCTATGTTATGGGTTTGCTAATGAAAATTGAAAAATTTTAAGTTTTACTTATAAATTAACCTACTGGGCTGTTATTATCTTCTTGTGTACACTTCCTTGTTATTCATAAACTACATAAGCTTTGAATCCAAGCCTCTCCCTGCAGGCTGCCTAAAGTGAAGGATTATCAGACTTAAACCAGGACATAAAATCAAATTCTGCTCTTTCATAAAAAATTTGGACTTATCTGAAGATAGTGGGGGAGCCACGCTGTTTTCTCACTGTGTTGCTTACGGCTGCCTCCAGCTCAGGACTCACAGCCTCCTGAGAATCTAGGATGCTACATATCACCTCACTGCTGGGTTTAATCACTGGAGAAACACAAGCACAATTGTGCTTCAGAAAAACTCTAGAGCCACAAGGCTGGCAAGTGGGAGGGGAGGAAGCAAACAGGCAATTTTAGACGCTGTGGCTGGAAGCAGGTGACAAATATTCAGGACTTGAACTAAGGTGGTAACAGGGCATGGAGCTGGTGGGAGGGGAATGAATGAGAAGGCAGAATTAACACTGCCTCCCTGTGGGGAGGAGGAGGGATTACAATGTTTGCTGCATTGTGGACTTGGACAACAGGGGAAAGGGGGGTTTGTTTGTTGGTTGGTTGGTTGGTTTTTTGAGACAGGGTTTCTCTGCACAGCCTTGGCTGTCCTGGACTTGCTTTGTAGACCTAGCTGGCCTTGAACTCACAGAGATCTGCCTGTCTCTGCTTCCCAGAGTGCTGGGATTACAGGTGAGCCATTGCACCCAGCAGAAGGGGATTTTTTTTTTTTTTTTTAAGATTTTATGTATTTATTACTTATACAGTATTCTGCCTGCAGGCCAGAAGAGGGCACCAGATCTCATTATAGATAGATGGTTGTGAGCCACCATGTGGTTGCTGGGAATTGAACTCATGACCTTTGGAAGAACAATCAGTGTTCATAACCTCTGTGCCAGCCGGGCATGGTGGTGCATGGCTTTAATCCCAGCACTCGGGAGGCAGAGGCAGGCAGATCACCATGAGTTCAAGGCCAGCCTGGTCCAGAACAGCCAAGACTACACAGAGAAACCCTGTCTCTAAAAACCAAACCAAACGAAAAAACCTTTGAGCCATCTCTCCAGCCCCAAAAGGGGACTTTTTAATGTTTCGCAGGCACTGATAAGTGTGTTAACTATTTATTGAGCAGATGTAGATTGGAAATTCACATCCAGGAGGAAGGCCTGAGTGCCACAAATCATGATTATTTTACTTTGAACAGGTTGAGTTTGATGTGTTACTGCAAGTGCCCGTTAAAGTGCCCTTTGCTCTTCTTTCTTAGCCCTCACACAGTGCACAGCGGCATAACATGTTAGTGTGTTTTGGGGCACACTATATGTTTACTCTCTGTTTTCTGTATTAAGACCATGAATTCTAGGTATCGAGTCCAGTGGTCGCGCTTAGCATATGTAATGACTTGCATCTGAGCCCAGGACTTAAACAAATTAACAAACACCCAGAAAACAAAGACTTAAATTCCGAAGGTCCAAATAGCATGCCTACCTGATGCCTCTGCTATTTGCGGTAGCTAGTTCAGGGCCTACTTACAAAGCTAGGGCTCTGAGTTCACAGAATGTTAGGAAGACCTGCCTGCGGGCAGGTCTTCCGCAGGCAGTGGGAAGTGAGAGGCTAGGTGCCAGGAGGAAGATCCAGAGTGACATCAGAGACTTGGTGTCAGTTGAATTGAGGTCAGGATGGTGACCTAGATCACCAAATGAGAATGTGTATAGTGAGGAGAGATGGGGGACCGGCCGGGACAGATCTGTTGTAGATATTCACTTTAAAAACTGAGCAAAGGGCATGGTGGCGCACGCCTTTAAACCCAGCATTCGGGAGGCAGAGGCAGGCGAATTGCTGTGAGTTTGAGGCCAGCCTGGTCTACAGAGTGAGTCCAGGACAGCCAAGGCTACAAAGAGACACCCTGTCTCGAAAAACCAAAGGGGGAAAAAATAATGATGATGAAAGCTAACAGCCACCAGCACAACGTCATTGCTTTGTCTTGGGGGTACACCAGCTCTCCAGCCCTGTTTGTAGGCCCTCAATTACCCATTTCTTTCACGAGGTCTCACAACTGCCAATTATATTGATAACATTATGCTGTTTGGACCAAGTGGACAAGATTTAGCAACCACTCTGGAGTTATTGGTAATTTATATACAAGAGGATGAGAAATAATGCAACCAAAATCCAAGGGCCGTAGTAAAATTCCTAGGAGTCCAGTAATGGGGGCACGCAGAGATATTTCTTTTAAGGTGAAGGATAAGTGATCGCCCCCAGCCCCTCCTGACACAAAGAAAGAAGCTCAATGCTCAGTGGGCCTATTTGGATGTTGTAGGCAATAGATTCCTCACTTGGGCATGTCACCCTGGCTCGGATGCCAAGTGACTCAAAACGCTGCTAGTTTTGAATGGGGCCTGCAACAGGAGAAGGCTCTTCAGCAGGACCAGGCTGCTGTACTGAGCTCCTTTTTTTTTTTTTTTTTTTTTTTAATTTTTTGTTTTCCTTTTCTAGATAGGGTTTCTCTATGTAACCTTAGCTGTCTTGGAACTTGTTCTGTAGAACAGGTTGGCCTTGAACGCAGAAGTCTACCTGTCTTTAATCCAGGAAGAGAGGATTAAAGTCTCTCTCCCCCTTCCCCGGCCCCCCCCCACAGGGTCTCTCTGTGTTAGCCTTGGCTGTCATGGAGTTGCTTTGTAGACCAGGCTGGCCTTGAACTCACAGCAATTCACTAGCCTTGGCTGTCCTGAAGTTGCTTTGTAGACCAGGCTGGCCTTGAACTCACAGCGATTCACCTGCCTCTGCCTCCCGAGTGCTGGGATTATAGGCATGCGCCACCATGTCCAGCTTTTTTGTTGTAGTTTTTCGAGACAGGGTTTCTCTGTGTAGCCTTGGCTGTCCTAGGCTCACTTTGTAGACCAGGCTGGCCTCGAACCCACAGCAATCCGCCTGCCTCTGCCTCCCGAGTGCTGGGATTAAAGGCGTGTGTCACCACCATGCCGGGCCTGAGGATTAAAGTCGTATGCAAGCACACCTGGCAATTATTCTCCTTTTGAGAGCCACCTTTCTTGGTGGGCTCTTGGACCTTAATAGAAATTGAACTTTTGATAATGGGCCACCAAGCCACCAGGCAAGCTGAGCTGCTCAGTGTGATCTGGGTGCTGCCTGGCACACCCAGATGTGTGGGAACAGCAACAGTCCTTCGTCATGTGGATGTGGCTTATGTGCAGTTGGGTCTGAACAGGTGCCGAGGGCACAGGCCACTTACACGAAGAAGCTGCCCAAGTGTACCTGGGTCTTGAACGTGTTATAATGTCATCTGTCCCAAACATGTATGTTTGGCTTCATGGGGTTGTGATTGATTGGCCTATGAGTGGTTCCACACATGGTGGAAGCATCACCCATAAGTGGACAGCTCTCTGCTGAGACAATCCTGAAGGACACCAGTGATGATGGATGTCCACAGTGGGCAGAACTCGAGGCAGTACATATGGCTGTGCATTTTGCTTTGAAGGGAAAACGGCTGGATGTGGAATTATATACTGCATGGACCGTAGCCAGTAGTGTGGCTAAATGGTTAGGGACATGAAAAGAGGGTGATTGGAAAAATGATGAGAAAGGCATTTGTGGAAGGAGTTTGTGGGTGGATGCAGAGTGCTGAAGATGCTTTTTTAAAAAAAAGATTATTTATTTATTTATTTATTATGTATATAGTGCTCTGCCTGCCTGTACACCTGCAGGTCAGAAGAGGGCACAAGATCTCATTATAAATGGCTATGAGCCACTATGTGGGTGCTGGGAATTGAACTCAGGACCTTTGGAAGAGCATGTGTCTAGCACCGTGCTGAGGCTTCTTGAGGGCATCTCTTGGTGTTACCACATTCTGTAAGTGGTTAAAGTCAGTGGGAAACCACAACAACATCCAGGCAGGATGATAAATGGTCCAAACATTTGAGAAGTGAAGATATGAGCTCCCCCTTTAGGTAAAGAGCTGAGACCTGCTGAGGTGCTTGCCGAGGGCACAGGAAACACGGAATGAGTGTCACAAATGCCAGCTGAGGCTGCATGACCAATTATAGAAATGAGGCTTGTCACCACCATGAATAAAATCTGTCCTGTTTTGTTAAGAATAACACATTTTTGCTGGGTGTGGTGACGCATGCCTTTAATACCAGTACTTGGGAGGCAGAGGCAGGCAGATCGAGGTGAGTTCAAGGCCAGCCTGGTCTGCAAAGTGACTCCAGTCCAGCTAAGACTACACAGAGAAACCCTGTCTTGAAAAACAAACAAACAAACAAAAAAGAATAACACATTTTCAGAAACTCACAGCTGGTCAGAGTGCAGAGAACACAGTGTCTGTGGAGTTCTCAGCCATAAACAAGGCATCTGTACCTTCTTCTTCCTCCAAGAGTCAGGGAGTATCCTTGAAGAAGTAAGAGCCAGAGTTGGTGGCACGGCAGACAAAATGGTGTCCTCTGGAGGTGACAGGATGTCTGCCCTGGTGAACTTACAGCATCTGTGGTTGCTTGAACGAGACATCCAAGCTAATGGTTGTCAGCATTCCAGCATGGAGCCACGGAGGGGCTCACAAGCCCGTACCCCTAGCTCAGGAGCTGTTGGTACTATTGGTACTTGAGGGTTGCTGGAGGAGAAAGAGTCACTGCCCTTAAGGGTGTGGCTCCTGGCCGGCTGGCCATCCTCCAGCGATGGCTCTACACTGTATGTACATGGGTAGCACTAATTGGATTTCGTGGGTTACTTAGAAACCAAGAGAGGGAGCTGGAGAGAGATGCCTTAGCAGCCAAGAGTGCTTGCTGCATCCGAGAGGACCTGAGTTTGATTCCCATTTCTGATGTCTGCAGGTACCAGGCATGTCCACACACAGTAAGTAAAAAAATAAACAAATAAATAAAATAAAAATTAAAAAAAAATGTATATATATTTTTTAAAGGGTGACTTCAAAAGTCTGATTCTCCTGCCTTTACCTCCAGAGTGCTACTGTCCCACACTTGGTTTTGGGGCCGTTGGGCATCTGACTCAAGGCCTAATGCATGCTAAGTAGGTACTGCCAAGTGAGAAAGATCGTGGCCAATGATATTGATTTCCACCGCTCTTCAGGCTGGTCTATATTTACAAATTGCTTTGTCTGTGACACTTCGCACAAGTTGACCTCCCCATCAAATAAATCCCGGTTTAATTTACCCTCAATGCCACTGTAAGATCCTTAAATTTGTTTAACCTTTATGTTATATGTATAGATGTTTTGCCTGGTGGGTACGTCTGTGCACCGAATGATGCAGTGCTCTCAGAGATCAGAAGAGGTCGTCAGATCCCTTGGTAATGGTTGTGAGCTGATGTGTGGGTGCTGGGCATTGACTCTGGGTCCACTGGACTAACCACTAGTACTTTTAACTGCTGAGCAACCTCTCCAGGCTCCCTTCACGTGCTCTTTTGAGACAAAGCTAAGAGTCTTTCTTTGTAGTATATGTAACATTTCTTCTTCTTCTTTTTTTAAAGATTTATTTATTTATTATGTATACAGTGCTCTGACTTCATGTACACCTGTACACCAGAAGAGGGCATCAGATCTCATTATAGATGGTTGTGAGGCACCATGTGTTAGCTGGGAATTGAACTCAGGACCTCTGGAAGAGCAGTCAGTGCTTTTAACCTCTGAGCCATCTCTCCAGCCCCTCTCTGCTTTTCTTACTGGCAATCAAGACCAGGGCTGGTGCAAGTGCTCTTCCACTGAACCATAACCAAAACCTATTATCTTTCTATTCAAGGATATTTTCTTGTCATGTGGCTCTACCTGGTGGCCCTCGTGGGCCTTTATCACCTTCTGCGTTGGTACCGTGAGAGGCAGGTGGTGAGCCATCTCGAAGACAAGTATGTCTTCATCACGGGCTGTGACTCGGGCTTTGGGAACCTGCTGGCCAGACAGCTGGACAGGAGAGGCATGAGGGTGCTGGCTGCCTGTCTGATGGAAACGGGAGCCGAGCAGCTGAGGAGCAAGACGTCAGACCGGCTGGAGACAGTGGTGCTTGATGTCACCAAGACAGAGAGTATTGTGGCAGCCACCCAGTGGGTGAAAGAGCGTGTTGGGAACAGAGGTACAAAGAAATATTTTCACTTCCAATTTGTTTATGCGGGGATATGCAGAGTTGTATAATGTGTACGTACATGCCAAAAGCAGAGTTTAAAACACTGGCTTTGGCCGGTTGTGGTGGCGCACGTCTTTAATCACAGCACTAGGGAGGCAGAGGCAGGCGGATCTCTGTGAGTTTGAGGTCAGCCCGGTCTACAAAGTGAGTCCAGGACAGCCAGGGCTACACATAGAAACCCTGTCTTGAAAAACAAAAACAAAAACAACAACAACAACAAAATTGAGGCAAGATCTCCCTCTACAGCCCAGACCAACCTGCAGTTAACGATCTTCTTCCTTCAACCTCTCAGTTTCTAGGACTACAAGCGTGAACTACCATGTCTGGAGATACAGAGGAGTCTTTGGTTTCTGTCCTAGCTAGTTTTATGTCAACTTGACACAAAAGAGGGAACCTCAATCGAGACTATGCTTCCATAAGATCGGGCTTTAGGACATTTTCAGTGAGGGAGGGCCCAGCCCATAATGAGTGATGCCATCCCTGGGCAAGTGGTCCTGGGTTCTTCCATAAGAAAGCAGGCTGAGCAAGCCACGAGGAGCAAGCCAGTAAGCAGCACCCCTCCATGGCCTCTGCATCAGCTCCTGCCTCCAGGTTCCTCATCCTTTTTGAGTTGCTGCCTCGACTTCCTCCCATGATGTGGAAGAGAAAGCCAAATAAACCCTTTCCTCCCCAACTTGCTGGCCTCATACCCACGTGATCCGCCTGCCTTTGCCTCCCCAGTGCTGGGATCAAAGGTGAGCGCCACCACCACTTGGCTCGGAAAACTGTCATGTTTAAACAGAAATCCAAGTATGGCTTTACGTTTTGTTGTTGTTTTAGGACTCTGGGGTTTGGTCAACAATGCAGGTGTGTTCCAACCATTTGCCTACCTTGAGTGGCAGAGACCCAAGGACTACATGGCCATATTTCAAGTAAACCTCATTGGTATGGTCCAGGTGACTTTGAGTATGCTTTCCCTGGTGAAGAAGGCTCGGGGTCGGATTGTCAATGTCTCCAGTGTTTTGGGAAGAGTCGCTTTGTGTGGAGGATTCTACAGTTGCTCCAAGTATGGGGTTGAGGGATTTTCAGACGTACTAAGGTAACTGGAAGGATAAAAATCCATGTGCTACATTGGTGCTCACACACCATCTTGTTTCCTCACGCCTGTAGCTTTTCTGTTGCCGTCCAACACAGGCTCTCACCCAGCCTGGCCTGGATCTCACTCTAGATAGAGCTCTTGTTGGCTTCAGTCATAGGCATTCCTCCCGTCCTGCCTTCCTGCATGTCAAGGCCACAGATGTGAACCACCTAAAAGTCCTTTGTTTGTTTTCAGAGGGTCATAGGTAGAGCAGGCTGGCCTCTACCCTACTTTCAGGTAGCTGAGGTTGGCCTTGAACTCACAAGAATCCTGCTGTAACTTCCCAGTGCTGGGGTTACAGATGTGTGCTGTCATCCAACTAAAAAATCTTTTTCAGGCAGGATTTAGTTATGTACCCCTGGCTGACCTCTAACTCACAGATCTGTAGGCCTCGGATCCCAAGTGTGGGATTAAAAGTGTGCACTACCACACTGGTCTGGTTCAAAAATCCTATACATGCATATGGTTAGTAGTTCTTGGAAACAGAGTCCAAAATTCAAAAAAAGATTTTGCCCCCCAAATTTATCTGTCAGTCAAGACTTGACTGGATGGTGCTCTGAGCTGAGGCCCTAAGTCTCTGCAGCCACGTCACACTTAGTTCTCAAGACTCGCGCCTTACAAGATTCCCCTTGTGAGGAGAGGGTGGCTTTTGTTTTTCTTTCTGGAAGACAACTTGTCTCTCTATGTGACACTGTACTCTGAATCTTTTTTCTTGATAGTTTGATTTCTTTCTTATGATTTCACTGTGTCCTGAGGTCCCTAGGTCCTTCCTCAATCTAATGCTCACAGTATTCTAGCCTCCTGTCCCCCTAGCACCGGCTTGCTTTCCTTTGTAATGTCCTTCTGTTTTAATTCTCTGGGAAAATCCTATTGGCTAGATTCTGGTTGGCTTCTGTGTGTGTGTGTGTGTGTGTGTGTGTGTGTGTGTGTGTGTGTGTGTGTGTATGTGTGTGTGTGTGTATGTGTATGTGTGTGTGTGTATGTGTGTGTGTATGTGTGTGTGTATGTGTGTGTGTGTGAATGTGTATGTGTACTTGAGTGTATGTGTGAGTGTGCGTGTGCTTGAGTGTGTGAGAGTGTATGTGTGAGTGTGCATATGCGTGTGTGTTCTGGGCCTTACACACAGTAGGCAGTCACTTGACCACTAAGGCACATGCCGTGCCGGGTCCTGAATCTCGTCTCATGTGCCACTGACACCACATTGTGGGACAATGTTACGTACTCACTTATTGTTCATTAGGGGACACGGTAACTATTTTACAGCTATGCAACCATTTCTCTTCTCGTGGTTCTGGGCTTTATGCTTGGGGCTGTTGGCTCTTACATATTAGGTGAGCAGCCAGTCACTGAGCTCTGTCTCCAGCCCCCATCCCACTCTGCAGTCTTTGGGAACTGCAGAGAGGACATTAAATATTTGCCTGTGTCACATGGGTAATAGCAGCCAGACACTGTCTAGACAAGTACCCTGTCCTGTCAGCTGAGGACAGAAAATGTGTAGTCACTGGGTACAAAATAGTTTGGTGCCAGCTCCCTGTCGCAGGGGTTGGGAGTGAGACTTGAACACGGCCCTGCCATAGTCATTAGCTTGCCAGGATATACCACGGTAACAGGAGGAGTTTTAAAGGACGTGGTGTGTTAAAAGAACACGCTTATCCCCTCGGTGTTCTTCAGTGTGGAGAATAGGAAACCAGGGTTGTTGACAGAAGCTCGTTCTTTCTGCGGGCCCTGGGGGAGGCTCTGTCACTCGCCTCTTCCAGGTTGCCTGCCATCTTCCTTCTTGTGGTGTAGGCAGACCTTACCACTGTGAGATTTCTGAGGTGAAGAACTCAGTCTTAACACGTTCTGTCCAAGCATACAAAGCGCTTGGCACAGCACCCCCAAAACAGCACTGTCCTCGCTTGTCTTCCTTTCCTCCTGGGCACTCTAAAGGCTAATAATAATTATTATTATTTTTGAGACAGGGTTTTTCTGTGTAACCTTGGCTGTCCTGGACTTGCTTTGTAGACCAGGCTGGCCTTGAACTCACAGGGATCCACCTGCCTCTGCCTTCTGAGTGCTGGGATTAAAGGCGTGCACCACCACCATCTGGAGGATAATTATTTTTATCTTATGTGTGTGTGTTCCTCTGAAGGTAGGTATGTGCACCGTGTCCATTTCTGGTGCTTGTAGAGGTCAGAAGACTGTGTCAGATGCCCTGGAACTGGAATTATGGCCGGGTGTGAGCTGTCATATGGGTGCTGGGAAACAACCTGAGTCCTCTGGTAGAGCGGCATGTGCTCTTGTTGAAAGAGCAGCTGGAGTTGGGGGAGGGGGGCACTGGTAAGATGGCCCAGGGGGCAAAGGCGTGCCCTACCAAGGCTGATAACCTGGGATGCATCCCTGGAATTCTGCACGTAGGAGGGAGAGTGCTGACTCCTGCCAGTTACACTCTGATCTCCAATAAGTGCAATGTAAACACGCACATGCTCACTTTTGTGCGCGCGCGCGCGCACACACACACACACACACACACAGTAAAATAAAATCTAAACAAAGCAAAAGAGCAGAACAGATTCATGGGGTAGGAGTTGGTGTAATGTTCCAATTATTGGCTCTGGGAATGTTAGGTTATTGGTTGTTTAAAAAAATATTTCTTTGTTCTTTGTTTTATCATTTATCATTTTGAGACAGAGTCTCACTGTGTAGACTAGGCTGGCCTGGAGCTCACTGTGTAGACCAGGCTGACCTCAAATTCACAGGGATCCACTTGCTTCTGCCTCATAAGTACTGGGATTCAATGTGTGACACCACACTTGGCTCTCTGTTCTTTAAATTTTTCAGTAAAGCTATTGGTGTGTGTGTGTGTGAGAGAGACAGAGAGAGAGAGAGAGAAGGGAAAAATAAAATACTGAAATAGTGATTATTTTTATCAAAGGAGATAACTTAAGTAGTTTTTTGTTTCAGGCGTGAGATTCAAGATTTTGGGGTGAAAGTCAGCATAATTGAACCTGGGAGCTTCAAAACTCGGATGACAGATGCAGAGTTAAACATCGAGAGAAGCAAGAAAGCCTGGGAGGCAACCCCCAAGCATATTAAGGAATCCTACGGACAGCAGTTTTTTGACAATTGTAAGTTTGTGTGTGTGTGTGTGTGTGTGTGTGTGTGTGTGTGTGTGTAGTATGCTTGCACCTGTGGAGAGCAGAGATAGACTTTGGGTGTCATTGATCACTCAACACCTTAGCCCCCACCCCCCACCAGACAGGTTTCTCTGTGTAGCCCTGGTTGTATTGGACTCGGCAGACCAGGCTGGCCTTGAACTCTCAGAGCTCTGCCTGCCTCTGCCTCCCGAGTGCTGGGATCAAAAATGTGCGCCACCACCCGGCTGCCCACCTTACTCTTTGAGATAAAGTTTCTGAATGAACTTGGGGTACATCATTTCAGTTTGACTGGCTGTCCAGGAAGACCCAGGATCGACTATCTCCATCCTGGGGTTGCAGACATGGCCTGGCTTCTACGTGGGTTCTGGGAGTGTCAAGCAGTTTACCTGCAGTGTCACTAGCCCCAGAACACAGAGATCATGGGCATGCTTCTGTTAGAAGGCAGGCAGCTTCTATGAGCACTCTCTGACATGCACCACATACTACACACAAAACATACATACAAGGAATACAATTCGTGATTCTATTTATATGAAATGCCTAGGCCATAGACAGACAGAGTAGATGTTGCTTTGGGTTCGTTGGAGAGAAAAGAGTAGCTTTAGTGTTATGTGTTTGTGTGTGTGTATATTTATATATTTGTGTATGTGTGTGTGCATGTGTTTCATGTTTGCATGTGTAGATGTGTGTTTATGTTTTAACTGTGTGTACATATGTATGTGTATATGTTTTATATGTATACGGATGTATGTGTGTATATGCATGTGGTGTCATGTGGTGATGAATCCCAGGGTCACGTATATTCTAGGCAAGAACCCTACCATTGAGCCACATGCCCATCCTACAGGGTTTATTTTAAGAATGAAGAAAATGTTCTAAAGTTCAAATGTGATGGTCACACAACTCTAAATACACTAAAAACCAATGGTTTGTATACTTTAACTGGCTAGATTTGATGATACATAAATACGCATCAATTTGCAGGTGAGGGCCAGCAAGAGAGCTTAGCTGGTGGAGGTGTTTGCTAAATAGGCCTGGTGACCTGAGTTTAATCCTCAGAACCCATATGAAGGTATGGGAGAGAACTGGCCCCACAAAGCTGTCCTCTGACCTCCAAACACGTGATGTGTCATGTGCAGACATGTATAAATATACACACAGTAAATAAATAATAAAATTCCCAATTCACAGGATGCAGAGGCAGGCAGATCTCTGTGAGTTCGAGGCCAGGCTGGTGTACAATCCAAGTCCAGGACAGCCAACGCTACACAGAGAGACCCTGTCTCGAAAAACAAAACAAAACAAAACAAAAATTCCCAATTGAAGAAGGAGATTTGTGCACCTATATTGAACCAGTCATGGAGTTGACTTTTAAAAATAAAGTTTATGGCGCACTGGTGAGATGGTTCAGTGGTTAAGAGCACTGCCAGCTCTTCCAGAGGTCCTGGGTTCAATTCCTGGAAACCACATGGTGCCTCACAGCCATCTATAATGTGATATGATGCCTTCTTCTGGCCTGCAGGTGTGCATGTAGGTAGAGCACGGTATACATAATAATGAATAAGAAAAAATTTCTAGAACTAAATAAAAGCAAAGGTTTGGTCTTTACGTATATGGCTGGTAATTATCATATCAGGAAGCACAGGTCTGGCCTTCTAACGTCTTCACAGATGTTGCATGACCACATGCTGACCACATGCAGCAAAGCCTTAAAGACAACCGAGAGGAGGAGGGACTGCTGACCTTCTTTTCAGTTTGCAGTGTCACCAAACGAGAGCTGATGAAGTGTAGTACAGACCTGGCCATAGTCACGGACTGCATGGAACATGCCCTGACCTCCATGTATCCGCGCACGCGATACTCCGCCGGCTGGGACGCCTGGCTTTTCTTCATCCCTCTATCTTACTTGCCTACATCACTGGTAGACTACATATGTGGCAGATCGACAGGCAAGCCAGCTCAGGCCTGAAGGATCCCGCTTCAGCCATCCTTGGAAATCTTTTGTGTTTTAGGGGGCTGTTATTTCGAACTCAAGCTATCTGTATCAACCAGCTTTCTTGCCTAAACCATTTATCTGGTATTTTTTCCTTCCCTCCCAACCCCCACAGAAGCCTGGTCTCTCTATAAACTCTGCCTGGCCTGGAACTCACAGCCATCCAGCTGGGATTAAAGGCGTGTGCCACCACGCCTGGCCCTGTCTCACAGTTAGTCAAGATGTTCACATTCCAGCCGTGCGTGGTGGCGCACGCCTTTAATCCCAGCACTCAGGAGGCAGAGGCAGGCGGATCGCTGTGAGCTCGAGGCCAGCCTGGTCTACAAAGTGAGTCCAGGATGGCCAAGGCTACGCAGAGAAACCCTGTCTTGAAAAACCGGAAAAAAAAAAAAAAGATGTTCACATTCCAGGCATATGAAATTTATTCATGTTAATTAATCATTTTTTTCTCTTGAGAATATTTTCAGAGTGTATCAATCATTCTTTTTCATCCTATTAAACAGAGCCATGTAAGAACAATTTAGCCTTTTTTTTTCCCCTCTTAGATTTATTTTTAACAATGTGTACTTATGCATGTCTATGTGTGGGTATGTTTGTGGGAAAGCTGGTGTCTGAGGAGGTCAAATGTGATAGAATAGAGGCAGGTGTGAGCCTCCCTATGTGAGTGCTGGGAATTGAACCCAGCTCTTCTGGAAGAGCAGGTAATGTTTCTAGCCACTGAGCCATTTCTCCAATCTCTCCAGCCCTCCACTGAGCCTGTTTTGATGTCTTTTTTTTTTTTTTTTTCTTTTTTGACACAGGGTTTCTCTGTAGCCCTGACTGTCCTGGACTCAATTTGCAGACCAGGCTGGCCTGGAACTCACAGCAATCTACCTGCCTCTGCCTCCCAAGTGCTGGGATTAAAGGCGTGCACCACCACGCCTGGCGTTTGTCAGTTTTATCTCCCTTCTGTGGGAGCTTTTAAAATCTTTTTTTTTTTTCACGTGCTCTAAAATTTCCCATTTAGAATTTAAAGGTAAATTAAATCTTTTGTTTGTTTGTTTGTTTTTAAATATCTATTTATTATTACGCATACAGCATTCTGCCTGCATGTACACCTGGACACCAGAAGAGGGCACCAGATCTCAATTTAGATGGTTGCGAGCCACCATGTGGTTGATTGGAATTGAACTCAGGACCTCTGGAAAAGCAACCAGTGCTCTTAACCTCTAAGCCATCTCTCCAGCCCTTGGGTTTTTTTTTGCGGGGGGGGGGGAGGGAAGGGTGCAAGTTTCTCTGGGTAGTCCAGGCTGTACTGGTACTCACTGTATAGACCAGGCTGGCCTCAAACTCAGAGATCCACCTGCCTCTGCCTCCTGAGTGCTGGGATTAAAGGGGTGCACCACCACCAGCCAGCAAATCTTTTATTCATGTATTGTGTGGGGGACTCAGCACAAATCATACTTTAGGAGAGAAGTGAGAGAGTTCCTGAGACAACAGTCAGATGAGAGGAGTGAGTTGAACAAGTGAGAGATTTGCTTCAGGCAGCGGCATGACCTAATGAAAAACCATGTTCTTATGAACGTATGTATGTGTTATGTACATTGGTGTATTGACTGGATGTCTGTGTGAGGGTGTCACATTCCCTGGAGTAGGAACTACAGACAGTTGTGAGCTGCCATGTGGATGTTGGGAATTGAATCTGGGTCTTCTGGAAGAACAGCCAGTGCTCCGAACCGCTGAGCCCGAAACACCTGTTTTCTTTCTTTCTTTTTTAAAAATATTTCTTTTGGTTTTTCAAAACAGGGTTTCTCTGTGTAGCCTTGGCTGTCCTGGACTCACTTTGTAGACCAGGCTGGCCTTGAACTCACAGAGATCCGCCTGCCTCTGCCTCCCGAGTGCTATGATTAAAGGCATGTGCCACCACGCCCAGCAGGATGATCACTTCTAGTTCCTGCAAATTTCAAGATTTCCTTATTTTTACTAGCTCTGTAGTATTCCATTGTGTAAATGTGACACATTTTCTTTATCCATTCTTCAGTTGAGGGACATCTAGGTTGGTTCCAGATGCTGGCTATTACAAATAAAGTTGCTATGAACATAGTTGAGCAAATGTTCTTGTTGGATGGTGGAGCATCTTTTGGGTATATGTCCAGGAGTGGTATAGCTGCGTCTTGAGGTAGAATTATTCCCAATTTCCTGAGAAAACGCCACGTTGATTTCCAAAGTGGTTGTACAGTTTGCACTCCCACCAGCAATGGAGGAGTGTTCCCCTTTCTCCACCGGCATGTGCTGTCACTTGAGAGTTTGATCTTAGCCGTTCAGATAGGTGTAAGATGGAATCGCAGAGTCGTTTTGATTTGCATTTCCTTGATGACTAAGAAGGTTGAGCAGTTCTTAAAGTGTTTCTCAGCCATTTGATATTCCTCTGCTGAGAATTTTCTGTTTAGTTCTGTACCCCATTTTTAAATTGGATTATTTGGTTTGGTGGTGTTGAATTTCTTTATATATTTTGGATATTGGCCCTTTGTCAGATGTAGGGTTGGTGAAGATTTTCTACCAGTCTGCATGCTGTCGCTTTGTTCTGTTGACAGTGTCCTTTGCCTTCCAGAAGCTTCTCAGTTTCACGAGGTCTCATTTATTAATTGTTGATCTTAGAGCCTGAGCTGCTGGTGTTCTGTTCAGGACGTCTCCTGTGCCAATGAGCTCAAGGCTCTTCCCCACCTTTTCTTCTAACAGATTTACTGTGTATGGGTTTTGTTTGTTTGTTTGTTTTGTTTTGCTTTTCCAAGACAGGGTTTCTCTGTGTGGCCTTGGCTGTCCTGTGTTGGATTTCAGACCATACCAAAGTGGACTGGCCTCCCAGGTTCTCCCACCATCCCTTGATCCCTAGCTGCTGTAGGGTGTGGCCGGCACACCCAGCCTCTCCCCTGAACTTTCCATCCCAGGGGCAAGGGCTCCTCCTCCTGCCTCACTATATCATCCAGACATTTTGGTTCCCCCTCGCTGTCTCTTCTCTCTTTCTGTTTCTCTTTTCCTTTTCTTCTTCTCCCCTCTCCCTCCCTCCTTCACCTCCTCCTCCCTCTTTCTTACTCCCCCTCCCCCTTCCTCTGAGTGGTGGTCGAGAGCTGCTCCAGATAAACCTGCATTTATATATTATAACTTCAACTTACAATTTTCTCATTCTGCCATTTCAATCACCCTGGACTCGCTTTGTAGACCAGGCTGGCCTCGAACTCACAGAGATTCATTCACCTGCCTCTGCCTCCCGAGTGCTGGGATTAAAGATGTGCGCCACCACGCCCGGCCCCCAGCCAGATTTTTCTGTGGGTTCTGGGGTTCTAAACTCAGGACCTCATGCTAGTTCAGTAAACTCTTTGCTGACTGGGCCATCTCTCTAGCCCCTCATACATACGTGAACATGGCTCCTAACACCACATCTTTCTAAGTGTCTTCAAGGGGAGTGCCTGCGGCATGTTCCCAGGCTCCCCCATTTCACCCTCACCCTATTATCCACACAAAACCAACTCTGTAAACGTGTTTGCCAGATTTGAAACAAACTCCTACCTCTGCACAGTTCAGTTTTAGGAGGAAAAACAATATACTTTGTTAAAAGAACAAAGCCTTCTGGGCTCTGAGAACACATTTCACCCTCACATACTGTGATCACTTCTCAGCAGGTGTAGGAGCCGTCAACAAAGTTTTCCTTAACTTTAGCGACTTGATTTTTAAACGTTGTTTCTAGACGCTGTGTACAATGGTGATGGCTCAAGTTGTAAAAGTTTAAAGGACACAGGGAAGGCTGGGACAGGACATAATGATTTTGGAAGCACAAGTTACAGAAGTAAAACCGGATTACGCCGCCCCCCCCCCCCCCCCAGCCTTCGTTACTCAGCGTCTGGCTGTGCCGTGACAATGGTGCCATTATTTGTCTCCTGCAAGTGGCTCTCAAGGGGGCTCCAGAAGAGATTGTTTCTGGAACGGAATAGCTGCTTAATAAATATTCATTGGATTTGAAAAGCCGAGGCCCTCATTTAAGATTCTTGCCCACACGAAGAGCTGCTCGTTGGCATGCGCTGCCGGTTTCTCGCGTGGGTGGAGGCGGTGGAGGTGAAAGGAAGATGGGTTTGTGTGTCCGGGACTCGGCAGCAAGTGGAGAAAAAGTTCCCCGAACAATTTCAGACATGATTATATAACGAAGTTCCCCAGAGCTGAGGCATCTTCAGTCTCGACCTAAGGAAATATGATGTCTCCTAAACACCTTTGGTTTTATTTTAAAATTAACAGTACATTTTGCTGCAGAGAAAGATTAACTGAAGGGGGGCGACTTGGTTTTTGTGGCTACAGGGAAAGTGTCACCTATGGGTTACCCACACTTCTGTAAGTAACCCCTCGCACACAGGCATGCACACCTTCACTTTCAGAAAGCAAGCAAGCAAGCGACAGACAGACAGGAAAGAGAAAATGAATTCAGGATGGGGTGATTGCTATGTGGTGGAAAACAGCTCAGGCTGGCAAGGGCACAGGGAGCATCAGTAATGTCTGCTCTGCTCTGGATGTCTGGCTGGTAGAAAGTAGAAAGTTTGTGGCTACTTAGAAAAAGTGTCTTAAAAAAAAAAGAAAGAAAGAAAAAAGAAAATGTGCCTCATAACTTACGCATGTATGCTACACACATCTTTTGTATGCGTCAATGATTCTAATTTTGAAGCTGGAATAAATTCCTGGCAGCAGTTGACCTGTTTCTGCCTGCCTGAGAGTTGACGCAGCAATGGCAGCTACAGTCCTAGAGGCTGATGCTGATCCCAAACTTCGGGGCTTGGCACAGATGCAGATAAGGTGAGGATGGCCTTAAGCTGCCAAACTAAACAAGAGGCCTGGGCCCTGTGGTCAAGAGAGGCCTGTAGTTTAAAGAGGGGCTTGCGGGGGCAGGTGTTTGTTTCTTTTCTGAACCCCCTGACTGCGCTCCACAGGAACCTGACACTTACCCAGCTTCCTTCTATGCTCAGGACAACCCTCAGTCTACAGAGCGTGGACCCCTGGTGCTCCCTGCAAGTGCCGGCCCATTCTTCCCCAGAACGTGTTTGTGCCAGACCAATTGAACAGACATTACTTTTTAATTTTGCTGTTCACTTTTTTTTTCTGGACAGAAGGCCTTTGTGTCTACACACGTGGTGTGAGGCTGAGGACAAGTCTGAGCTTCTGAGCCTCTTCCTTTACCTCCAGGCCAGGGTGACAGCCGTGGGCCACCTCACCAGTGGTAGGGATCTGACCCAGGGCTTCACGCTTGCTGGCCAGGTGGTCTACAGACTGAGTGAGAGTCACTCCTAGCTCCACTCTAAAGCCTTATTTACCTCTTCTAAGCTAAATGTCTTTCTTATTTTGCTTCTTATGGTACTCAGTCTGTACCACACATCTTGACACTGGAGTAGGGTTAAAGCCGCGTAAGGATTATTGGAGGAACCCCTGGCTCAGTAGCTCCACTCTCCTATGTAGTCTACTCTTTTTTTTTTTCTTGGAGACAGGTTTTCCCTGTGTAGCCTTGTTGCTTTGTAGACCAGGCTGGCCTCGAACTCACAGCGATCTGCCTGCCTCTGGCTCCTGAGTGGAGTGCTGGGATTAAAGGTGTGTGCCACCATGCCCAGCCCTTGTAGTCTACTCTTAGAGAGTTGAATTTGTAATCTACATAGAGATTTTCTATATGCTGGTTCTGGTAGCCATGTCTGTTGCTGTTCCTGCCTGTGTTTCCCCAACAACCCCCCCACCCCCCCGCTGGGACCCGCTCCAACCCTAGGCACTCAGCTCTTTCTGCCTAGGGCTTCCACAGTGCAAGTCCTTTTGGTCTTAATTTATGCTGTTCTGAATCCATACCTGTTTAGTGTGGCTAGAGTTTACATTTCACTTGAGGCTTTGGGACCTGAATTCTAAGTATCAGGGGAAGAAAATCTTAATTTGAAGATTATTATGTGTTAGCATAGACTGTGTGTGTGTGTGTGTGTGTGTGTGTGTGTGTGTGTGTGTGAGAGAGAGAGAGAGAGAGAGAGAGAGAGAGAGAGAGAGAGAGAGAAAGAGAGAGAGAGAGAGATCTGTTGATTTTCTGTGAGGCAAAGGTTAAATTCTCTGAGTTAGTAGTTTTGGATCCACTTTTAAAAATTGTTCTCCTCCCCCTTAAGAATTTAAGGGTCGCCAGGCTGCAGCAAGAGGCAGAAGGAAGTGGATCACTGCTAGTTCAAAGCCAGCCTGGTCCACAGAGAGAGTTCCAAGACAGATAGGGCTACACAGAGAAACCCTGTCTGGAAAAACCAAAGCCAAAACCAAAAGCAAACCAACAAACAGAACTTAAGAGTCTTACAAAGCCACCCAGTTCTGCTGCCCACACGTGTCGTGAACGCTGGTCCCAGCTTTTTTTTTTTTTTTTTTTTTTTTTTAAGATTTATTTATTTATTATTACTTATACAGTGCTCTGCCTGCATGTACACCTGCAGGCCAGAAGAGGGCATCAGATCACATTATTGATGATTGTGAGCCACCATGTGGTTGCTGGGAATTGAACTCAGGACCTCTGGAGGAGCAGTCAGTGCCCTTAACCTCTGAGCCATCTCTCCAGGCCCTGGTCCCAGCTCTTACCAGAGTTTTCTGTAAGTGCAAACATGGACAAACCCAAGAAACTCATCCTAGCTGAACCTGAAGACGCCTGGACAGGCAATAAATTCAGAGACAGGATGACTTTTTGGGCAGAGGTCGAGCAGAACTGTGGTTGTGTTTCTTTGACAAAAAACAAAACTTAGCTGGGTGTGGTGGACTACGCCTTTAATCCCAGCACTTGGGAGGCAGAGGCAGGTGGATCGCTGTGAGTTTGAGGCCAGTCTGGTCTACAAAGTGAGTCCAGGATAGCCAAGGCTAACACAGAGAGACCCTGTCTCGAAAAACCAAAACCAAACCAAACCAAACCATATCAAAACAAAACTTGATGGCAGGTTGGGGAACATTTTGCCTAATCTTGAAACTAAATGCATAGTCATAATCCTTTTCTTGCTTAAATGAGACATGGGGGACTGGGTTACAGGAGAATGAACTGAAGGGTGCAAAGACTTCCCCCTGCCACATGGGAAGACAGGCCAGGCATTGGACAACAAGAGTATTGATTGCTATGCTTTAGGTATATCCTCATCAATTAACTTCTTTTGAGAGAAATAGAATTTTCCTAGAGTATTGGGTAAATATAAAAAAAATAAATAGATATTTTTTTTCTTTTTTTTTTCCTCTCTCTCTTTTTCTTTTTGGGTTTTCAAGACAGGGTTTCTCTGTGTCACCTTGGCTGTTCTGGACTTGCTTTGCAGACCAGGCTGACCTCGACTCACAGAGATCCACCTGCCTCTGCCTCCCAGAGTGTTGGGACTAAAGATGTGTGCCACCACTGCCCAGCTCTAAATAGATGGTTTTTCAGAGGAAGGGTTTGGATAGCCAACTACCATATACATCTGATCTTAGAGGCAAGGAGACCACGTATGAGGGTGAAGAGCAGGAGGGGCACATACAGGAGTCTTCCATATGGCGGCTAAGCCTGAGCACACATTAGGTAGTTGGAGAGAAGAACTTCTAGAATTGGGGCTAAACAGACAAAGGGAAGCAAAAAGAGGAGCTGAGCAGGGGAATTAATTTCTTGCTGTCAATCAAAGCAGACTGCAGCTGCAGTGGTGTGAAGTCTGGGTTCGCTCTGCAGTCAGCTGTCCCTGTGATCCAGCAGAGCAAGGATCTCAATACTTGGCCTTTGTTGCCAAAGAGAGATGTACGAGAGAGTTCTCCACCTCAGAATGTGACATGCAGCGCTGGAGGCAGCAGGGGACCAGGGAAGGAGTAGTCTCACCTGGTGGTTCTGTTTTTACGTAGGAGTTTGAGGTCCCTAGGAAGTCTGGGGGCGAGGTAGGTTGTGGAAAGACCCTCTGGGATCGGATAGAGTTGAGTCCTGTCTGGGTTAAGTGTGAGGCAGGCTGTCGCTGCTGATTTAACCTGGAAAAATGAGTCCAAGAGCAGAGATCTCAGTGGCGGTGGAGGTGGTAGGAGGACTGGGTGGGGTCCGAAGGACAGTTTGAAGGTTGGGGTTTAGTTAGACTCACTCCCTGGTGGGTTTCAAGAGGAGCAACTCAGAGGAAGACGTTGGTAGGAGCTTATTTACAGTTTGATGAAATTGAAGTGTGGGGGGACACCAAAATATAATATAGGATCGAAGGAAGCAGGGGAAAAAAAAAACTGCCTAAAGGGCTGCTTTACTTCCTATCCTATTGCTGTGAAGAGACTCCATGGCCAAGGCAACTTTTATAAAAGAAAACATTTAATTGGGGCTGGCTTGCCACTTTAAGGTTTAGTCCATTGTCATCACAATGGAGAGTGTGGTGGCACACGTGGTGCTAAATCAGTAGGTGAGGGAGAGAGTGAGGCGTAGCGTGGGCTTTTTTTTTTGTTTGTTTGTTTTTTGTTTTTTGAGACAAGGTTTCTCTGTGTAGCCTTGGCTGTCCTGGACTCACTTTGTAGACCAGGCTGGCCTTGAACTCACAGCAATCCACCTGCCTCTGCCTCTCAAGTGCTGGGATTAAAGGCATGCGCCGCCACCGCCTGGCCTAGCATGGGCCTTCAAAATCTCCAGGCCCACCTCTGGTTTGCACACTTCCTCTAACAAGGCCACACCTCCTAATCCTCCTCAAACAGTGCCACTTCCTGATCGTATGTGAACCTGTGTGTATGGGGGGGCATTCTTTATTTAAACCACGAGGGCCTCCCATGTTTTACTTCAAAAGGGCTTTGAGTGGAGTCTCTTGAGTGCAATGGGGAGATTGTTGCATGGGCTTTGATTAAGATGAGACTTGAGGGTGTAGGGTACCAGGCATTCAAGTTACCAGAAATGGACCTGGGATAGTAGCTCAGAGTTCATTGTCTCAGGCCAGTGAAGATTCAAGCTGTAGGCACTTGACGGACTATGCAAAGCCAAAGCAAGCTTTATTAAGAAGAACTACAGCCTGGCATGGTGGCACACGCCTTTAGTCCTAGCACTCTGAGAGGCAGAGGCAGGTGGATCACTGTGAGTTCAAGGCCAGCCTGGTCTACAAAGCGAGTCTAGGACAGTCAAGGTTGCACAGGGAAACCCTGTCTCAAAAAACCAAAACCAAAACAAACAAACAAACAAACAAACAAAAATCTGGTCCTAAGCATGACTGAAAACAAATTTATTTGTTATGGCTTTAAGTGAAGTTTGAACCTGTAAGATGGAAGTTATAATAACTACTAGTTTAAGTGATTTAATAGCAAACAAATACTTTTCAATGAACTAATAGTTTTAAGTTTTTGGGTTTTACTTTTAAAACTCTAACCTAGTTCTTTCTGTGATATTGTTAAGATTTCCAGGTGTCTGAAAGATGTGGCCAGTGAGACAGGAGGGACTTCATTTTTTTTTTGGGTCTGGATATCTTGTCAAGCAGCTTAAAGATAAATATTAAAGGTCTCTGGTTCATAAGTTTGAACTACTGACCTATGCTGCTACGAGAGGTCATGAAAAGGTTTTGCTTGCGCAAATCCCTACAGGACAAAATTTCACTCTCTACAAACAGAAATAGCTCAGGGCTAAAATACTCTCTTTAGTCACACCTGCGGCCCAGGGGTGTGTGGGAGACGGGAGGCCTACAAAGAACAGCAAATAATATTAATTCCATTTGGATTTTGAAACTGGCCACAGGAGGGATATGGGTTTCGGCAAACTGGGCAGGTTGAATTACAGAGGAGATTTACAACTGAGCCAAATCCCTGGGCTGTAGCCAGCTAGGAGAAACAAAACTGCTTTGTCACTTAACGACCTGGCTGGTGTCTGAACACAGAGGGCAGTTTTAAGCAGTTTTAAACACAAGCAGGCTCTTCCTCCTCCTCCTCCTCCTCCTCCTCCTCCTCCTCCTCCTCCTCCTCCTCCTCCACTTCTCTGTGTAGTGAGGAGGGCGCAGCTTCACGGATCACTCAGGGTGTGTTGTTCTCTCTGTTGAACCTGTTTGTCCCTTTCTCAACACAGGGTACGGGACTTGCCTCTCGGTTTTACATTGTGTTTATTTTAAAGCTTACGGGGCACAGGATTTTGTAGGCAAGAGTGACTACTCTAAATTTCTAGTTTGGGTGGGTGGGGTAAATTAGCAGGTTTTGGGTCTCAGTATGTGTGGGGAGAAACAGACTGGCAGGCTTTCTTAGTGTTTTCTGTCCAACTGTTGCTGGCTCAAGTTCCCTTTCAAATGAGCCACTGGAATTTATTTCTTTAGAGTAATCACACGCTTGTCCTTGCCTGTGGCATGCCTTGTTTTGTTCTTCAGAAAATAAATATTAATTTCGAATGGAGAATTAAAACGTTTCCCCCCCCCTCCCTTCCCCCCAGTCAAAGGCCTGGCTTATCTTTCTGGAACACACCTGCTGGGGATCAAATCCAGGTCGGGGAGGCAATCTACCACTGAGCTGCACATCCAACTCCTGAAGCTCCTAAGATCTAAAAACTAAAGTGTGTAACAGTATATGTATGGGTTTTATTAATTCTTTGAGAATTTCATACAGTGTGTTCTCATATCCACATACCCCGCCCCCAACCCTGACTCTTCTCTCAGTTGCACTCTTACCTCCTTACCCTGCCAGTTTCAACTTCGAGTTCCTTAAAAGAAAAAAAAATTTTATTTATTTATTTATTCATTTATTTATTTATTTTTTTAAATAGCCATTGAGTCCAATTGTGTTATTCAGTGGGGCCATCCCTGGGAGCCTGATGGTTTTACTAGGAGCCACACCCTTCAAGAAAACCGGCTCTTCTCCCTAAAGCCATCAAATGTCATAGTGTCTCAGTTATGGAAGGCTTAAGATGAAACAGGGAATGAATAGCCTAATCTTTCTTTTGGGGTGCTGTGCTCCCCAACTCCTGTGCTGAGCTCCAACAAAAGGACACCAGGAGTGTTCACCTTGTTCATAGATTCCAAGGGAGCAGGGGAGCCCAAGACCTGTTTGCAGTCTAAGCCTGAGATTCGTGTTGCACAGCCCCTTGCCCTAAGCCTATCACATCGCTGGTGCCTAGAGCCTGTGTGATCCTTTCCTTCCCTTTGCTGAGTGAGATGTCTCACGGCTCCTCAATGTGCGCCCTCCATCCTAGCAGTGAGACAGAAACACGGCCTCTTGTCTGGCGGGCTGAGAATAACAGAGATAGGACACCCTTGGGGCTGCCTCTGATCTGAGACGATCAATTAAAGGAGGAGGGTTCATTTTGGCTTCAGCAGTCTACAGTCATTTGGGTCTGCTGCCTTACGCTTTTGAGAAATAACATCTTCTAGACTGCAGAGTTAGAGGCCTCGCTCCTTTAGTGTCACCTGATCTACCCTTTAGCTACTAAATTTAGTGTGACTTCTACCCAAATGATCTATAGTAGGTAAAAATTGTAGCTCAAGCTGTCAAATTTTAAATATAGAAATTTTAGATATAGAATACATCTATATATGAAATTTAAATATAGAAATATAGATTATTTTAAATATAGAAATGGAAAAGAGTTCTGTCTTAAGTTGACTATGGGAAGTAATTTTTCTGGTTGGTTTGGCCCAAGAGTAAAACTCACATGTGTCTCTGAGGCAAGATCTTGCTGAGTAGAATAGTCTGGGCTTGAACTAGAGATCCTCCTGCGCCTGCCTCCTGTGTGCTAGATTAACCATATGCATCTCTGGACTTGTTATTGTCCACTTGATAAACTAGAGACATGAGGCAGGAGGGGCCCTCAGTTGGGCAATCGCCACGATCAGATCTCTGTTATTCTGAGCCTGCCTTGAACCTGGTCCGCTGGCCAGCTCGTGTCTGCTTCTGCACTGGCATGATCTTGAGAACCTTATCCTTTAGGGATGCGCCCAGGAAAAAGTCAATAATCTTGGATTCCTTAATGGGCAGGGAGAACAGTTAAATCTCCTCCAAGGACTTTATCTTCATGTCCTTAACCAAATGGCCCAGCTTGGTGACGGGGATCCACTCCTTGTCTTTGGGTTTACCTCCAGAACCCCGCAGCCTCGACCACAGCCATGACCACTGCCAAATCCTCCATGGAAGGTGCCTAATCCTAGGCCCTTGGTCCTCTGGGCCCTCTGGCTGCACTGGAATCACCCCTACCCCCTACCCTAAACCTCTTCAGCCATTGAACTTTGCTGCCCTTCCCTCAGCTCTCTTTTCCCTGTATAATCCAGCCATTTTGGCCATATGCTGTCTTGGTGTCTGTCTGTCTGTCTGCCTGTCTCTCCTGACTCCTGCTACTTTTCTTCCTCCTAACTCCACCGAGTTTAATCAATATGTTCACCATCAGCCACACCAGTGGAAAATGTTTCTTCTCATCCTCCCAATCATAAACTGCATATAAATCCTCAGGGACAGATATGGGTCCCCTGAGCCCCTAACCCTTATGCAGCAGGGTGTAACTCAACCTCGTATCACAGCTGCTGAGAATTCAAGAGTGCAACAGCCACAGCATGGCCAGCAGTCACAGTTCCTCTCCCTCCCACACTTCCTCTGGCCTTTCCATTCTTTGGTATGGCCTCTGCAGTATTCCCTGTGCCTTGGAGGGGTGGTGCCTTAGTTTCTATTGCTGTGGCAGAACACTGTGACCATAAGCAACTCAGGAAGGAAAAGGCTTATTTCCCACACATGCTTCCACAGCATGCCATGCCTGAGGGAAGAAGTCAGGGCAGGAACCTGGAGGCAGAGTGGATGCAGAAGCCATGGAGCAGGCTGCTTACTGGCTTGTTCCTCGTGGCTTGCCTAGCCTGCTTCTTCTTCTTCTTCTTCTTCTTCTTCTTCTTCTTCTTCTTCTTCTTCTTCTTCTTCTATTTGTTTTTTGAGACAGGGTCTCTCTGTGTAGCCTTGGCTGTCCTGGACTCGATTTGTAGACCAGGTTGACCCCAAACTCACAGCGATTCACCTGCCTCTGCCTCCCGAATGCTGAGATTAAAGGCATACGCCACCACGCCCAGCCTTTTTTTTTTTTTTTCTTGCTTTCTTTCTTTCCTGCTTTCTTGTTTCTTGTATGACTTTTCTCTTCAGTCATCCCCCACAGGCCTCAGAGAAGTGGTGAGAACGTTCAGGCTCGAAGCTCAGCTTTATCTCCAACAGTGAGGACTCAGAGCCTCAGCTTGCTCTCTTATAGCACCCAGGGCCACCAGCCAGAGGAGGTCAAGAAAATGCACCACAGGCTTGCCTACGGGCCACTCTAGTGGGAGCATTTTCTCAAATGCGAGTCCCTGTCTGAAATGACTCTGGCTGCGGTGAGGTTGATGTAAAAGCAGCCAGCACAGGACAATAGAGCGGTCTTGTAGTCTCAGCAGTTTGGGCACTTAGGAACCTGCAGTTACTGCTGTTCACTGCCAGAAGATTCTCTGGCCGGAGCTGACAGGCATAACCAGGTGTTTGGAAGGTAATCTGATGGAGACAGCATGTCTACTTAGCAAGGCAAACACCAGAGGTTCTGCCCTAGGACTTTGGAACGCCCCTGTGATGTGACCAGGTTTACACCATGGGGTGTGTATCCCAGCCTGTGGGGCAGGCCTCAGACTCATCAGAAAGTGGTTGGTTACACAAGGTGGTTCTTGAGGTTCACCGCTTAGATTTAGGGATGAGAGGGGTGCTGATGTGGGTGACCGTAACGTCCCTAAGTAAGCGTAGTTCATTCTCTGTCTTTAACATCCTTTTCTGAACCGCCTTCAGGAAAATGAACGTTATCTGTCAGCCAGCAAGAAATGCAAACTCGATCCCAGGGGGAGAGGCTTCTTTTCCTATGGCCCCTTAGTTTTTCCTGTCTATCCTGCCTCAGGACCATGATGACATGAAAATAAAGGGATGTTGTTTCAGATTACACCAGGGAGGAGACTCTATGAAGTGGTATTGGGGGCAGTTTGACACGTGTGTGCCGGTATCAACCGAGGGCTTCTCCAGTTCGTCCCTCAAAGCATGCTCTGTGCTGGTGGACCGCGGCATAGAAAGAACCTTCTTGAGCAGGACCCCTGGGCCCAGATCCGCCCATCATAATATTCTACTTGTAGGTTTCTAGGACCCTCTGGGTCCTTCTATTTTCCCATTCTCCCTTGCTTCTCTCACCTATAGTCCCAATAAGATGTCCTCCCCTCTGTCTCACTTTCCTGGTAAGTGAAGACTTTCATGGGACCTGCCCCTTGGTCTAGTGTCCAGATATGAGTGAGTATATGCCACTTGACTCTTTCTGCTTCTGGGTTAAGTCACTCATTATGATCATTTCTAGTTCAATCCATTTGTCCACAAACTTCGGGAATTCCTTGTTTTTAATATCTGACTATGGTGGCGCACGCCTTTAATCCCAGCACTCGGGAGGCAGAGGCAGGCGGATAGCTGTGAGTTTGAGGCCAGTCTGGTCTACAAAGTGAGTCCAGGATGGCCAAGGCTACACAGAGAAACCCTGTCTCGAAAAACAAAACAAACAAACAAAAAAAATCTGACTAATATTCCATAGTGTAAATGTACCACGGTTTCTTTATCCATTCTTCAACTGAGGGACACTTAGGCTGTTTCCAGGTTCTGCTTATTATGCTCAAACTATGGCACCAGCCAAGGACAATACGTGCAGTAAACTTCGAACCCCTACCCAGATCTAGCCAATGGACAGGACATTCTCCACAGTTGAGTATGGGGACTGACTTTCACACAAACTCTGGTGTCCCATATTTGACCACGTCCCCTTGATGGGGAGGCCTGGCGGCACTCAGAAGAAGGATAGCAGGCTACCAAGAAGAGACTTGATACCCTATGAGCATATACAGGGGGAGGAGGTCCCCCTCAGTCACAGACATAGGGGAGTGGTGTAAGGGGAAAATGGAAGGGATGGAGGAATGGGAGGATGCAAGGGATGGGATAAGAATTTAGATGTAATATGAATAAATTATAAAATATATTTTTAAAAAAGAAATTAAAAAAAAAAAAGAAAGAACCTTCTTACTCTATGATGTCATATTATGCTTTGCCAGTAGAGGGCGGTGGAGGGAAGCTACAGGAGGAAGGAAGCTGGCTTCCAGATTCTCTTGAGTTTGTGTCCTTCTGTGTCCTCCCAGCCCTTGATCTCACAGTCCTTGTCTGGGGCCTTTGGAGGAGGTCTTTCCGTGCGTGCGTGCGTGCGTGCGTGCGTGCGTGCGTGCGTGCGTGCGTGCGTGCGTGTGCGTGTGCGTGTGCGTGTGCGTGTGCGTGTGCGTGTGCGTGTGTGTGTGTGTGTGTGTCCCCGTCCGTGTCCCCCTCAGTGGCCTCAAACCAGCACTGCGAGCTTGGTCTTCCATGAACCTCTGGAAGGGGACACTGTGAGCTCCCGTTCTTACCCATCTCAAAAACAGATATAGATAGATAGATAGATAGATAGATAGATAGACAGATAGAAGATAAAAAGATCAGGCATGAAGATTCCAGGTTTGGAAGTGTATCTTTTGGGCATCTCTTCTAGACAACATCTTATAGATGCTAATCTTGGCTCACCACTTCCTTTCTTTACCTAATACATGATTTTGCTGAATACACTTTGGTTAAAATAAGTCTAAAATATGCACTTCCATGTATTTTCCTAAACCAGATGGGATGTATTCTTTATTTAGTTTTTGGGACAGGGTTTCTCTGTGTAGCCCTGGCTGTCCTGGACTCACTTTGTAGACCAGGCTGCCCTCGAACTCAGAGATCCACCTGCCTCTGCCTCCCGAGTGCAGGGATGAAAGGCGTGCACCGCCTCGCCTGGCTGGCATAACCGGCTCTTCTGGGGCTCAAACTTGCAAGGCAAGCACTTTGCTGACTGAGCCATCTTCCAAGCTCTTTTCCCTGGAGTCCTGATAATTCCATCTAGTAGATGCAGGACAAAGATGACAAGCAGGCAAGCACATAACCTGGCTTTGGTAAGCCTGAAAGAGTCCCTCTTCAAGGCTATATGAATGGTTCAGAGCTGCTGGAGGCACAGCTGCCTCTCATAGCCCGGTTGCTGTGTCCTCTTGTCAGAACAAAGCCCTGACAAGAGCCACCTTTGCCTGCCACCTGTGAAGCCATGTGGCACTTTCTGGTGACACTAACAGACTGGTACTACAATTATCACTGTGAGAGGCCGGTGGTGAGCCAGCCGCACATACACCAGCATGCGGTCACCATAGGCTGTGACCTGCTGACCAGGCAACGTGACTTGTGGATGGAGCCTGAGGGTGCCAGCTGCGTGTCAGCATGGAGGTCAAGTGGCAGTGAGGGCAGGCATCAGATGGGCTTGAGGTGGTAATCCTGGAGGTCAGCATGACACCGAGCGAGCGCTGTTGCAGGCATCCAGGGAATAAAGTGTGACGTCAGGGCGCAGACAATGGATTCTTCCGTTCATTAGAATTGTCAGAATTAGCTGGGCGTCGTGGCATACGCCTTTAATCCCAGCACTCAGGAGATGGATCACTGTGAGTTCGAGGCCTGCCTGGTCTACAAAGGGAGTCCAGGACAACCAAGGCTACACAGAGAAACCTGTCTGGGGTCGGGGTGGGGTGGGGGCAGGGAATCACAGGATGATGAGAATTAGGGAGACCTAGTGTATTTTGGCAAAGTTCCAGAAATGTTTTATTGTTCAACCCCTTCACTGCGGGGGTTTTGACAGTTTTGAGCAACAGATAATTAAGCCATAAGTTACAACACAACGTGAAAAGTGCTGACAGTGGGGAAGTCAGGATCAGTCCTAGATCTGGGGGTGGCGGTATCCTTGCAAAAGATGGGGATGGGGGGATGACATGGAAGCACTTTGTAAGCTACTGATGAAAAGCTCCCCTCTGGGGCTGGAGAGATGGCTCAGCGGTTAAGAACACTGACTGCTCTTCCAGAGGTCCTGAGTTCAATTCCCAGCAACCACATGGTGGCTCACAACCATCTATAATGTGATCTGATGCATACTGTGTACATAATAAATAAGTCTTTTTAAAAAAAGAAAAGAAAAGAAAAGCTCCCTTCTGGTAACTTCAGATTTGTCTCCAGCTCTTTAGGAGCAGGAAGCAGAAGACAGAGATGAAGGTGGAAGCAAAATTTAGTATAGTGAGAGTGGAGCTGATTAAAGGAGAAAGGTTTTAATAAGAGCGTGGGAAGCAGGGGCTTTTTGTTCGGTATTCTGGTGTATCTCAAGTGCTTGGAAAGATGGTGTGGCATAAAGTGTCACTTAATAAATCTATATGCAGGGGCCGGAGACATGGTTCAGCAGCTAAGAGCGCTTGCTGCTCTCCAGAGGACCCAAGTTTGGTTCCCAGGACCTGAATCGGACAGCTCACAGCTGCCTGTAAGTCCTGCTCCAGGGAATCCAACACTCTCTTCTGGCTTCTGCTGGTACCTGCACGTATGTGGCTTATATAGGCACTCAGACACAGACACATAAATAAAAGATAAAAATAAAATCCACTTGGGCCGGGCAGTGGTGGCGCACACCTCGAATCCCGGCACCCAGGAGGCAGAGGCAGGTGGATCGATCGATGTGAGTTCAAGGCCAGCCTGGTCTACAAAGTGAGTTCAGGATAGCCAAGGCTCCACAGAGAAACCCTGTCTCGGGAAAAAAAATCTATTTGGAATAAAATAATCCCAGAGTCTGTTGAGCATGGACTATTGGCTTATGCGGCACCCCTTTGATGGTACTGTTGTTACCCAAGAGGTCCAGGCACTTCCTGGAGAAGATGTGGAAGATGCATAGTCAGCAGGAAATTAAAAGCACAAGGAAGAGGCGGTTTGGATGATGGCTACCTGGCGTCCATGAGTTCTGTCCTGCAGAAGGACTGAAGCCAAGAGGTGGATGAAAAGGAGGAGGAAACACCAGGGATCCGGAAGTTCAGACCCAGCTGAACTAGTGGTGTGTTGGACGACTGGAATCCAACGCCAGGACGTGGGGGTTTTGTCAGGTTCCAGCTGCTCAGAGAGTCCATGGCCAGACTGGGTATGGAAGAGAGTGCTGTTTCCCCTCCATTTAGGGCCTCTGAGTCACACCAAAGGGGATGGTCTCGGCCTTGTATGCTCAGAGGTCAGAAGGCAAGAGAGGCCACGCAGGGAGGGGACTAATTATTTTTCTGTCATTAGTCTTAGCAATTTGTGCAGTAATTTGCTCCGGGAGATTGCCCAACGTGATTGTGGAGTGAGGAGGGCTGTGGAGAGGGTCAGGTCAGGCCTCTTTCACCTGTAGTAGTCATTGCACGGGCTTGAGATGAGTGAAAAGTGGCCCCACAGCTGTGGCGCCTAAGCTGGGTCACTGGGAAGGTACTTGGAAGGGACCCCTAGTAAGCGTGTATGGAAAGGTAGTTATGTAAGGAGCAAGCCCGGCTTTGTGCTCACCCAGGCTTCCTGTTTGATGATGTCATCTCTTGCTTTCGTGTATGTTCTGGTACCATAGCATCTACCTGCCTCCATACCACCACCTCGGATAAGCTAATAAGGGTTCCTCATCGTTTTTTTTTTAAAGACAGGGGTTCTCTGTGTATCCTTGCCTGTCCTGGACTTGCTTTGTAGACCAGGCTGGCCTCGAACTCACAGAGCTCTGCCTCCCGAGTGCTGGCACTAAAGGCGTGTGCCACTGCTGCCTGATGGGTTCCCCACCTTTTACTGGTAACATCCAAAATTGTAAGCTAAATAAATCCCTTTTCTTAATAAAATTGTACAGCTTCAAGTGTTCTATCACAGTACTGCAAAACAGACTACATGGAACTTCTCAGAGATCTTGACACAACAGTTGCCCCAAACTGTCCTTATTAGGGGCTCTTGGTTTTCGTGACTAGCTAGGGGCTGACCTCAGACAAAATCATTCTTCTTCGTATTCCCTCTCATTCCTGACTTTCTGGTGCTTTTTTAAAAAAAATAATTAATTAATTAATTTATTTCCCACCTAATGCTTTAGGCCACACCCCCTTTTCTATGTTTCCCTCCCCTCTCTTGCCAACTTTAGGCTTCCTAAAGGCTCCGGAACTGCATAGGCTACACTAGGAAGATACAGGGAGACCGAGAAGGGCCTGGCCATCATTTCAGAAGAGTTACCATGGAAACAACGCTGAGCATGTTTGTGAGGAGTTTAGATTAGGATAATCAAGGTTAAGATTTACCCCCAGCGCTCGGGAGGCAGAGGCAGGCGGATCGCTGTGAGTTCGAGGCCAACCTGGTCTACAAAGTTAGTCCAGGACAGCCAAGGCTAACACCGAGAAACCCTGTCTCAAAAAACCAACCAAACAACAAGAACAACAACAACAACAAAAATCTGACTTACCCGCAGTGTGGACAGTGCTGTTCCATGTTCTGGGGTCCTGAACAAAAGGGAAAAGCAGGCTGGGAGCACCCCAGGAAGATGGTTGTGCTCATGATGCAGGCAGGGAGTGTAGCTCTGCAGTGGCTGTGCTCCTCCGGTGCCCGTGTGACTGGTGGGAGTGAAGTGGCCAAGGCTGGAAAAGCAATGCTGACCATCTTCCCTCGGATCCTGGAGCACAACCTCCCAGCTGGCATTTCGGGTGAAGACCAGCAACTCATTCCTTGACGTGGCCCTGCCGGCTCTTGCTCGTTAGCAGCCAGATCCCGTTCCCACAAACACCAGGCTCAAGACGTCAGGCAGTTTCTAAGACAGACAGCAAAGGCTGACGGACGGAGACTGACTTACAGTAACTTGGCATCGGTGGTGGGAAGATGGGGACAGTTGTGCCTCGCCCACACATCCGTCTTGGAGGTGGGAGACTGACAGGTCCTTCAACTGTGCCTGTCAATTGACAGAGGCCCCCAGGCCTCAGGCCTGGAACGGTTAGGAGGAAACGACCATGAGAGGCAATGTGGGATAAAGTGAGCTGAGTCCAAGGATTTATCATCTACCATTCTCTGTACGGCGTGAACAGCTGCCTCCTAAAGCCTCCCAGAGGTGGAGGGCTCTGTCCCTAGGAACAGTGAGATGAAATGATGCTCTCCCTCTTACATTGCTTTTGCAGGTATTTTGTCTCAGGAACTACACAAGTACCGAATACACCCTAAGTCAAGAGAGTTTACTGGGGTTACCTATAAAAAACAAAAACAAAACCGAAAAAAACGGGCGACTCTTGCTACCGTACCCAAAGCTAGGCCCAGTGTGAGCGATAATTCACAAAAGCTCTGCCACCTGCATCCGCGATCACCTCCCCAAATCTCGTGCATCCTGGGCAGGATTACACGCAGCTGGGAAGTTGTGGGGATGGTGACTCCCTCCACTCCTCCTCTGAGGGGATGCAGCTGGCCTGGTCTCCTGAGAATGCTCAAGGCAACTCTGGGTTTAGCACAGTGAGCAGTGACTGCTGTGCTGTGCCTGGATCGCAGTGTTCCGCAACAGGGAACTGTACCGCTGACTGTGTGCGTCCAACTACGTCGTCCTATATGTTCCCCACAGCGCGGTGGCCTAACAAGCCTCATCTCTGAGAAGCTAACTGATTCTTATGCAGGTTAGCTTACTCAACCGGTGATGGTGGATCAAGAAATTCCACCTTCTTTGAGAGCCCTGCTCCACTTTACTCCACACCGCCACCTTGTGGGAAACACGCAGAACAGCTCCTCCTCAGCCCCCCCCCCCCCCCCCCCCCCCCCCCCCCCCCCGGTGCCTGGAGCCGAGGTCCTGCGGCTTGCTTTGTTTAATTGCTGCTCAGGAGATTACTGCGGAGCAGGGAAAGGATAAAATTGGGACCCAGTACCCACTTTCCTTCTGGAAACAAGAGTCTGTTATTCATGGTCACAAATAATAGGACTTAAGAAGTTAATGAAGCTCCTTTAGAATATTTAAATTATCACGCAATACAGTTAACAGTTGGTGTTTATTCTATGAATTTGAACACACCAGCCGACATAATTAATTACCATCACAACCAAGATATGGTTCCGTCACCCTTCTATGCTTCCCCTTCCACGCCTTTAAAGTCGCACCCTCACCCACTTACACCTGGTCCTGTTTCTCATCACTGTAATTTTGCACCCACTGAATAGGCCAAACCCATTTACTCTCACGCAACTTGCCAAAGTAGTATTACAATACAGAGTTGGCTTAGAGCACGCAAGTCCTATCCATAACCCGTCAGCACAAGATCCCAGCTCTGTCACATAGTCTAAAGCAGGAGCGGCCCCTGCTGTGGCCCCATGAGACTTACGCAGTCTCAGAACATAGCGGAGGTGTGGCTACAGGGCTGTAATTCTAGACACCCCAGTTCCAAGTCAGGAAAAGGTCCTAGAGCAGAGGTTAAGAAGGACTCTCCAGGCTGGGGTGTGGCGGTGCATGCCTGTAATCCCAGCAGTCAGGAGGCAGGCAGATCTCTGAGGCCAGCCTGGTCTACAAAGTGTGTCCAGGAACTAGGACTATAAGAGAAACCCTGTTTCAAAAGATCAAAAATAAATAAATAATAAATAAAAAGGGAAGGGAACTTGCATCAGCAGCTGATCCTGTGTTACTTTTCTCTTGGCTGTTACAGAATACCTGATAAAGGCAATTTAAGAGAGCCGGGCACACCTTTAATCCCCACACTTGGGAGGCAGAGGCAGGTGGATCACTGTCAGTTCAAGTTGAGGACAGCATGGTCTACAGAGCAAGTCTGGGCTCTGTTACACAAAGGAACCCTGTCTCAAAAAAAAAAAAAAAAAAAAAAAAAAAAAACCAAAAACCCCAACCCAAACCAAATATCAACCTTCCCCCCCCCAAAAAAAGGGGGTCAGGCCTGGGTATTATAAGTTCAAGGGCAACTTGGGCTACTTGAAACTCTTCTCTATAAAAGCAAATAAGCAAAACCCCACTTACTGAAGGGAGGTGTTACCTTGACTTAGAGATTGAGAGCTGGGGTGGGTGGGTGGGTGGGTGTGTTTCACAGTCAGATCGTAACAGTGAAGGTTTTCGTCTCTGCTTGTTTTGAGGGTTGACACTATCCTGTTTCTGGGCTCAAGGGATCATCTGACTGGAGCCACCGGCCGAGTGGCTGGAAGTAAAGGTCTTACTGTCCATAGCAGCTGAGAGTTGTTGTCCTTCAGTTATGTCTCCTCCTTTGGCCCAAATAGGCCCCGAGTGAATGTTCGTGTCTGCCACCGGTTAAGGACCAAGGCCTTGGACCCATGGAAATAGCCCAGCCTTGCTCAGAGTGTGAGTGTTGACTGCTGCCTACAGACACACTCTGAGCTAACCCCTGCCTTCCGCTGTTGCCCTCCACTGGAGCGAATACAGCTCACTCGACCCCAAGTTTTTATACATGTGTCTGTGTGTCTGTCTTTTCTTTGTATGCTCAACAGCCCAGAGAGGTTTCTGGGACCAGGGCTGTGCTGGTCAGGGTAAAGAAACTGTAGGCTTTGATTAATTTTACCTCTGGGCTAATTAACTGGGACCCGAAGGATGAAACCATGTGACACATAACTCCCTCGCCCAGGACAAGCACATGTTGAGTAGAGAAAGCGAATCTTCCAAGAGTGGGTCTGTGAAATGAGTTTTAACACTGGACGGGGGCTGGGGGGGTGGGGAAGAGGGGGTGGGGGAGGGATGGGGATGGGGGAGGGGTGGGGATGGGGGGAGGGGGATTGCTAAACTCAGGTTATCTGAGTTTATCCCTGGAGGCTCAATTGAGAGACAGAGTCCAGAGTTGATGCAAAAGCCAAGGAGTTTATTAAGTCGATGCATCCGGGTCCACTAAGCTCCGTGGAGATGGAAGACCTCGCTCTGCCAAAGTCAGGGGTTAATATACCATGTACAGAAAAGGAACTTAACGGCAAAGGTTAATTAACGAGTGATAGGCTAACAATAGGTGACTGAGGTAGTAAATTCTAAGTAGGGTGAGGTAGGGGCAGTAAATTCTGAGTAGGGTGAGGTAGGGGCAGTAAATTCAGAGGGCAGGGAGAATTTTTAACTTGTCCTTCCCAGTTTATCTCGTATTGCTCAGCTAACAACGTGCTGGCGATTTCCAAGCCACCTGGAATCTAACAGTATAATTTTACTGTCCTTCCTCCCCTCCATTCTTTTTAAAGATTTATTTATTGTGCATACAGTGCTCTGCCTGCATATACACCCACAGACCAGAAGAGGGCTTTAGATCTCATTATAGATGGTTGTGAACCACCATGTGGGTGCTGGGAATTGAACTCAGGACCTCTGGAAGAGCAGTCAGTGCTCTTAACCACTGAGCTATCTCTCCAGCCCCTTACTGTTTTGTTTTGTTTTTTTGAGACAGGGTTTCTGTGTAGCCTTGGCTGCCCTGGACTTGCTCTGTAGACCAGGCTGGCCTTGAACTCACAGAGATTCACCTGCCTCTGCCTCCTGAATACTGGGATTAAAGGTGTGCACCACCACACCCGGCTACTGTTCTTTCTTAAAAGTTCTATTTTCTCTTAAAATAATTTCTTCAGATTATATAGTTTATACATGCATTTCTTTTATGGCTGTTGTTAAGGCAGCCATAGCTGTAACTGGAGCTTTGTTTGCTGGTCACAAAAAGTCCAACTCAAAGTAGCTTAGGCAAAGGGGAATGTGCTGGCTCAGATACTAAGTAGGTAAAGGGTACAGGATATTCAGGAAAGGACATGCACACATGTCTCACAACACACGGGGAGGCTGGCTGCCATTCAGTCTACCCAGAGCCACAAAGTGAACAACAGCACCAGCTACCACTCACCTCCACTTTGCAATCCTGTGGCGAGAGATTTCACCTTACCGGCGTCACTCAGGACAGGTTTACAGCTCACTGAGTCGCATATTACACAGTGTCTAGGTAGCAATTCAAACCACATTCCGAGCTCTGTCCGGGGATGGGGGGTGGGGGGTGGGGGTCATTCCAGTAGAGCCCAAAGAGAGAACCCAGGAAGAGACCAGAGTCAGAGGTTCAATATCTCAGGGTACAACTTTATTTCCAGAGACAAAATATTTAAAGAAGAAAACATCCAAAGGGATTGAGGACATCAGGACAGTCGGTATGATATAGAGTGATGCAGCGATGAGGGGTACCACGGTGGGTCCGTGCCAAAGTGTAGCCACGCAACAGATCTGGCATTAAGGGAGTTTATTAGGGGAAAGGGTAGAAGCTGCGAGTGAGCCATGAGGGTAAAGAGGGGGTCAGGGAGGGGGAGAAAAGGGGGTGCTTAGAACACACGCGGGGGGGGGGGGAGAGGGAGAGGGAGGGAGAGGGAGGAGAGAGAGCTAGACTCCTGGCAGTGGCAGGTGATGACAAAGACTCCGCTCGGTCCCTGAAGACAGGCTAGCAGAATGGCCTGTAGGCTAACAACAGTGTCCCCTCTTCTTGTGCCTCTATCACTCTGAGTTTAACCCCTGTCAGGCAGGCCAGCAGCTAGGCCCCAGACATCCAAGCCCAGAGCCCAGAGTTGACTCCCATTGGTCTGGTTTGGCCAGCGCCCAAGCCTGAACCAATCATACTGCTTCAGGGGGCGGGACAGACATTAATATCTATTTTCTTCCTTTTTTTCCCCCCCACCAATGAAAGGACTTCTTAGTATTGACTGTGTCGTGCTTCGGGTAAAGGAATAGATTTCTATTTGCTCTTCACCCAGGTGCGATCCATTGCCTAAATGCTGCTAAACTGCCTGCTAACAAAACCAACTGCAGTGTTTATTCCACGGGCCTGTCTTCCCTCGTGGTCAGAACGGAGGCAAGGCAGCCTGCAGCCTGAGGAGCTGGGGCCTGACAGCGTCCATTCGTTCCATCCTGGATGGCTTTGTCAAGCTGCTGCTGTAACAGGCTCCTAGACCTTAGCACAACTGACGTCATGACAGAAGTACCACGCAGGCCTTGGAAGACTGGATTCGGCCAAGTCCATGTTTCTAGGAAAGCCCCTAAATGTGCTGACTTCTGCAGTTTCTTTCCTGGCTAACCGTGCTTGTTAAACTGAGGAGTGCCAACCCAGGATGCAGTGTTTGTGTTTAAAAGCTCACCCCGAGAAAGGCTCAGGGTCGCACTCGGCCCCAGCACGCAGTGCAGTCACCCGCTGGCTAGTTAATCCCTCCTGTTGGTTTGATCCCGTGTCTGAGTGGGCTCTTCTGGGGACAGTGGAATTATGGTTGTATTTAAGTGCACACATGTACTGAAAATGTCTGTTTTTAACGCCATCTCTTCTCTACATAGCTGCCAAGAGTTACAGCAGGCATTTACCCCACGCATTCAAATAGATCATTACATTTATTGCTGTGGTACATACCCAAAAATCAAGCCACTTCCCCTTAAAAATTTGGAATTTCATAATGTTAAGAGGTTTGGAGCTGGGTACAGTGGCACATACCTGAAATCCCAGCACTCAGGGAGGCAGAGGCAGGCAGATCTCTGTGAGTTCGAGGCCAGCCTGGTCTACAAAGTGAGTTCAGGATGGTTGGGGCTACACAGAAAAACCTTGTCATAGGCAAAAAAAAAAAAAAAAAAAAAAAAAAAAAGCATGAATTTCCGAGTCTTTATTTTATTTATTTAGGTTTTTCAAGACAGGGTTTCTCTGTGTAGCCTTGGCTGTCCTTGACTCACTCTGTAGACCAGACTGGCCTTGAACTCAGAGATCCACCTGCCTCTGCCTCCTGAGTGCTGCAATTAAAGGTGTGTGCCACCACTACCCAGCTGTTTCCTATTTATTTATTTATTTATTTTTAAAGACGTGCTTATTTATTATTATGTATACAGTCTGCCTGCATGTACACCTGCAGGCCAGAAGAGGGCATCAGATCACTTTATAGATGGTTGTGAGCCACCATGTGGTTGTTGGGAATTGAACTCAGGACCTCTGGAAGAGCAGTCAGTGGTGCTCTTAACCTCTGAGTCATCTCTCCAGCCCCTTCCTTTTATTTTTAAATGGTGCTGGGGATTTAGTTTAGATGAACAAGTGCTTTATCTGGGTCACATCGACAGCCCAATTTTTTTAAAACTTCTTAAAATTGAGATTTATTTCACATTCCATAAAATCTGCCCTTTAAGGTATGTAATTCGCGCTTTCAGCAAATCTGAAAGGCTATGGAATTCTCATCTCTAGTTCCAGAACCCATCACCATGCCTCCAGGAACTGAGGCAGTGAAAGGAATTTATTTCCTTCTTTCTTTCCTTTCTTTCTTTCTTCCTTTCTGCTTTGAAACAGGGTCTCACTGTGTAGCCCTGACTGTCCTGAAGCTTTCTGTGTAGACCAGGTTGGCTTTGAACACACAGAGATGTGCCTGCCTCTGCCCCAGAGTGCCGGGATTAAAACCATGTGCCCTATGCCAGGCTTAAAGGAGGACTTCCTGCTCACAGCTAGGCGATGCCTTTATACCCCGGCCGTCTCTCAGACGAGGAGAAGGCAGAGATGCTGAAGCAGCCCCTTCCTCTTGGTTTGGCAACGAGGGAGCTGAGATGAACCAGACATCTTCCTCTGGACTGGACTGTACTGAAATCCTGAAAAGTGAGACTAAGAACTCTGCACCTGTTAGCAGTCGCTCCCGTCAGCTCTAGGCAAAGGTGAATCTAGTTTCTGAGACAGTGCCTTGCCTGGTATGTGTACCTCGTATAACTGGAGTCACAGTGTCACAAACAGATAGCTGGGATTCTTTGCTGGACAGAAGCCTTGGAACGGCAAGGAGCATGTGCGCCTGGTGCTGACGGCCCTGAGTCACAGAGACGCACACATTGGCTTTTCGAACCTGTCTAATGTCTCAAGCTTTCAAAGCCACTCAAGGCGGAAGTTTATCACTCCCGGCTTTTAGTGGAGGTATGGGGGTTGGGGGTCGGGGGGCTCGGGGTCTTGGGGGTTGGAGTTCCAGCGCCTAAGCTTTGGGTGTCGGGGCCTGTGGCCTCCATAACCCTTGTCAGCCAGCTCAAACATTTCTAGAACTGGGGCTTTTTAGTCTCTGTACTTTGAGCTCCCATCTTCTGCTTTTCCCCTTCTTAATGTTCAATCACACTTTGTGTTTTTACCTTCTTTCGGTGTTTTGTTTTGTTTTTAAGACAGTGTCTCACTCTGTAGCTCTGGCTGTCCTGGAACTCGATGTGTGGACGAGGCTGGCTTCAGACTCACTGAGATCATCTTGCCAAGTGCTGGGGTTATAGCAGTCGGCCACCAAGTGTGTCTATTCTTGGTGGTAATCTAGAGTCGTAATGCTTTGGGGGGAGATGGGACAGGACCTCATATAACAAGGGCTGGCCTTGAGCGGGCCATATAGCCAAATATGACCTTGAAGCCCTGACTACCCCCCAACCCCCCTCCATCTTTCAAATGATTGGTGGGCTTCTTGCTGGTGTCACAGTCCTGAGACTTCAGTGTGGAGACTGTAGCCCTTGATAGCTCCCTGTAACTCAGCTACTTCCTCAGTGGCAACATTGTTATCATCACTAGAACGGGATGCCAGAGTCCTGTGTGGTTTTGGTCCCCCCTCTCCCCACCCCCACACCCCATAAATAAAGAGACCATCTGGGAGGCTGCTGAGCTTCGTGTCGCCACACAGGTGTGGAGGTACAAATACGTGAGAATTCTCCCAGGCCAACCTGGAAACAGTGGAGAGCAGCCAGCTGCGTGAGGGAGCCGGCGTGTGGATTTGCAGCCCTGCATGTGCAAAGCAGTCTTTTCTCTCGGTTACGGGCTTCACACATGCACCAGTCACAGATCAAATGCACCAATTACTCCTAAACCTGACACTGTGCCAATCATAGGCCTTTTTTTCTTTTTTCCTTCTGAGTCACAAGGGAAAGTGCACCACCTTCTGTCATGAGTGAGAACAGCTGCAGGTGCACAGGGCCACCTAAAGTATCCTAAGGGAAGGGTCTAATTGCCGCCGGCCCACCTCGCTTGAGGGAAAAGTAAACATTAAAGGTGCCTTACAATAAAGACCTACTGTTGACCTTTTCTCCCCTTTTTCAGACAGGGTCTTACTATGCAACCTCGGCTGGCCAGGAAGTCACTCTGTAGATCAGGCTGGCCTTGAGTTCACAGATACCTACCCCCACTAGCTTCTCAAGCGCTGGATTAAAGGCAAACGTCACTACACACACTCCTCTGTTTGCACGGCTGTGTTGCACACACTGTATAGACAGACACACCACATTTTGCTTATCATTAGCTGAAAGAGGGTTTGGTCGCTTTTATTTATTTATTTTTTTTTACTTTTATTTTTTAGCTGTTATGAACGTGTAGCTGCCAACAGTCATGTACAAGCTTTGTGGAACATGTTTTCAATTCTCTATCGGCACCCATAACAGAGGTGCTGAGTCATGGTGAATCTAAGCTTACCATTCTAGGAAATTATCAGGAAGTTTTCTAAAGCAGCGGTCCCATTGGGCTTTACTATAAGTCATACTTGGGCCAATTTTCATGTGTTTGCGGTATTTAATTTTCTTGGCAGTTGTTTGTTTTGGGTTTCACGCTTGACTAGATAGTTTATATAATATTTTAATATTTTCCAGCCAGGTATGTTGGCACACACTACAATCTCAGTGCTCAAGAGGCCGAAGGACCGTGAGTTCAAGGTCAGTCTCGGCAACATAGCATGTTGGAGGCTAGCCTGGACTACATGAGAACTTGTCCTAAAACAACAACAACAACAACAACAACAAAACAGAAACCCCAAAAGCCCCCTACAATGTCTGGGTGTAGTTGCTAGCAGACACATGCTTCACACAGACAAAGCCCTAGGTTTGATACTTGATTTGGAAGACACCCAGATTTGGAAGAATAGACCTCATTTTAAAGGCAGTAAATGCTGTGTGTGTACATGTGTGTGTGTGTGTGTGTGTGTGTGTGTGTGTGTGTGTGTGTGTTTGTCTGTCTGTCTGTCTGTTTGTGTCTCCGTGTGTGTATGGGCACATATTCACATAGGCATGGGTTCATTTGCAAATGTGTGTGTGTCTCTCTGTGTTTCTGTGTGTGTACATGTTCACATGGGCATGGGTTCATTTGCAAATGTGTGTGTGTCTCTCTGTGTTTCTGTGTGTGTACATGTTCACATGGGTATGGGTTCATTTGCAAATGTGTGTGTGTCTCTCTGTTTCTGTGTGTGTACATGTTCACATGGGTGTGGGTTCATTTGCAAATGTGTGTGTGTCTCTCTGTGTTTCTGTGTGTGTACATATTCACATGGGTATGGGTTCATTTGCAAATGTGTGTGTGTCTCTCTGTGTTTCTGTGTGTGTACATGTTCACATGGGTATGGGTTCATTTGCAAATGTGTGTGTGTCTCTCTGTGTTTCTGTGTGTGTACATGTTCACATGGGCATGGGTTCATTTGCAAATGTGTGTGTGTAGCCTGGTCTACAAAGTGAGTCCAGGACAGCCAAGGCTACACAGAGAAACCCTGTCTCAAAAAACCAAAAACTAGCCAGACGTGGTGGTACACACCTTTAATCCCAGCACTCAGGAGGCAGAGACAGGCAGATCGCTGTGAGTTCAAGGCCAGCCTGGTCTACAAAGTGAGTCCAGGACAGCCAAGGCTAACATGGAGAAACTCTGCCTCGGGGGAAAAAAAAAAAAAAAAAAAAAAAAAAAACCCACAACCAAAACCAAAAACCAAAACAAAAGCAAATGTGTGTGTGTGTGTGTGTGTGTGTGTGTGTGTCTGTCTGTCTGTCTGTCTGTCTGTCTGTCTGTGTCTCTGTGTATGTACATGTTCACACAGGCATGGGTACATTCACAGATGTGTGTGTGGAGGCCACAGGACAGTCTTGAACGTCGTCCTCAGGAACACTGTCCGTCTAATTTGAGACAAGATTTCTCACTGGCCTGGCTCTCACCAACTAGGCTGGGCTGGCAGGTCAGGAATCCTCCTGCCTCTGCCTTCCCAGCATGGGGATCACAAACACCGGCTACCACATCCAGTGCTTCTTTGTGGCTTCTGGATTAAATGCAAGCCCTTGAGTTTGCAAGGCAAGTGGCTTGCTGGTTGAGCTACCTTCCCAGCCCAATAGATACTTCCTGTTCAACGAAAAAAAAAAAATTAAAAAGATGTATCTAATTTTGTTCTATGTGCATGAGTCATGAGTGTTTTGTCTGCAGGTTTGTCTTTAATCCCGTGGTTGAGAGGCTGAGGCAGATCTGTCTTTGTGAGTTTGATGTTAGCCAATTAAGTTCCAGGCCGGCAAAGGCTAGTGAGGTCTTATCTCCAAAAAGAAACACTAACATTCTTAACAGTGCTATGGAGTTTGTGACCCTGGGGAAAGACCAGACCATATATTCAATCTGATGATGGTGATAATGATGAGTTTTTCTTTTTTTTTTTAAAGGTTTATTCATTTATTATTTATACAGTATTCTGTCCCAATGTATGCCTGCACACCAGAAGAGGGCACCAGGTCTCATTATAGATGGTTGTGAGCCACCATGTGGGTGCTGGGAATTGAACTCAGGACCTTTGGAAGAACAGACAGTACTCTTAACCTCTGAGCCATTTCTCCAGCCCCGATGATGAGTTTTTCTAGTCAGGGTTTCTCTGTGTGACCCTGGCTGCCTTGGACTCACCCTGTAGACCAGGTTGGCCTGGAACTCACAGAGATCCACCTGCTTCTGCCTCCCTAAGTGCTGAGATTACAGGCGTGAGCCACCACTGCCTGGTGACTCAATCCAATTGTAATTAAAAGACGTATTTCTTAGCTGCTAGCAGGACAAACGATCTCTGAGCCAAATTTGAGATTGCCATGAGAAGGGGGCTGCGTGAAGAATCTTTACAGGTAAAAACCACAAGAAGAACTTCAGTATGTACGAAAGCAAGGGGGGAAAAAAGATCTGTTGGGAGGCAGAGGCAGGCAGATCTCAGTGAGTTCAAGGCCAGCCTGGTCTACAAAGTGTGTCCAGGACAGTCAAGGCTATACAGAGAGACCCTGTCTCGAAAGAAAGGGAAAAAAAAAAAAAAAAAAAAGGTCTGTTCTGCCAAGTTAAGTGGTTAAGACAACTCAAAACAATCTTTGGGCATCTTTACAGGAGCAAAAGAGCCGTTAGTCATAGGGTTACAAGCACCACCGTCTCTCATCTCCTAGGGCCTGGAGGCAGAGACGATAGTGGCTACCATGAAGGACATCTAGTATAAAACCGAGTTTCTTTAGCCATAACAAACAGTGCTCTACTCCTAGACAAATATCCTTAGGGAGAGTTACGCCTTCTTAGCTCCTAAAACTAACACATGGCCTTTGTGCTTAGCTTCGCACTGCCCACCCATGTTGTAGCATGTACCATTTACTCTCTTCCTTTTTGTCTGTATGTTTAAGCATGAGGTGCTTGAAGCGGCTAGAAGGCATCAGAGCCCCTGGAATTGGAGCTGGGGACAGTTTTTGAGCCCTTCTTTAGTTTCTGGGAACTGAACCCAGGTCCTCTGTGGGAGCAGCGAGCACTCTTAACTGCTGGGCCAGCTCGCCGGCCCCTTCCTTTTAATTTGTTGAGGTCACAGTGTTAGCAAAGCCAAGAAATTAGACTGTCGTAATTTCTGTTAATGCCACGAATTTACCAGGCTTTCATTTCCTTGTGGTCTTGGAGCTTATACTAGGAAGCAATTATTTCTCTTCTGATTGGGTTTTCAGTATGATGGCTAAGACATTCTTTGTCCTCAATGGAGCAATAAGCAATGACAGGAAAGTCAAATTAAGTGACAAGGACACCAAAACTGAACAAATAAAAACAATTACTAACTCTATAAAAAAAAAAACCACCCAAAATTTGTGGCTCTGGGGAATGATTGCATAATCAGTATGCTGCAACACTTCAAATCACTCTGTCCATCTTTCAGACTCAATATTTTGCAAGGGGAGAGGTCAATCAATGAAACAGACTGACGTCTCATAGTCCACAGGAAGAATCGATAGAAGATGATACCCCAATTAAAAACAAGCCACACAAATATGTTGCTTAGATTGTGGCAGTAAGTAAAAACAGTGCATTGGAAGGCACTTGCTCGGTTGCCTCAGTGTCTTTATAGAGCCGCAGATGCTCTTAATTACGGAGACATATTCAGAGAAGTGTGTCAGCGAGATGCCATCCTTGCGCTAAAATCGTGGAGCGTATTATACAAGGTTAGATGGCCATGGCATCATTAAGTGATGTAATCTCATGGAGCGCAGTCAAACACATGGTCCATCGCCGATGGAAGCGTTGTCACTTGGCATTTAACAGTGTTTGGCTATCTGCGCGGCCCTGTGACGTTTGTAAAAGCCACACTTTCAGGTAGAATGAGAGGAAGAAGGGTTCTGTCATTTCTAGAAGCAATCTGTGCTCCAACACTTTAGTTGTGGTTTTGGGGAAAAATACCAGAAGTATAAAGGAGAAAAGAACAGCAAGTACCCCAGTCCTCAAAGAAAATTGCTTTTAAGATTGCCGCTAAGAATGCTTCCTCCCACTCCCGTACTTAACCCAGCACATTTCTTCTGCAGCTTTGAGAGTGAATTGGACTTAATCAGCCTGCGCCGGGCGTTATGCCCAGCTACAGTGTTAGGTCTAAGAAGGGGACTCAGCCCACACCCTTTCATCCTGTTGTAGACTAGACTTATCACAAGAGAAGCAGCGGCAACATTTTTGATTGCCTGGAGACATCTTTGCATTAATTTTTACATGTGTTTATTTATTGGGAGAACAGGGGCACCATGGTGTGTGTGTAGAGGCCAGAGGACAGCTTGTGGAAGTTGGATCTCTCCTTCCACCATGTGGGTTCAGGTCGTTGGGCCAGGTTGTCTGGCTTGGCTGCAAGTGACAAGCCCCTTTACCCAAGGAGCCATCTCTCCAGGCTACCTCCAAGTCTTATTAATAAACCAGTGTTGTATCCTTTGAGCCCCAGAAGTAGTGGGAAACTTTGCCAAGGCAAGTAATATTCTTTCAAGAATAAAATAAAATAAAATATAAACAGAGCCTAATCAGTAGTCTGCTAAGTTTGATTCTTGGTGTATATTTACCACAAGAGATCCCAGGCCTTGACATAGGCTGATAAGAATGCAGTTTGGTTATCTTAGTCATGGCTTAGAATAAAGGCAAAGGACAGCTTAGTTGCCCAGTAACTGATTAACAGATGACTGATTTCTTGCAACTTTATAATCCTAATAATAAAAATCAAATTATAGGCTGAGCAAAATGGTGCATGCCTGAGATTGCATCACTTTGAAAACTGAGGCAGGAGGGCCGTAAGTTTGAGGCCAGACTTGGCTTACATAGCAGGGCCTTTATCTTTGAAGAATTAAAATGAAAATAAAAATTAAATTATGCACATATTAAGACCAATTTGAATCAGTAAAGCCATGGTTTGTTCTTTTTATAGAAATCTGATGAAGGATATAAAATTAGAGAAAGCAAATGGGTAGGGGGAAAGAAACAAGCACCTGGGCTGCTTGCTGGGCTCTTTGGTCCTCTTAGTGCTGTGGCTGCAAGATGCCATGAAGGACACATGGCGCAGTGGCGTGGCACAGGTCCCTGGAGATGACTACTCAGGTCTTCTCCTGCCCAAGTCCTTGGTCATAGAAGGTGGTTGCTAGTATTGGTGGGGCAGGTTTAGAGTCATAGGAGTCAGGTGTTTCAAAATACTGTGTCCTTAGAGTTCCTGGGTGAACTGTCTTGTCCCACTCTGCAGGTTGACAGTGTCTCTCTTGGGCAGGGCAGACGGTCACCAGGCAGGGCCCTTCTCTCTGGCAGCAAGTCCACTCTCCATCTCCTCCTCCCCACTTACCTCAATGTGTTGCACACACATTTGTCCCAGACCCTGGTAAATGCAGCATTCACGACACTTGTCTGTGACATTTCTCTCAGGTTGGGTGGCTTATCATCTCATAAATGAGCGTGAAAGGCTGCCCGAAGCCTCAGTGTGTGAGTGTGTGCAGCATGTGTAAGTGAAGTGATAACGTATGTGGTTGGCAAGAGAGGAGAGAGAAAGGAGCAACTCTCTCAAGGCTGGGCCAAGCCTAACCTGATTGCCAGATGACTTCCATTCAGCTCACCTCAAAGCTTTCTGCTTATTGTACTGTATTTGCAATGGTACCAAGTAATTCTTAAAAATGACCCATCTTTAGAAAAACTCCAGAATTATAACCCTAGAACCAGACTTGGCAGAATTCAAATGCATATCTTTTGAATGTAAGAACTGTAGTATTACAGCCAGGCATGGTAGGTCCTGTCTGTAGTCCCAAGTGCTTAGAAAGTGGAGGCAGGAGGATCACTGGAAGTCCCAGGCCAGCCTTATCTCAAATAAACACACACACACACACACACACACACACACACACACACACACACACAGAGAGAGAGAGAGAGAGAGAGAGAGAGAGAGAGAGAGAGAGAAACACTCGTCTAAGTTCCTGTCTGAGTGAAAGCTAAGCCTTTCCTTCCGTTGAGTTCCTCACTCAGGAAAGGCAAGCTTTTCCTATCAGCATCCTCATTTGCATGTGGTAGGTCAATCAGTATGAAACTTAAATAGCAACATCCATTTTGCATCCCGTCAGCATTTAAGTACCATCTTATTTTTTCTGCCACTTGCCAACTATATAACGGCTGCTAGTGTACAGGTCTGAGTCTTATGAAGTAAGAATGTGCTTTGCCTTTACTCTAGAGACCAGAAAAAAATTTAAACTACAAGAACACATATGTACAGTCACCAGTGAGTATTTGGCAGTTGGGAGCAATGCCTCCAGATGCCATAGCAAGCGACCGGGAGAGTGTCCAGCCTTATGCAAGAAGCTCCAAGAAGAGTCAGTTTGGAAAGAAAGACAGCAGTGGCCGTTGGTTAATAAAGTCGCAATCTTGTGATGGCATTTCACTCTTCTGTGAGCAGAACCAATCTTTATAAAACCTTTTAGACCCCTCCCTGCCACTGCTTAATTTAGAGAAATAAACAAGGCTAGTCTATTCACTATACAAAAGAGAGAAATATCAGTACATAAATGAAATGGAGTCTCTCCACTGATTAAGAAAGTGCCAAGTAAAACAAGGACAGCTTTGTAATAACCAAGGGGCTATTTGCTATGTCAGCACAAGTGTCCAAGCCTGGCAAGACCTCAAAGATCTCTGGTGCTCTCACACTGCGGGCGGGCAGGCAGGCGGGCAGGCAGGCAGGCGGGCGGGCAGGCAGGGTCGTCCTCAGCTGCCTGTGGGGTAGCTGTGTGTCTCCAGGGGGCTGCAGCTGTGTGCTGATCCTTAGCTCATCTTTTGCCAGTAGAGTCTTACAGGGTTTGTAGTTGTTACTGTTATGGGACATGGTGCCACTTTCTTTGCAGCCCAGGCTGTCCCCAACTCAGCCTTCCCCTTCTTCATGCTCCCAAATGGTCAGATCACAGGCATGTGCCATGATGCCCAGCTTCTTACAAGTTTCGGTTCTCAATTATTTCGTGAGTACCTTTGTTAAGAAAGGGGAAAAAAATCCCAGCGCTGAGGAGGCAGAGGCAGGCAGATCGCTGTGAGTTCGAGGCCAGCCTGGTCTACAAAGAGAGTTCAGGACAGCTAGGGCTACATAGAGAAGCCTGGTCTCAAAAAAACAAAAAAACAAAACAAAACAAAAAACAAGAAAGGAAAAAAAAAAAAAACCCAGGAAGTGATTTGAAATCTTGGTTATTTCATTTTTCAAACAGCTTTAGAGTCAGCATTTAGCTTTATTAACAGATATTATATTCTGGTTTATTTTCTTAAAGCCTTATCTGTTCCTTTGGTGTTCACTCCTCCTCCCCTGACCCCCCTGAACATTTCTCAGTCAGCTCAAATGCTTTTTTTTTTTTTTCTTCTGGTATCTGCCAACTCCATGCTCAACTCCTTTTTTGGCTTCCTTTCTTGTTGACTTGATTTTGCCAAAGATAATATGGCCTCTTTGAAAAAGCTAAAATCTCCCTCCCCAAACTGGCCACCTTAGACCCAATCTTTCCACTTAATTCTGATCTTTTGTGAGCCAGATACCCTTAGAAGAGCCACAGACCCCCTTCTCGGGTTCAGAGTGGCAAGGCTGTATGTGTTGGGGCTCCTTTTAGGGTTCAGAGTGGCAAGGCTGTACATGTTGGGGCTCCTTTTATGTCGAATCTCCACTCTGTTTTGAACTGAGCTCCTGGCTATGCCTGATGTCCCGTTTATGCTATTATGTATCTTTGGGTTAGCAGGGATCCAGGGCTACTGGCAACAGTTGCAATTTACTTTTTGAGGTAAAAGTAATAGAGTAGCTGGTAGTGGTGGCACACGCCTTTAATTCCAGCACTCAGGAGGCAGGGGCAGGGGCAGGGGCAGGGGCATCACTGTAAGTTCGAGGCCAGCCTGGTGTACAAAGGGATTCCAGGACAGCCAGGGTTACACAGAGAAATCTTTTCTAAAAAAACCACAGAGTGAAAAAAGCCTCTTGGAATGATCTAGAATGAGCACCTGGATATTATCATTTATTCTTCGATTTCTTTGTGCATTTAGACGAGGGAGCTGCAGCAGGTGTTTGCCTGGGTTAGACAAAAAGTGGCAGAAGGTGGTAACTTAGGTTAGTTGGTCAAGGGGATCAGAAAAGAACTAAAGAGAACTAAAGCTACAACCCAATACAGGATGTGATTCCAGCACTGTAAAGAGCCTGTCTTCTTAAACTATGTGTTAATGACCCCACTGAGATCACAGAACAGTCGTCAACAGTCAGGGTCTGCCCACATGCTAACTAACAGTTGAGTGAAGATCAAATGTGTACTCAGGTCAAGGTGTGTCTGGCTGGGATTGACATACAGTCTTTGCCCTGAACACACAGCCTATGTCCCTTGCACAATGCCTGCTATCACAACACACATCAGCAAAATTCTACACAACAGCTCAGTTCAGATTCAAGAGTTTCTCGGTAGCACAAGAGAAAACTTTATTGTTGAGTTATATGATCCACAAAACACACACAGTTATACTGTTACATATGCCTAATTAAAATCATCAAATTAACTCTTGCATCGAAATCAGAGAATTTAATGGTACAAAAATGATACTGCAACAAGATTGTTAGAAGAAGAAGGAGAAGGAGAAGAGGAACAAGAACTAGAAGAACAAGAAAAAGATGAACAGGAACAAGAAGAAGAAAGGAGAAATTACCCAGGTGCGGTGGTGCACGCCTTTAGTCCCAGCACTTGGGAGGTAGAGGCAGGTGGATCTCTGTGAGTTTGAGCCCAGCCTGAAAGGCCTGACCTACTCTCTGGGGCAGAGACAGACACATCTTCTTCCCTGTAATGATGCAACTTGCAGTTGAGGACAGGGCTGCCTAGGATTGCCGACCAGTTTCAGTCTTTCTCAAGGCATGACTTGGTTCTGGGCAGTGCACATAAGTACAAGAGAGTTGTGCAAAACATGCCATGCCCTAAGGGGGAAGAAGCCTGTCCTCCCTCTCCTGATGCTGTCTTGGACCATAGAATGGCAGAGCAAAAAGACACAAGACGTCAGGGCCTCTGACAAATTAATAGACAGAAAATAGCATGTTTGTAGGTGAAAGAAAAAGCAGATGTCATATTTGTTATATCCACTAGTCGTTTCGGTGCCGTGGCATGCAGCTTGGGGACTTCTAGCTTTGCGTTGTGGGTCTTAAACAGCATCCATGTCTCTGTCTGTCTGTGAAATTCTTCTACCACATGGTCTAAGGGGTAGATGCTTGGTACTGATGAGGGCAAGTCTGGGCTGCAGAGTGGTGAGGTATGAGCCGGAAACTACTGTGGCTTGTCCAGCCGTGGAGCTCATGTTGAATCGAAGTCTCTCACTGTGAGATGATGCTAAGAGGTCAGACAAGGGAATCTTTACCTGGTGACTAGGGCTGTTGCCCTCACAAATGGGTTGATCCACCCAGTGACTAATGGGCTACCTGGAAAGTGGGCCTGCTGCTAGAACCAGTTTGGTTAGTCTCTTGCCATCAGCAGTGCTGCACTTTGGCCTTGATTGGAACTATGAACCAAAATAAACTTCTTTCTTTGTAACTTCTCTGGCCTTCGATTGTCTTCCTTAGGGTTTCTGTTGCTGTGCTAAAACACCATGACCAAAAGCAACTCCAGGAGGAAAGGGTTGGTTTCAGCTCACACTTCCGCGTGAGTCGATCACCCAGAGAAGTCAGGGCAGGAACCTGGAGGCAGGCACTGAAATAGAAGCCATGGAGAGGTGCTGCTAAAGGCTTGCTCGGTTTGTACCCCAGAGGTGGCACCACTTACAGTGGGCGAGGCCCTCCCAGAGTAATCATTAATCAAGAAAATGTCCTACGGATTTGCCTACAGGCAGTTTGATTTTTTTTTTTCCTCTCAACTAAGGTTCCTTTTCCTAAATAACTCTAGCTCATGCCAAGTTGACAAAAACAAAAACACTGCCCCCAATGCCACCCCCCCCAAAAAACCAAACCAAACAATCCAACTAGGACAACAATTTTGTTATTAGAAACAGGAAACGGCTAAAGACAGAACCTGCAGGCTGGTGCCACATTAAGAGGGTGCATAGGCACCCAAGTCCCCACTTGTGGTATTTTTTTTTTTCTACTCAGATAATCTCCCTATCTTTACAATTAATGAACTCTGTCTCTCTGTCTGTCTATCTGTCTGCTTCTCTCTCAATCTCTCACATGTCTTTCTGTATCTTTGTGTGCACACATGCGTGGAGACCAGAGGACAATGTTGGGTACTGTTCCTCAGGAGTCAGCCATCTTGGCTTTTGAAATCACCTGCCTGTCTTTTACTGGCCTGGAACTCAGCAAGTGGACAGGCCAGCAAGCCCCAGGGACCAGCCTGTCACCTCCTCCCTAGCACTGGGGTGACAGGCATTAGCCATCATGCCTAGGTTTTGTTTGTTTGTTTGTTTGTTTGTTTGTTTGTTTTGTGATAGGGTCTGCCTACGTAGCCCTGGCTGTCCCCAAACTCACTATGCAAACCAGGCGAGCCTTGGACTCACACAGATTCACACGCCTGCCTCCGTCTGGATTAAAGGTGGACACCACCACGCCCAGCTTCATGCAGCTTTTAAAATTGTGGATTCCGGAGCTTGAACTTGGATCCTCACGTTGTTGAAACAAACACTTCACAAATGGCTTTAGCTCCTCAGCCTGGGTGGATGGATTCTCTTGACTCCCATTTCTTTTCAGGCTAGAGCTCCTCAAAGGACTGCCTGCAGCTTCTCAGGGACTTCAGAGGCAACGGTGAGGGAGTGGGACAGAAATGACTTACTGGGTCTGGAGAGATGGCTCAGTGGTGAAGAGCACTGCCTGCTCTTCTAAAGGACCCGGGTTCAATTCCCAGCACCCACATGGCAGGTCACAACTGTCTGTAACTTCAAGATCTGACACCTTCACACTAATACACATTAATTAAAGTTAAATAAAAAAATATATATATAAAGAAATGACTTAGTGATGAGGAGAGATGAAATATGAGCAGAAGTAAGGGTTGCAGTGGGACAGACCTAGTCAGTGGTGGTGTTCTCACGGCACTCAGGGGGCGAGGGGGCCGCTCTGTCACCCTGAGTCACCATAAACATCAGTGAACGGTAAGAGCAATAATTACATAAAACCGTGGTGTAGACGGACCGCAGGCTATGCCCTGTCCTGTGTGCTTTACTTATTAACTCCTTTAATCTTCATAATAACCCCGTGAAATTGATACTACCATTACCCATGATTTGCTTGAGAGAAAAATGAACCGCAGAGTGGTTAATATTTTGCTCAAGGTCACAGTGAGTAAACAGCAGAGGGACCTTTAATCCCAGGAAGGTACCTTGGAAAGGTAGACGTGGCTTGCTCTGCCAAAAGTGGCTCCAAAACAAGTGCTCAGTCACGTGACCCTTCCTGATCACCTGCTCCAAGGACAGTCTGGGGCCACCAGACACCACTGCTCACAGCTTTCCTCCTCTTCCAGTTCCTGTGTGACATGCTGGATGCCGATCCTGGGCAGAGGACCAGGTGCTAGGTGACCTTAGGGTGATGGACAAAGGAGCACAGAGGTGTGCAAGGAAGACAGTTTTCTCTGGACATACACGGTGGCTCCCTATTGCACAGAAGACAGGGTGCTGGTCTTCTAGGTTGGCCGGGAGTTCCAGTGCCGCCCGCTCCCCCTCACCCTCCCTCTGTCTGTGTGGGACTCCACCCCATACGTGTGGACTCCAAAGGCTGATGTCCAGTGTCCTTCTTGATTACTCATTTGGGGACAGAGACACTCACTGAACCCCTGGGAGCTCTGGAAAGCTGTCTGTTTCTGTCCACCCCTGTGTTTAGGCTACAGACGCTCGCAGCCGTATCCAGCTTTCATGTGGGTGTGGAGAATCTGAACTCAGGTTTACACACTTGCCCAGACTGAGCAATCTCCCCCCCCCCCCGCCAATGCCCCCCTCGCCGGTTCTTTTACACAACTTTCTGTAAGTGTGTTATGGGCTCTCCCCTAGCCCCCTGGGGAGACATTGGTATTCCGACTTCACTGGGAGAGGCCCTGACTCAGAAGGAGGAAACAGCTTGACCAAGAGCACACAGCATGTGATGCAGGCATCTGGATTTCAACTCTCATATACCATTGCAACAGCGTGTGTCAGAGCTATGAGCAAAGACCTGGGACCCATTCAAAAACGTTCAAATTAACTGAGTCTATTAACTTACGCCTATAATCTAGGGGGCCCAAAACAGGAGGTTTGTCATAGGTTTGAGGCCAGCCTGGGTTACACAGTGAGTTCCAGGCTAGCATGGGCTACAGAGTGAGGTTCTTCTGTCTCATAAAAACAACCAACCGTAGAGCGCTAAATGAAATCAAGTTTCCTTCTTTCTTTCTCTCTTTCTTTTTTTTTTTTTTTTTTTTTTTTTTGAGACAGGGTTTCTCTGTGTAGTCTTGATTGTCCTGGACCCGCTTTGTAGACCAGGCTGGCCTCGAACTCACAGTGATCTGCCTCCCGAGTGCTGGGATTAAAGGCGTGCACCGCCACCGCCAGGCAGGTTTCTTTCAATAGGACATGGATGCTGTGTGTATAAAGGAACTTGATTAAATCCTGATATGCTGTAGAAAGACCCTGTAATTCTGAATAGCTTGTACTTACATAAAGCACACACTTGTGGCCACATCGCACAGAATATGACTAAGTGGAATCAGATGATTTCAGTTTCAAAGAGAAACTCCTGGGCAGGATTGTAGCTCAATGCTAGGTGTTGGTGTGCTTTTAAAATCTATTTATATTTTCATTTCTTATATTTCTTTTCTCCTTCTCCACCCAATCCCTTCCAACATCTCAACACCAGGAAGGAGAGAAAGGTTAGTGCGGAGAGGGGCATAGTTTTTCTTAGCTGCTTCCTGTTGTTTAGGGCTGTCAGGCTCCTTGGGGCAAGTCAGGATATCTCCAACATCTTTATTTATTTTTTATTCTTTTATGTTTTGGTTTTTCGAGACAGGATTTCTCTATGTAGCCTTGGCTGTCCTGGACTCACTTTGTTGACCAGGCTGGCTTCGAACTCACAGCGATCTGCCTGCCTCTGCCTCCCGAGTGCTGGGATTAAAGGCGTGCGCCACCACTGCACGGCTATCTCCAACATCTTAATGCTAGCCAAACCTCATCAACAGCAACCAGGATCGGGGGCGGTGGGTGGGTGGGTAAGCACCAGCAACTTTCATCTTTCTTGGAGCCCCCAATCATGCTCTGGGTCTGGCATTTATTCCCACTGGGAAAGACTGTAGGAACCAGGCCCGACTGGGCTGTCTGCCTGTCTTGCTGTTTCATTTCCTGTTTCTAGTAGCTTCCATGTCTGTGTTTATCTTGGTTAGCTAGTCATGTTTTCTGCTCTGAGAACGCACCCCTCCCTTCCTCGAGACTTTTCCTCCTGTGTGCAATCACCTCTTGAGGGATTTCACCTGGTAGGAGGATTCCTGTTTTGCTGCCTATAAGGAGGCTCTTTGGAACTCTGGAGGGGAACAAAAGGAGAATAATAAACCGCTGTCATGGCTGCTGCTGCAGCTGCTGCTCTCTTAGCACGAAGGACCCGCTGTGTTATTGTGTGTGTGTATGTGTGTGTGCATGAGTTAAATCCGCAGTCCCTCGCCCTTGACTCGGTACTGCGGTGGCACGGGCGTCACAAAAGACCACGCTTCTTTATGAGGCAGCTCCCAGCTGACAAATATCACACACCCTCAGGTGGTTATCAGCTGTAGATAAACTGGAGCAAAACCCACACCTGCGATTAAAACAAAGTCATGTTTACGTATCAAAAACCAAAACTTCCACAACAGATAGGGAACCTGCATAGCCTGTGTGAGCCCATGGTTCAACGCTAAGTGTGGGATAGGGAACACATGAATATTTTGATGCCTTTTTCTTGTTTGGAACATTGGTGCTATCTTCTTGAGGGGCTATTTGGAATAAGGGGCGTTCAGATTAGGCGAAAACAAACCAAAGTCATACTTAGTTCTCTCAGTTGTGCCTTCATTCTTTGGTGGCATTACAGGCAGCTGCTATGGAACCTTACACATCTATCTGTCTGTCCAGCAGGTCCTCAAAGGCTGAGTCTGCATCTCATCTCACCATTAAATCATCTGTGGCTCCGAAGTGGCTCACCAGCACCTGCCTCTCTACCCAAGGTGCTAGAGCACCATGCTGGGCTCTTCGCCTTCAGTACTGAGATCCGCAAATGGGCCTGTGGGGTGGCTCAGCAGGTAAATGCATAAGGATCTGAGTTTAGTCGCTGGGGCTGACATAGTGGAAGGAGAAAACTGACTCCTGCAAGTTGTTCTCTGACCCCTATGTGTGCCCCAGCACATGCATGTGTGTGCATGTGTGTGTGCATGTGTGTGTGTGCATGTGTGTGTGCATCTTTGTGTGCAAATACACAATAAATAAATATTCTTAAAACATTTTAATGAAATAAAGTCTTTGTTGTTGTTGTTTTGTTTTTAAATTGGCCAGGCGGTGGTGGCACACACCTTTAATCCCAGCACTCAGGAGGCAGAGGCAGGCAGATCGCTGTGAGTTCGAGGCCAGCCTGGTCTACAGAGCAAGTCCAGGACAGTCAAGACTACACAGAGAAACCCTGTCTTGAAAAACCAAGAATCAATCAATCAATCAATCAATCAATTAAATAAAAAAATTAAATAAATTAAATTTAATTAATTAAATTAATGGCTCAGAGGTTAAGGGCACTGGCTGCTCTTCCAGAGGTTCTGAGTTCAATTCCCAGCAACCACATGGTGGTTCACAAGCATCTATAATGTGATCTGATGCCCTCCTCTGGCTTGCTGGTGTACACTCCGGCAGAGCACTGTATACATAATAAATAAATAAATCTTTTTAAAAAATCAAAACACAAAAAAACCCCAAGTCTAAAAAAGCAATTAATTAAAAAAAATCGGATCTTGCCTTCTCTTAAATTAGAGAGAAGAGTTATCAGAGAGATTTGCCATCACTCCCCATGTACAAAGCCATCTGACATGTTGTCAGTGGGGTCTCTGTTCTGCCTCTGAAATAATTTACTTCCAACTCATTTTCATTTCTTGCATCACACCACAAATTCCAAAAAGGAACATTTTGCTCCTTATTCTGAGTTTTCCATTAACACCCTGTATGTGTTTGGTGGAGTGTAGAGGCAGTGGGCACACTGTGCTTGCATAAACTGTCTCTAACAGGTTGGCTCCAGCAAGAGCAGCCACTTGGGACACCTGGGCTCTTATTCTTCCTTCCACCTTCCTTTGAGGTTGGGGGGAGCGTGCACTGGATGTCTGGGAACCCGCTGAAGTTCCAGGGGAGAACAACCATATTCCACAGGAAAGAAAAACCCTTGGAGGGCCTGGGGCTCCTGAGGAATGGGCTGGAAGAAAGGCTAAAGCTATCAGGGAAGGAAGGTGTCGTGCAACTTGAAGGAAGCCTTGACAGTCCCTGCTGTTCCCAAGCGGGCAGCTGGAGCAGAAGTAAAGCCAGTTGTGGTGGAGAGCAGTGTTCTAGAACTCAGTTTGGTGACCCTCTCTGGGCCTGGTTTCTTCCTGGCTAAAACTAGAACAGTAACTCCCTCTGGCATGAGGTGAGCACCGTGGAGGATTTGCTGTTGTCCTGCTGGAAACTTCAAGTGGCCCAGGGTGAGAGGTCTGACTGTACTTATCGGCTCTGTGACCTGAGCCCCAGCTTCCTCCTATAAGGTAGGAGCACCAGCTGAGTACTTGCTGCAGAGGTTAAACGCGATTAAATGGCTCGTGTGGAAGACGGCCCGGTGCTCGAGACTGTCTTGTGTCCAGTAAGTGCTGATCATTATCTGTTTTTCTTAGCGTTAGCTCTGGACTTGCTTCTCTCTCTGATTCATTCCAGCTCACCCACGCTGTGTAGAAAGTGACCTTCCTAGTGACGAGCAGGCGCAAAGCTACCTGGGAGGACTCGGGAGGGGAGGAGGGGGATCAGTGCCCAAGGTGGACACGAGAATCTGCAGGAGTGAAGGAAACATCCTGCGTTTCTCGTAGGTGCTGCCCTTAGGTGTATTTACAGGGTAAGGCTTGGATGCTGGGAGGTGGTATGAGTGCAAGGCTCTGCACTGAAACAAACAGACAAAACAACAACAGCAGCCCAAACGGCCTCATCAAACCAGACACTTGAATGAATACATTTGTTTTTATATAAAATTTTATATAACAGTTTTATATAAAAATGTATATAATATATATAATTATATATTTTATATAATTATATATTTTATATAAATTTTATATAAATTTTTTTTCCTGTATGGAAATTTTTTTGTACGACAGTGTCACAATGAAACCCATTGTGTTGTACAACAAACCAACGGCAATAAATAATCTAGACACAGAAGGTGAGTCAGATCACGCCACTGCCTGCTTTAGAAGCTTGGGAGGTGCACTGTGAAAGCTGAGTGAATGAGCGTCTAAGACCGGAACACGGGGAAGGGGGTTTGTAGGGAGGGGGTGAGGCGAACACATGAGAGCAATGTGAACACATTTTATCCATGGATGAAAATGTCAAGGAACAGATTTAATTGGTGACGTTAAGTGAGAAAGGGGTAACTAGCACCAAGGGTCCTTTGAAAAGGCCATATGGGATCCTGCTGCTGTAACTGCTTCTTAATATATATTTATGTTATTATATATACAATAACAAGTTTAGCTAGAGTTACACCATAAAGGGAGGGCAATACCTCAACTAGACACTTTACATTACCAAATAAAACCTCCAGTGCCCAGTGTAAGTTACCTCATTTTGAGGTTCCATAGAACCCCACCCCACACATTACAGGCGATTGCCAGTGCTATTGGTCACCCTCCAGAACCTGATGGTTAAGATCTTATTGCTGAAGACACCACATACTTGAGTCATAGAACGTGGAGAAATCTAGCTGGTCCCAGTTGGAAGTGTCATACCTATTGGCTAGCGTTCACAGCTGGAGAGAGCTGTGCAAGAGACTGGGGGAGAAAAGTCAGTATCAATTTCACCCGGCTGTGAACCCTACTACTTACAACAGCAGCCTGCCTGGTAAGATATGCTCCCCTATGTTATAGTGGCACACACGTCTTTTAAAAATGAGCTGGTGGGGCTGGAGAGATGGCTCAGGGGTTAAGAGCACTGGCTGCTCTTCCAGAGGACCTGGGTTCAATTCCCAGCACCCATATGCATAAAATTAAAATCAATAAATTATTCTTTAAAAAGGGCTTGAAGGCCCACTCTATAATATGTAGCCTCTATCTGATACTGTCCATGAGGCCAGGAACTTGTGGCTACATAGGGGAAAACTACCTACTATTATTCTGCTAAGTGGACACAGAAAATAAAACAACTCTTAATAACTCACTGTAATAACCTCAAATCAGTGTGTCATCCAACCCTCATCTTCCTACAGGAGGTACCAGCTGACGGAAACTCACAACCGGTCTACCTACAGGGAATGAGAGATATGGGAATTCTCAGGACTAATCTAACCCATCAGATCAGATGTATCTTCATATCTCCCTCTCAGGGCTTGGGGATCTCCGAGGAAGAGGAGGCAGAAAGGTTTAACAGGTAGTAGCTGACTTCAGGGAAACTTCCGGGCACAGCAGGGCAGCTCCACGGAAGAGCTAACAGATTGCCACAGCATGCACAAGACCTGCCCAAGCTCAAGGCAGACAAGATGCCAGTGTGGAGGAGGGAGTCCACGTGGGGCACCTCCTTTCTAGATGAGGATGACCCCGGCTGGGGATGGCTTCCGGGATGGACAAGCCTAAGCCACTTCGAGTATGCGGAATTCTATAAGACCTCGATGGGGCCTCTGAGGAGACAGCTTTCTGTGCCTGGAACGCCGCAGAAAGCAAGCCGTTTCCTCTGTGAGTGAGGGGTGGAGAAGCAATGACAGTTCCTGCAGCTGGCACTGAAGGAGCCGAAGTCTCAAGTGCAGAGCCAAGCAAGTGGGACCTGGGGTCCTTGAGGCTATCAGTCAGCCTCTGGCTCCTGCTCTCAAGACTTAAGTCAAGTGGGGAGGCGTCTCCTTTACTTCTAGCTCAGTTCTTTCTATCAGAGTCAAAATTTAGTGCTAGGAGCAAAAGCAATAGACTGTAGCAGATCATGCAGTGCCTCCTCCTCCTTGCCAAGGTGTGTCTTCCTGCTAATCCCTCGAAACTGTGACAGTCGCCTTATTTGGGAAGAGTTTTGGGAAACAACCAAGTCATATATGTCCTCAACCTCAGCCAGAAGTTGATGAAACATAAAGACGTTTTTATTTTAAATAATCATATTTGACCTTTATTGCATGGACAGTCATCAACACTTTTTAAACATTTTTATTTAGTTATTCACTCATTGTTACTGTTGGGAACGGTGGCACATATCTGCAATCCCAGCGCTCTTTTGAGGCAATACTGAAAGTTATAGAAACAGAGTGTGGTGGCGCACGCCATTAATCCCAGCACTAGGGAGGCAGAGGCAGACGGATCTCTAAGTTCGAAGCCAGCCAGGTTTACAAAGTGAGCCCAGCACAGCCAGGGCTGCACAGAGAAACCCTGTCTCAAAAAACCAACCAATCAACCAACCAACCAAGTTCAAGGCCAGCCTTCGTAAGGTTCTAACTGAAAACTCGAGGCTTGCGGATGTAGCTCAGTGGTGGAGTGCTTGCCTAGGAGGCTCAGGCTCTGGGTTTAATCCTCAGTATCTCAAAAAAAAATTTTTTTTTCTTTTCAATAAAAGCTCATATAACCCAGAAGTTTACAGCCACGTCTAAAGATATGTGTTACTTAGTCCATTGGCTTATTTGAAGATGCTACAGTCAATCGCCCATACAGTGGCTGGGAACAGGAATCTGTTTGTTTGCCCACTAGTCTCAGGGTGGGCTGGGGCTTTGGGTGAACGAGTCCCACTCTGAGTGCATTAGCTGCTTCCCCTGTGGAACTCTCGGGAGCTCGCAGGCACACAGATGTATTAGGTCCTTGGTGCACAATTCACAGTCCTGGGCTCTGCCTGAGGTCCACTGAGTCAGGTTTTCTAACACTGAGCTCATATGAAATCTTTCTTTGTTTCCTGGGGCTTCTTTCTTTCTTTCTTTCTTTCTTTATTTATTTAAGATTTATTATTTATACAGTATTCTGCCCACATGTGTGCCTGCCCACCACAAGAAGGCACCAGATCTCATTACAGGTGATTGTAAGCCACCATGTGGTTGCTGGGAATTGAACTCTGTTCCTTTGGAAGAGCAGACAGTGCTCTTAACCCCTGAGCCATTTCTCCAGCCCAGTTTATTTATTTCTTGAGACAGTGTCTCATTTTGTAATCTAACCTTTCCTACACCTCACAAAAATCCCCCTGTCTCAGCTCCACAGGTGTTGGGATTACAGGCATGAGATGCCATGCCCAGATACCATATGTATTTTTTAATAAAGATTTACTTATCTTATTTTATGTGTATGAGTGTTTTTGCCTGCACGATTGGTACCTGTGGAAGTCAGAAGAGGGCATCAGATCCCCTGGAACTGGAATTGTGGACGGCTGTGAGCTGCCGTGTGGATATTGGGAATCTGAGCCGGATCCTCTGTTTCCAGCTTCCATATGCATTTTAATTAACCAAGTGGTTATGATATAAACTCCTGAGCCTGGAAACTACTGCACTGTATCTCCAGGGTCCTTCAAATGTTCACATTCTGCTTTCTGTCCCTTTTGTCACTGTCCTATCTCTGCTGCTAGATATTGTAACACAAAACACAAGGTAAACAATAAAAAAACAAAAAACAACCATGATTTCATCCCCAGAGCCTCCGCGCCTGGTACACAGTAAGTGCTCAATAAATACGTAAACCGTTAATCAGTGGTGACTAAAGAAGTGAGTGCTCTGTGGGGTCCCAATCACCTGCAGATAGAGAAATACAAAGAAAAAGAAACTATGTGAAGCGTTCTCTGGATATGCTTTGGCAGCTCTGGCTGCCATTTTACACATCTCTTATATTGCCAAACCGGTGCCTATTTAGAGAGCTGTGGGGAGGGGCCGGGGATCCTCTCGTAGCGTTTTACAGAGGTGGTGACAGCTCGGTGTTCAACAGAAGCCAGTTTTCTTCCCCCTCACTTTTCTAGGACCAAGACCACTTGTACAGATGACTGGGAGCCTATGCTGCACGTCTCTAAGTCAGCAAGGGCCGCACCAGGTTTCCAGAGGCCCCAGCAGATGGGAGGAGATGTGAGCCGGCAGTGCCCACGAGATATATAACAATGCCTCTTGTGGTCCCGGAGCTTCTTGCCCACTCCCCTAGGCCCCACTGGCCGCCCCTTGAGCTCCTCAGCTCAGATACTGTCTGCTGGCCTTGGCAAGTATCTGCTCAGGATGAAATCTGTCACAGGGGTGGGCAACTTAGCCAGGGTGATATACAGGAACTTGACATCCAGGCCAGGGTTGTAGCGAATGCGGGGGCTCCTGGAGACAATGGCATGTTCCATGCTGTTGGTGACGTCGCTGAGATTCGAGTATGCCCTCTGCATCAAGTTAACCAGCTTTTCGGTGTCTGTTTGAGATATTGGGAGTGGAAGGAAGATAGAACAAAAGCCTTTTATCATCATCATCATCATCATCATTTCAAGACATGGTTTCCTCGTGTAACAACCTTGGCTGTCCTGGAAATCTCTTTGTAGACCAGGCTGGCCTTGAACCCACAGAGATCTGCCTGCTTTTGCCTTCCAAATCCTGGGATTAAAGGCATGCGCCGCCATGCCCAGATTATTATCTTTTGATTTTGTTTTTTGAGACAGGGTTTCTTTGTGTAGCCTTGGCTGTCCTGGACTTACATTGTAGACCAGGCTGGCCTCAAACTCACAGAGATCCACCTGCCTCTGCTTCCTGAGTGCTGGGATTAAAAGCATGTACCACCACACCTGACTGCACCAGCCACCATTGCCTGGCCTGGTTATTCTTTTTAAAAATGTGTGCTTTTTCCCCCTGAATTCTATCCAAGCTCCCCGCCTCTCAGAAATCTGATGCAACGTTTAAAGCAAGTCTTCCACCCCATACACAGGATCGTCGGTACACTGTGTTATTTCTCTTTCTAAGCACTAGAGCTGTGTCCTGGAATATCATTGCTTTATTAGGTGACCGACAAGAAGAACTTGCCCAACTCTTCTACAACAAACCACTTTGTGGCTGTCAGACCTGGAGCTTCAACATTCGTAAAACAGAGGTGGTACCGTGGACCCTAGAGAACGGCAAAGATGGTTGCCATCTTTTCTCTTCATCCCTGAGAGAAAAGCAGAAAGAGAAGGTTGATCTGGGCCACAATTTCAGAGCGCTGTGCTCCACAGTCACTTTGTCCTGTTGCTTTGGGCTTGCCACGAGGCCAAGCATCAAGAGTGGCAGGAAAAGTCGCTCTCCTCATGGTATCCAAGGAGAAAGGGATGGAAGAGAGGTGGATATGGAGGGAATGGGGACATGGGCAGAGTACAGTCCTCAAAGGCATGCCCCTAAGAGCACAGCCACCCTTTCAACTAGGGCGCAGATAAAGTCCGCATCATCTCCCACAGGCCAGGGAAGGACGAACCATCAGTAGATTAATCCTTAGTTTGCTTGGCTTTGTCTTGAAGTGAAAGTCTCACTCTGTAACCTAAGCTGGCCTGGAACACACTATATAGCCCAGGCTGACCTCAAACTCATGGCAATCCCCCTGCCTTAGTCTTCCAAGTACTGGAACTACAAGTGTGAGCCTTCACATCTGTCTCTCCTGTCTTTCCTGGTGTGTGTGTGTATGTGTAAAAGTACCCTACCACTGAACTACAGCCCAGCTGGACTGATGATCCATTGACAACCTCAGGGCCCTTGTGATCCAATCATTCCCCACAAGCCCAGCTTCTGAGTATTGTTGTCTTGGGGACCCGGCCTTTAACACATGAGCCTTTGAAAGACGTTTCCAATCCAAACCATAGTTATAGCAGAGCAGATGATGTGGGAGGACAGAATGGAAAAAGCGTGTGATAAAAGTTTACAGAGCCAAGGACAGACAATGATATCAGATCACTGTATGCATGTGGCAGGGACGGGAGTAACCTTGAAGAGCCCAGCTTGACTCAAGGGCAGCCAGTTTGTGGTACAGCTTATGTTTAAAAATGTCCACTACCCCAAAATTGTACTTACCCCTCCGCAACTAAAAATGTCCCAGTGCTAGTCTATTAACCAATCAAATTTCTCTGCTAAGTTCTGCTTCTGTAAAGGGTATTAAAAAGCCCATGCTTCTGCACCTCAGAGTCTCCAGCTCAAAAGAGTTGACAGACCCTGTTACATCGGCTCAATAAATTCCTATGCATTTGCATTGACAACGGACTCCGTCTCTCAGTGAGGACTCCAGGAATAGACTAAAGATTTCCCTCCAGAGATCTGAGTCTTGAAGTTCAAGCTGGACCCTACACAAGCTGGCTGTCCTTGATGGGAGTCCTTAAGGGAGAACTGGATAGGCTGACTTTTCCTGGACTTCAGCCTTAATGGGGGTCCTTAAGGAGGGGGGGGGCTGGTTCCTTCAAGACACAGACACAAAACATGAAAGTAAGTAAAACTGTTGGCTGGTGAGGTGCCTAGTTACTGCATGCTTTCTACAAAAGTGCACGCGCGCGCGCGTGTGTGTCTGTGTTAAATACTAGTGATTCTACACACAGGAGTGGAGCACAGATGGGCATCTAAGCAGTTCAAGCTTGTTGGGGCTCATGACAAACAGCAGACCAGCCTTGGGCACCTCACCGTGCCCCTGCTCCCCGACTTTGGAACAGATAGGTGATTAGAATCGGGCATGGGGATTCAAATTTCATCCAGAGTGATGAGGACTCCAGAGAAAGCGGGCTACAGGGTCAGGCTTTCCTGACTGGAGGCATAAGCGCTGGGAACAGTAACAAAACTGTCCTAACTTAGGCCTGCTCTCCGCAGGTAAATTATCTGTTATGCCAGGATGCTCGTGGACAGTTTGTGGGGACCGCACAGTGCCATCCCAGAGTCCTTGTACCAGCCTCTAAGGAGCTTCCTGAGGACAAAAATTAGAACATAGCTACATATTGTGTGCCCCCCCCCCACACACACACAAGAGCTGTGCTCACGTAGAGGCAGGCTGCCTACAGTAATGGTGTTCTAGGACACCATCGGTGTTGTACCTGGCACGAGTCTCCCACAGCAAAGCCTGGGCTAGGAAGGTGAATCGAGGATGTATTAAGGGTTCTGCACACTCTCTCAGGGACATAGAACCCACCCAGGCTGAGCAGGGGTGAAGTCAAGCTGAGGGAAGATGGCTCCTGGGCCTCGAGCAGACGATCCCCAAGAGACAGTGAGGTTGGAAGGAGGGGTCCAGACACAGGGGTAGTGCATTCTTAAACTGTTTCCTTAAGTATTTGCTAGCTCCAGTGTTGCAAAGAATTAGGGAGAGATCCAGCCCTTCACTCTCCTAGACGGAGAGGAAGAGCGGACAATTCACATACGGGCTTTTGCGAAAGAGTTTTTATCCCTCAGATACAGAGACTTTCTGGTCTCTTCTCCTGGGTGGGCTTCGAACCAACACTCCCTAAGAAGGTGGTGAATAAAATGTTTTGATGCCTCTCAGCAGGTTGGAGATGAGGCTGCAGTTTATCCTGGAGCCACCAGGGTATGCCTGCTCTGGTGACTGCGTACCACCTTAATATGGTTCTACTCCACACAGGGTTAAAGGCAATGCCAAGAAATCTGGAGCCTGCGCCTGGGGTTTAAAGCCAGGGACCTGTCCTGTCCCGAGACCTCACCAGGACTTGCCACTTCAGCTTTCCGTTATGAGTTTCAGCAGGGCTTCCCATCTGGTCTCCTCATGGTCCCCAGACATTCTGAGCTTCTTAAAAAGCCGCCTAGGGCGTCAGTGCGGGGACCCACGCCTCCAGAAGCTTTGGCCACCCACCTGCCCCTTCACACCGCTGCCAGGCTGATAGTGAGTAAGAGCGCCACCGAAAATTTGCCAGGCTCATCTTCACGCCGTTTTTTGTTTTTTGTTTTGTTTTTGTTCAGTTCTCCTAAAAATCTATGCGAGAATTGAACTTAGCTGAAGGAGCCTTCATTCTGAGAGCTGTGTAACATGACTACAGGGGTCCTTGGAATGGGCGGGTGCCAGAGCTCTAAGCACTCACTGCTCATGCGCATTCTGCGGGATTGACTAACACGTCTACCGACTGGAAACTCCAGTCTCTGTCTGCAGTCTGCAGTCACTTAGGACAGAGACTTGGGGAGTTTCTAGGCTGACTAATTAATTCTGCGTTTCAGCAGCACCCAGCTCTTAACCCTCCAGTCACCCCAGAGGAAGTACTCCTATGCCAGGACCTGGACTCAGGCTCCAACTCCTACACTTGTTCTTTTCTCATTGCCTTGTTTCTCCTCAATGACACTTAACCACATCGGTCACTAACTGTGTGTGGTGTTTGTCTCCCCCACAGTGTCCTCAGCTACAGGCAGCGAGGAGCAGGTGTACCATTCTGTCCACCCCAGTGTCTGCTGTGGGCCAGTCTCAGGGTAGCTGTGAAAGATGTTCCGAGTGAAGACAGAGCTTTTGGCGTATGTCTCTGTTGGCATAAAATGTCCAGGAAAACATGTCACTGAGACTAGGCACACAGTCCTGGGCAGTTTCAGACCTGCCATGGATTTGACTGATAGCCTGACTTTCATTGCTCTGGTTTGGCAATCTCAGAACTCCAGAAAGTGAGGTAAGAGGTCTTTAGGCCTCCAGGAGGCTTTGAAGGGGACTGTGGTGGTTAGGGTTAGGTCATGGCCCCCTCTTCTTTCTCTTTTGCCTCCCAGAAATGAGATAAAGAGTTGCCACTTTGCTGTGAAAGCCTGATGTGCTGCTGCAGGGCCCAAAGCAACAATAAAGCCACCTAATCGTGGACTGAGAATTCTCAAAGCTGTAGGCTAAATAAACGTTTTCTCTTTCTAGGTCAGTCATCTCAGTTATCTGTTGCAGTAACAGAAAGCTAACCTTAAGCACCTGCTGGGTATTATAATTCATAAACACATCCCTTTAGATTTCAGATCATTTCTGTCTATTTGTTTTTGTGACAAAGTTTTACTCTGTAGACCAGGGTGGCCTCAAATTCACTATGTAGCTCAGGCTGGTCTGTTGCTTTAGCCTCCTGAGTGCTGAGCTTAGCAGGTTTGCACCATCCTGTATCTTTGAATAATGATTCTTTGTTGCTGTTGTTGTTCTTGTTGGGTGTCCTGGACTCTCTTTGTAGACCATGCTGGCCTGGAACTCACAGAGATCCGCCTGCCTCTGCCTCCCCAGTGCTGGGATTAAAGGGATGTGCTCCCCTTGAGTAATGATTCTTTAAGGAGCTCTCTTTGTAAGGTAAAAAGTTGAGCTTGTAGGTACCAGTGTGATGGCAGCCATGCTTCATCTAAGGGAGCTAGTGACAGGAAGTACAAAATTTTAATTCAGGTTGTTCTTACAGGGGCCAAGCATTTCTACAAGTGTGTGTGTGTGTGTGTGTGTGTGTGTGTCTGTCTGTCTGTCTGTCTGTCTATCTGTCTGTCTGTGTCTCTGTGTGTGTGTCTGCATGTCTGTGTGTGTCTGTCTGTCTGTGTCTCTATGTGTGTCTGTGTGCCTACATGTGTCTCTATGTGTGTGTCTGTGTGTCTGTGAACTGAATTCTCAGCATAATCCATTACAGAACAATAACAGCAATAACAAACAAAACTTTTTTTTTTGTTTGTTTGTTTTGTTTTTTTTGAGATAGGGTTTCTCTGTGTAGCCTTGGCTGTCGTGGACTCGCTTTGTAGGCCAGGCTGGCCTCGAACTCACAGAGATCCACTTGCTTCTGACTCTCCGTGCTGGGACTAAAGGTGTGTGCTACTGCGTCTGGCAATAACAAAACTCTTAAAAAAGAAAATGACATCAACAAAAAGCAGGCACCATCCAAGCTCACAAGTGTCAGAGCGTGGACTTGAAGCAGGCAGTCTGGCTCCAGCACATAGGCTATGCTCTCTCTCCTCAGTGCATCGTCACAAGATCTGCCTGCGCCTGATGTTTGGAGGACCAGGGGCAGGCAGCATCCCTCACAAGCCCCTAAGCTTTCCCACACTCTCCTGGTGCTTGAGATCTAATCTCAGACTTCGTACAGCGCTTGGCTACTAGCTATATGTACGATCTCTAGGGCTCTGTCTCATCTTCTATAAACTGGAATCCAAGGACCTGTGCCGCACCCCCCTCCCCAATCTTCCCCAGAGACTCACACTCTATGTAATAGTCCTCTCCATAGCTATCCCGGGTCTCCTGTGGCAGCCGATCCCACAGCTTCTTCATGCGTGATTGCAGAGCTTCTTGGCCCAGAATAGATGTCTTGTAGTTCCCTGGCTCGATGATGCAGACCTTCACCCCAAAGAAATGAAGCTCGCGCCTGTGAGATTAAGAGTTGCATTTGGCCGGGTGGTGGTGGCACATGCCTTTAATCCCAGCACTCGGGAGGCAGAGGCAGGCAGAGCTCTCTGAGTTCAAGGCCAGCCTGGTCTACAAAGAGAGTCTAGGACAGGCGAGGCTGCACAGAGAAACCCTGTCTCGAAAAACAAAAGCAAAGACGAAAAACAAAATAAAGGAGTTGCATTTGGTCTGGTCTCATGACAGGCATCAGAGACACCTTTGGAGGAACATGAAAGAGGTCATTCCACTGTTGGTGGTAATCTCAGCACTGCCTTTCACAGATAAGCCTCCTTCGTGCCTTTAGTCCTTTCCCCAAGTGACCCAGCAGGCTGGGGCAATTTGCATTAGATTAAAACAAAACAAAACAGAACAGGAAGAATCTAGGCCAAAGTGTTGCCTCCTCCTGGATGCTTTCCACTCAGTCCTACACCCATCACCCATGTGAGGTTAAGGGACAAGGGGATCTGTAAGAGGCCTGTATCTTCTAAGGGACTCAGACATGCCTATGCTCCAGGCCTTCCTGTTTGGAGTCTGTCCCTGCCTCTCTCTCATCCCTCTCTCTCCATCTCCCTCTCTTTCCCCATCCCTCTTCCTGTCTCCCTCCCCTTCCCCTCTCCCCTGCCCCCCCAATCTCTTCCTACAGGTCTCTCAGGGTTTTCCTCACTCTGGGCCATGCAAGGGACGACCCACCTGATGTCTTCTGCCCTCACTTCAGTCTCCTCGCTTCTCTCGGTCCTTGAAGAAGGCTCTGGCTGTTTGCTTTAGCTTCCTCTCCCAAGAGCTACCCTGCCACACACTGCCACTCTCAGGCCTGCGTTGCCCTGGCAAAGCCCCCAAGAACCCCATCAGGACCCAGTCACCTGATGCTATCAGAGAAGGCTTCAACGCCAAACTTGGAAACGCAGTAACCGCCACCGATGACAGCCACGCGACCTCCGGAACTGGACATGTTGACCACCCTGCCCCGGGCTTTCTTGATCATCGGCAGCATGTTCAGGGTGACTTCAATAAGTCCCACCAGGTTCACGTTGATCACTTTCACAAAGTCTTCCTTGGTCAACCATTCATTGGGACCACTGGGCACACCTATACCAGCGTTGTTCACTAGGGCCCAGAGGCCTAGGGTAAGAGAGAAAGGCAGAGACGATCACACAGGAAACCAGAAAAATCTTGGAGAAAGTTCCAGGGCCTGATACCCAACAGCTCAGTGCCCGAGGATGGCTGAGCTGTTGAACTACACACAAGGACAGTGCGCAGATACACTCAAGGACCATGTGGCCTGGGACCACACGGGAGCTATAGCGAACAAAGACCAAAGTGCTCCACATTCCTGACAAGACACCCTGCGTCCCCATTCTACCAGTTAAACCTGGCTCTGTGCCAGTTGTAACCCAAGCTATGTGCAACCAGTGGCCCTGAAGCCACTGGATATGGGGTAAGAGATGCCATTTCACACAACCGGATTAATGCTTGTGTCCCCTCCCCATTCACACATACTCTTCTCTGTTCTTCTAAGTAGGAGAAAGTTCCAGTTCACTATTACCAAATTGGTGCATCCGTTCGTTCATCTGGCAAGCTTCATTCATTCATACATCTGCTCTGTGCCAGTTACTAAGAGGAGGAGACATAAAATATATAAGTTGGGGGTCTTACACCTCCAGGAGCTCAGCGACCAGAAAGAACAGTGTTGCTAGAATGTTTATAGATAAATGCGTAAGAGCATTTAATAAATACTTATGGAAAATGTTACTTCCTTAAATTAGGTAGATAGGACTAGAGAAAAACAATGCAGTTACCCAGGGCCTCGGGGCTGAGGAAACTGAGGCTCCAGCCTGGCTCTAGCTCCAGCCTTGAACAGATCCCTTCCCTCCCTGGGCCTTGAGTCCCTCATCAGACATTGCTAAGATAGTGTTCCCACAAGCCTGCAAGCGGAGAGGGCTGTGGGAGAAGCATTTCTTTCCTTTGTTTTATGTATTGAGCTTTTGAGTGAAATTCCACCGAGAGAGGTAAACAAAACAAAACACCCAGCAGAAGCCTTTTTCCTCTTCAGGGTCTCAGGAGCCCCTCCCCGCCCTCACCCCTTCCTACATTCTCTCCCTAGTGCAGTCTCAGTGGTTAGCACAGCTTGAAGATGCCTTTTCCAGCCACAGTGCACCCTCCCCTAAAGGCAGACCAGGACGCACCAGCTCCGGAGTCCTCTCCTAAGCCAAGCCTCTCCTCACCTTATTCCTTCTGCAGGTTAGAGAGACTCCAGGAGGACAATAGGCAGGCAGGACTTAGAGCCTTCCCTGGTGAGGGGGCGCTCCTGCTTTACAGAGGAGGCTCCTGAACCACCAAGACCCTAACACATCAGTGGTGTCTGCTCTAGCGAGGGCCACATACCACTGATGCCTCTGATAGTGTGCTGGGGAAGCGGGCTGTGTTGTTTTTGTTTGTTTTTCTATAAAGGATAACTGGAGGATAGTCAGAGCAGAGGTAATAGAGGCTGGTGCCTACAGGATGCTCTTGAGCCTCCTCCCTCGGGTCCTTGAGCTCTGGGATGCAGATGTGCATCACCGCACACAATCCCCACTGCTTCTCACATGAAAGATGTCTCCCAGTGGCACACGCAGAACAGCAGTCCTCCATAGCCATCACCATCCCAGAAACATGGAGGTTCGTTAGGTTGCATGGGAAAGGGAGAATTAAAGCTACAGGTGGAAGGAAGGCAGCTAATCAATTGACCTTGAGCTGGGGACATTCTCCCAGATTCACTGGGTTATCCCATATAACCACAGGGCACCCGAATGGAAGCAAAGTGCAGAAGCCAGAAAAATTAAAAGGCACAAGAAGGGCGTGGCATGCTGGTCAGTGGTGGCGCACGCCTTTAATCCCAGCACTGGGAAGGCAGAGGCAGGTGGATCGCTGTGAGTTTGAGGCCAGCCTGGTCTACAAAGTGAGTCCAGGCCAGCCGAGGCTACACAGAGAAACCTTGTCTCGAAACCGCCCCCCAAAAGAAAGACGTGGCTCAGGTGTACTAGAAGAGGGGGTGGGCCTCGAGCTAAGACACATAGGCAGCCTCTGAAGATGGGAATCCTGAAGTGAGGTCTGCCCTAGGGCCCCGCCTCCCCCTCCCAAAGAACACAGCTTGGCAGAGACCGTGGCTAGTGAGAACCATTTTGGATGTATTTCCTCAGGAACGATGAGGTAATAAACGTGTGTTGTTAAACCCACTACATTTGCATGAATTTGTTACAGCAATGTTAGGAGTGGACACACCCAGTGAGTCATAAACACAAAGAGCTGGAGGCTGGATTCGGGGACCAGGCTGAGACAGTGTGGTGGGAGAGGCTCACCCTTGCTGAATTATTCATTAACTAACTCAGCCAGGAAATATTTATTGAGCACCTTCCTAGGCACTAGATATCATCCTAGGTAGTGAGGGCATGGAGTGAGTAAAAAGTCATAAAAACTTGCTCTTGGGGGCTTTATTCCAGCAGGAAAACACACACACACACACACACACACACACACACACACACACACACACGATAAAGAAAGAGAGAGCCAAGAAGACGGCTCAACAGGTAAAGGTGTCTGCAGCACAAGGCTGGATGTCCTGAGTTCAATTCCCAGGCTTTACATGGTAGAAAGAGAGACGTGGACTTCCAAAAGTTATCCTCTGGCTTCCACACACATCTTTCCTACTCCTATTTTTCTTTCTCTGTAACTCCAAATCCACAGGACAGAATCAATGCCCTCTTTTGATCTCTTCATGCACTGTACACACACACACACACACACACACACACACACACACACACACACACGCACGCATTCTGATAATAATAAGAACAACATATTTTGTTTGAAAGTAAAATGCATTAGGTACTGGATAGGGCTAATGCTAGAGGGAAAAAAAAATCAACAAAGAGCTATAGTTGTTGACCCGACTCGAGCGCAGAGGCCTATTTTCTACTCTTTGGGAGCAAATACTTGTCCCAGTTTTTGCTCCTGTAACTAAGCAATGCTGTGTCCACACCCTGAATGCTACAAGTTCATCAGGCGAGTCCCTACCCATTCATGGTACAGGCTCATTTTCCCTGCTGGAGGCAGCCACATCCACGGGACGTACAGTAGAGGCCAGCATGCCCCACTCTTGGAATCCCAGCTTTTGCCCCTAGCCTGAGCCTGCAGTTTTATGAGAGCCAACAGTGGGACTCCCCAAATCTCTAAAAGACATCACTGTCTTTAGTGATTTGGACATTCAGAACATTTCAGCTGCTGGCTCTGTCCTGCCCTCAGAGCGAGATAATTTCCTCGGGACATTTCTTTCTTGTGTCAACTGCCCAAACCATGCAGTGAGTCTAGATTCATCTGCACCTGAGCCTCCCAACCTGTTTCCTGCTTTCCCTCTCCAACCCATGTGGACATCAGGGTCCCAGAGAGAGACAGAGAGACAGACAGACACAGAGACAGAGACAGACAGACAGAGACAGAGAGAGGGACAGACACACAGAGACAGAGAAAGGCACAGAGGGAGACAGACAGGAGACAGAGACACAGACACACACACACACAGAAAGAGAGAGAGAGAGAGAGAGAGAGAGAGAAGGCAGGAGAGAAGAGAGAGAATGTTGAAGGTTGCAGTTCACCCCACCTTGCTCGCCCACTTGGTCTCTCACCCACTGGGCTGCTGCCTTGATACTCTCAGTCTTGGTGACATCTAGTAGGATGGTCTGCAGCTGGTAGGAAGTATCCTGCTGGAGTTTCTGGGCCCCCTCCTCAGTGAGGCAAGCAGCAAGCACTTTCATGCCCCTGTCAACCAGCTGTCTGGCCAACAGGTTCCCAAAGCCAGAGTCGCAGCCAGTGATGAAGACATACTTCTCTGAGAGGTTTCGAACCAGATTGCAATTTTTGAACCAGCGGTACATAAAAGAGAAGTCTGTGAGGGCCGCCATTGGAGCTGGTGTCCAAGGATGGGCCCAGGAAATGCTAGGACAGGCTGGTCCTCAGAGCAGAGAAGGAGAGATGTTGAGATGCGCAACAGATGCAGGGCCCCTGGGTGAGCTGCTCTGTAATTTTATAGGCGGATGCATTGCCGCAGCAATTAGCTCAGGTGCAAGAAATTCAAGTCCAACCTGAAGCATGTCATCTCTGACAGAGCGACCGCCCTGGCCACATCTTCCATCTCTCCTTGACCTTTCAGGAAGGGATCAAAAAAATGGGGAAATTCATAGCAGTGTGAATTCGAGTGCATTCTGGGAAATGGCATGGGAGGCAGAGGAGGGCTCAACTCTGACCTGAGCTCTCTCAAGAAAACCCCACCCCAGTTTTACTTCCTGCCTATCAAAACCGTCTGCCAGGCATTCAGGCATGTCAACAAATATAACTTTTATTATCTGAAAAAAAGAAGATTAAAAAAAAAAAAAAAAAAAAGAACACACCAATACAAAGCAAATGAAAGCAAAATGGTGACTGCCAAGTCCCAGGAGAAATGGACTGCATGCAGGTCCCTGGCCCTTTGAGATCTTTAATCTGTTTATTTAGTTTAGTTTTTTGAGACCAGGGTTCTCCTTAATAGCCTTGGCTTGAACTTGCCAAGTTGGCTTACTACGTGTGACAGTCCTCCTGCCTCTACCAGGCTCTGAGATTGCAGGCAGGTGCTGGCATTGACCATAGTCCTTGGAGATGTTGAGTCTCCATCATGAGAGATGATAAAAAACATAGGGTTTCCCCAGGCTAGGCGTGGCTTCATTGTGCTGACTCCACGGGCACCTCTGTAGAGAGGCTGGACGTAGGAGTTTCAGCTTCTAAAACGTAGAAAGATTCAAGCAACTGGGTGTGGCACCCCACCTTTGTGATTTCAGCACTCGGGAGGTAGAAATGGGAGGATCCGGAGTTCAAAGGTCACCCACAGCTACATATCGAGCCAGAGGTCAATCTGGACGACATGAGATCTTGTCTCAAACAAGCAAAACACCAAAGCCAACCAGAACCTTCCTAGTAGTAGGGCGGGTGATACTCAAGTTATCAGCAAGGGCCTTCCATACTGGAAACCAACCAATATTCCCACCATCCTATCCCCGGCTCCCTTAGGACAGGCTCTTGAGGAAGGCATCTCTCCTATCTCAAGGACTGGGCACATTCTACGTGGTTCAATGAACTAAAGAGACTGAAGGCAAGGAAGGGGCTGTGAAGCCATCGACACAGAGGCTAACTGGATATGCCAAAGGGGAGCAAAGCGGAAGCAGAAACGATTAGATTCTCTGTCTCTCTCTGTATGGCGCCAAGGGCAGACAAGACAGTGAATGGCAAGAGAAGTCAGGAGGCAAGACGCGGGCAGCATCAAGAGGGAAGTGAGGGTGTGGGTAGCTCGGTTCTCTGAGAGTGACAGCTAGCCCGATGGGCATGGCAAGAACTGGGGCAGAGTCTTAGGTCCAAGCGAGATGATTTGTAGGGAGAGCAGAGCCAAGATGTGGGAAAAAAAAAAATCAGGGGCAGAACTTACAGAGGGAGAGAGAGAGAGAGAGACCCCAGATAACAGAGGGCTCACAGGTTAGGCAGGGAGGTGATGAAACACACGAGGAAGCCAGCAGGGTGTGAGTCTTGAGGGACCCCACCCACCACTGCATAAAGTGAGAGACCCAGCAATGCTGGCTGGGTGCTCTCTTGGCTCAACATTCAGGTTCATGAGGGTCGCTAGCCAACCTCTTCCCTGTTTAGAGGGTCAGACACAGAGGTTGGGTGCGAACGTTCCCTAAAGAGGGAGGAGCAGTGGTGCACCTCTGTGCCCCACTACCTACTGACGATGGCCAGCTACACAGATAAAGAGACTCTCCCACCAATTGTTGATCCCACTAGGAGAGAATAAAGACCGCTTATCACAATTATTGAGCCAAATTTGACTCAAGCTTTATTAAATCCTAGCCAGGATGATACACTGGCCAGATCCATACCCTCCGCTCCCAGAGAATGGCCGTGAACTATCTTAGTCAGGTGCTTATAAAGGCAAAACCCACCAGGTGGTGGCAGCGCACACCTTTAATCCCAGCACTTGGGAGGCAGAAGCAGGTGGATTGCTGCGAGTTCGAGGCCGGCCTGGTGTACAAAGTTAGTCCAGGATAGTCAAGACTACACAGAGAAACCAAAAAATAAAAAATAAATAAATACATACATACATACATACAAAACCCACAAGGCTACACACTTCCTGCCTTAGTCTAAATGTGTGTGTGGCGGGGTAAGCATACATCCTGACATACAGCCTCCCACTTCCTGTCTCCATCCCTCCCGCCTACGTGTGATCAAGCACATCCTGTTGGGGCAACCAACCTTGTTTAGTGAAGTGAAAACATGTGGCTTGTGATCTTACATGAACAAGAGACCCCGGCATTCCAGGAAGTTATCTGTCCTTGGGCATGTGGGGACGTACAGGTTAGAGGCAGGTTTTTTGTTTGTTTGTTTTTGTTTGTTTGTTTTATAAATCTCTTAAGCATGGTAGTTTAAACTTACAATATTAACTTTAGGCCTCCCACAACAAGGATGGATCTTCCTGTACCAAAGGGATGAGGTGGGAATCAGTTCATCAGCCCATCACGAAAGGGCAGGCCCAAACCTCGTGGGCAATGGAGGTGGGCAGGGGTAGATGACAAACTAGGCGTTTCGTATTTCCCTCAAGGCCATGGCACATCCTGTATAGGCTTGGCAAGCATCCCTCTGCTGGCCTCCTGAGTGAGTAATCAAGGAAGTCATGCTTGGGAGAAGGTAGTGTTCCTCAAGGGCTAAGCAGGCCGAGGGGCAGCAGGCGCTCAGTTCTTGGAAACACAGGTTAGACTGAGGCATTTGGCCCCAGAGAAGAATAATTTCAGAACTGACCTGGAACAGGTCCATACTGGATCCAGTCACCTTCTAGGCCTCTCTGCTGACACTGGCCGAGGCAATGGTTGCCTGAACTCAAGTGGCACACACCTGTAATCCCAGCACTCGGGAGGCAAGGCCAGCCTGGTCTACAAAGCGAGTCCAGGATAGCCAAGGCTACACAGAGAAACCTTGTCTCAAAAAACCAAAAAAAAAAAAAAAAAAAAAAAAAAAAAAAGGGACACTGAGAGTTGTAGGGCCACATACACATACAAAGCTGGAAGTGTCCCCCACATTCAAATGCCAGTTCTCACTTAGCTGGCACTTGAGGGCTGAGAATTCAGGCTGCTCTGTCCATCAGGAGCTCATTTACTCCCCAGAGGAGTCTTCAGAAGTAAAAGGGCCTCATTTCTTCTAGGCCATTTCCATCCTGTGGGAGGGCAAAGACTGGCCACACCAAAACTTACCCTAAGGCAGCAGGAGGGAGGCAGAACAAGGTAAACTGAGTCCAATTTCCCTGCCCCTACCCCATCTCAAAGATCAAAGTACTCAGGGGGAAGATGAGCCATGGGCCTTCAAAGCCTTGACTAACAGACAGCTCACTATGCATGTAACTGACAATTCCTCACCTGAAAAACGGAGTTTGCTCTTCCTTGTATTGCCTGGAATAGAGACTAGTATCTCAGGGAAAACCTGGGCTCAACGTGAAGAGATGCTGAGCCCACCTGATCCTGGAGTCCTGAAAGGCTCTTCTTCCCTCTCTGTTCTCCACACACGTATTACCTGCCACCAGCAACCCACTAGGGTGGACACGTGAGGATGTCTTAAAATGTTTTAAACTAATAAAATAAAAATGTAAACATCAGGGGTAGGACTTGGACAAAACCGTGGTCCCAATTCCGATATACCTGGACATTTTAAAGAAGTGACTGACTATCTGGCCACAAGGTGCCTAAGCATCCTTGTTTTGTGGGCACAAGCAGAGCCTGAAGGATGGACCATGGCAGTGATGAAGGGAAAAACAGGGACACGGAACTCTAGATGGAGATCTCCTTCTCTTCCTGGTGTGTGCCGCTCAGCCACAAGAGCCAGAACATTCTCCTGTGATAGGTCCCTCGGTTGCCAGGCTGGCCCTGTCCCAGGCATCCTGGAAGGACCCCACATGCCTCATAGTGTTGATCGTGTCCTTTCTGAAGATACTCCATTGCAGCCAACTACAATCAACTAATCTTCAGAGGGAGAGCTCTTCCCTGTGGTGTATATGAGCAATGGGGAGCATTTTAGAGAACTTAGGAGAAAACAAAAGCAAACACCAGTTTGCATGTAAGGTGGCACCCGTCAGTGTGAAAGCCCGAGAAGGTGGGAAGAGCCGTCAGAGCCCGAGAAGGTGGGAAGAGCTGTCAGTGGCTGGGGCTGAATAATCCGAAGGGTGCTATTTGAATATTTGAATATTGCTGCAAGCATTTGGCATGTTCCTGCTCACTGGTCTGTCCCAAGGTGCCAGTAATAGCTCTCTCCACGTCACACACATGCTCATTTCTCATGTTGCTTCCTCACCCAAGGTCTCTTCCTGTGCCCACCTGCCTAGCTCCCCACCTCCTAGGCTGTGGTTGTTTTTATTTTTATTTTTTGTTCTTCTGTTCGCCCCTATACCTTGCCTCCCAGATCTTTGAGGAATCTGGGTAGCACCTCTGACTGCTCCCCAATCCCACACATATTCCTTCACCCTTTAGAGACTACAGCGGCGCTTTCCGGCTTATTGCTTTCTACAGTCTCCAGTATGCCTGAGGTCTTGTTCCTCGGCTCCCCGGCTCCCTCATGTACGGTTGTCTGGCCAGTAGGATCCCAGAGCTGGAGCCCCAGCCCATGATGAAGGCACACTTGTTTGGGTGTGGCTCCCAACCTACTGTTCCCTGTATGAGCCACCAGGTACAACCACAGGGTTCCACAGAGCCTGAGCACTGCTCAGAGAGTGTGTGAACTGTGGCAGGCAGGGCAGGCCACAGGCTTTCGGCACAGAGTCCTCAGCTTCCTCCCCATTTGCTGGCCTTCTGGAACACTTTATCCCTGTCCCACCTTTGCTCTTTGAATTGCTTTTGCCATTCTAATACACAAATGTCCTTGGGTATTTCTTGTCCTGGCTGGAAAGAAAACACAACTCATTATTCGGCAAAACCTTCTTGATTTCTCGAACCTTTTACGCCCACATGAGAATCCATCCATACTTATTTCATAACACATGCTCCACCCTAATGCAGTTCCAGGCTCAGAGTGTGGCTTCATGTCTCAGAGGCAAGCACCTTTGATCCGGGGAACTTTCTGAACACAAGCAGTTGCTATTAATAATCTGGACTTGGCATAAAAACACATTTACATCCACCTGTGCCTATTAGGGCATAGCTGCAACCTGAGCCACTTCAAAGGTGGACCCACAAATTTCTTTCCTTTCTCTCTCTCTCTCTCTCTCTCTCTCTCTCTCTCTCCCCCCCCCCTCTCTCTCTCTCACTCTTTCTCTCTCAAAAGAAATCTGGTGACTCAGCTCACTGGTAGAGTGACGTCCTTGGTTGTCCCCAGCTCCTTTCCCCCACCCTACCCCCCAAAACTCACATTTAAGAGAAACCTCTCACTGAATCTAGATTCTCTCATCAGCCTTAAAGTCCTCACTGAGAAATCCACGTCATTTTCCCGTAGGACTTCAGGAAAGAGCCACAGGGGAGGGCAGGAAGGCTTTGGTGACCACATAGAGAGAGAGGAAGAGGGCTCTGGCTCTTCACACAGGAAGCCTCACTTCCTGAACAGGGAAAGGAGAGGGGAAGGGCAGTGGGAACCAGGAGGAGACTTCCAGGACTCGTGGGAGGAAAGACTAGAGGGCCTTCCATCTCCTCAAGCTGCCCTTTCCCCTCCCTGGTCTGTAGGTTCAGGCTGTTGCGACTAAGCCATCTTGGGTTGTGATCACCATAAGGCAATGTTGAGTAACCTTAGTCAGATTTTCTTACAGAGATTCCCAGGAATCAAAATTATCAAGTGGAGCTTGGGGAACATGACCCGGGCCTGACTAGGGGAAGTGAGGGAACGGAGAAAGGACAGACGTACAGATAGACAAGCTGTCATCCCATGGCTTGGGCATGGGGGTGGCGGGGTAGGGGAGTGTGGGGGGGTTAGTTAGAAACCTGCAGGAGGAGGAAGCTGCAGTCACTACTATGTGCACACAGTGGTTGGTCATTCACAAACACCTGAACTTGGGCCGAGGAAGAAGGCTTTGCCAATTCCCATGGGTCTAAGGTCTTGGTTCTTGACATGGCGGTGCCCATCTCAACAGAACACGTTCACTCAGGGCCTCACTCACGTGGGGCCTCCCGTGCTCTCTGCAGTTCCCTGGCTTCAGGGGCCGGTTTGACTCTTTGATATAAGTTGTCAGCAAACAAGGTGACTTCTACCTACAACCAAGACACGTTTTTCTTTTTTAAAGATTTTATTTATTTATTTATTATGTATATAGTGCTCTGCCTACATGCATGCCTGCAGGCCAGAAGAGGGCATTACATCACATTATTGCGAGCCACCATGTGGTTGCTGGGAATTGAACTCAGGACCTTTGGAAGAACAACAGAACAGTCAATGATCTTAACCTCTGAGCCATCTCTCCAGCCCCTTTTTCTTTTTCTTTTTAAAATTTATGTGTGTATGTGTGTGTTTGTATACATACATATATCCTCCTTGCTATTTATTCCTGCAACATGGGATGTCAGTTTCTATTTTCTCCTGAGACAGGAACCGTTGCTCAATTAAAATAGATTCACTGATGGCAACGTGGGCCTCCATCTCTATACTTAGGGAGGCCTTAGGACATCCAGAGAGGATCCTCACAATGGAAACTTTGGATTGAACCCAGGACTCTTCCACTTTCCTCTGCTTAGCCCTCGCCAGAGAGGGCTTCATCACAAACCTCCTGACATACAGAGCCAGGTCTTTGGGAGCCAGGACAAGTCCACGAGCATCTCCGACTGTGCACAGCAAATATTGAGCAGGAAATGAAAACCAGGACCCGGAAATGGTACCCACTCTATCCTCCCAAGGGCTATGGGGGGCGGGGGGAAGAGTCAGGAGGACAGGAGAGGAGCCACAGAGCAGAATCCCAGAGAGCTGAGACAGCCGGTGAGTGAGTCCGCAGGGAAGTGCTGCTGAGAGAGGGAAGACCTGGGGCCTGCCAGTGCCTCTCAGACATCTCTCCAACAAGCATCACCCTACTTTATCCTGTGGCCAGGATGCTCCAAAGTCCTGGAAGAGAAGCCATGGCCAATCTCCTCCATTGCAGGAAGGGCTGTGCAGTCACTTGTGCCAGCTCTCCTCCGAGTCCCCCCTTCCCTAACTCTGTCTCCACACCCCATGGCTTCTCTAGTTCAAAGCACAAGATACAAGCGATCGGTTCAACTTTTATTCTAAAGCAAAAGGAATCCAAAGAGAGTCATGGTTCCAAGACAAGTCAAAATTGGTTTTTCTGTCTTTTCCTGATTCCTTACCACCAGAGGCTCCGCCTTCTAAGCACAGCCTCTCTGTGTCATTTAGGGAGTGCTGGGGGTGGCCCTCCCACCTGATACCATGGACAAAGGTGATTGCCAAGTGGGTTCTTTCAATCTTATGTGAGCAGCCAGGCCGGTACAAATGGGGACAGGAGGAGAAGCTCATCCTAGGTGTTCACACAACTCCCTCCCCTGGCTCTGTGGAGCCTCCCAAACAGACCACAATGCTCAAAGCCTCGGGAACTTGCCTAACTCAACGGGATCTTGCCAGTGCCTTTGTATCCCTATCCTTTGGCAGTATTTTTCCTTTGGTCTTTTCCTCTGGATGTCCCTGGTCTTGCGTGGTAGGAAAGAAGAATTATTTTAATGACTATGGCGAACAATGATACCCCCGCTGCCAGTAGCTCCCTCCATCCACCTTGCTCCCCCAATTCTGCACACAAGTGCAGATGTCATAGGGCCTGGGCAGGCTTTACAGAGCCCCAGGAGACTATGACATCCGCAAGAGAGGTGGGCAGGTAGCTGAAGGGGAGGTAGAAGAGCTTGGCGTCCCAGCCAGGTGAGTACCGGGTGCGAGGGTGACAGGCCGTCAGCGCATGCTCCATGCAGTCCGTCACCAAGGACAGGTCGTCTGAGCAGGTGTTTATCAGTGATTTAACTGATCTCAGATCTGTGCAAAATGAGAAATTATTTGGGTAGACTCCACATCCTACCACAGCTGCTCTGTGACCAACCAAAGGAACGGTCTCCAGACTCCATGCCGCCCCCCCCCCCCCGCCCTCCACCCCACACACACTCGGAAGCCATGCCCGGGCCTAGCATGTCCTGGTTCCTCAGAAAGGGCCACAACCCAGCCTCGAGGAAGAGCAGTGCACACCCAGCCACCTGTGTACCTGTTCAGGGAGCTATCTGACAGAATAGCTGGAGGTTCTCACCCAACAGTGGGATCCCATGCTTGTGGAATGTGGTGACTTAATGCCTCCACCCCAAGCTTTACCCTCATCACTAAGATAATCCTTGTTAAGATAAAAATCATTACGAGTTTAGGGAAGGGCTGGAGAGATGGCTCAGAGGTTAAGAGCACTGTCTGTTCTTCCAAAGGTCCTGAGTTCAATTCCCAGCAACCACATGGTGGCTCACAACCATCTATAATGGGATCTGGTGTCCTCTTCTGGAGTGCAGACACACATATGGCCAGAATACTGCACAAATAATAAATAAGTCTTTAAAAAAAAAAAAAAAAAAGAGTTTAGGGAAAGCAGCCCCACGCTCAAGGATCCAGAACCTCTTCACATGACCAGAATCCCGTAGGCTCCCTAGGAAGGGGGACTAAAGATCCCAACCATGAGGAAAAACAGCCTGGGGCAGGCCTTGTACCAGTGGCAGAAAGAGTCGGAGGGTTGGAGTTTAAGATGAGGCCTCATTTTTAGTTCCTATAGGTCACTCACAGGAGTCCAGAAACTTCTCGCCATAGGTCTCCTTGACCTCTGAGCTGGTCTGGTCCCACAGCTTCTTTATGGTGTGTGATAGCCTCTCAACATCACAAATATTGGTTTTGAAGCCTCCAGGCTCTATAATAGCCACCTTCACCCCAAAATAGGAGAGCTCCCTCCTGTAAGACAGCAGGCAAAGGTCAAAGGCATCGGAGATCTTCAGGGGGCCGGGGGGGGGAATGATACAATTGACAATGCCACAGCATGTCAACATGAGCCTGTGGTGAAGAAAGTTCAGAAGTTTTGGGGTCTGAGATGTGCAGCAGATGGGGGATGAGACCCATGGCAAGGACGTTTGTCTCTGTGCTTTTGAATGTTGCTTCAACTATTTAGCATATGCGGCTCACTGGACTAAATCCAGACACTCTGTTGTATGACACAGCATCAGACTTGCGTCCGCGTAGTGCACACACAGGGCTCACTAGGCTTCCCTAAGTCAGCTCCCCTTCACCCCTGGGCCCCACCTTCACTCACTACTGGCTAAGAAAATCTCTGGCCAGCTCCTTCCTGGTTCCCCCAGATGCCTTCAAGGGCTACTCGATCCCACATTTAGAGACCTTTTTGCCCTGCAGCCTGTCCCAGCAGGAAATCTGACCCAATTTGTTACAGTGCTATGACAGCTTTAGATGGCTGACCAGCCATGAGCATGGTACATGTACTCGCCTAAAACCCACAGGTTCTCCAAAAGCCGCCCCGTGACAGTACGCCCAGCCCCAGTACAGCCACGGCTGACCTGCCCTTTGCTCCAGGGTGACACAGCACAAAAGGTACTCTGCTAACGATCTTGCTGGGCCTGGGCTGGTAACATTTGCTTATGCAGGAAGGCCAGGTGACCAGGCTGCCTTCTTCTTATGTTAAGCCCTTATCTCAGACCCCCTGCTGCAGGACCCTCCACAAATTTGCTGAATAATCTCTCAGTCTTGACACACTCTCTCTTTTCTCTCTCGGTTGCTAGGGTCTGTGTTGTTGTTGTTGTTGTTGTTGGGGTTTTTGTTTGTTTATTTATCGGGATCAAAATCTCATTGTCATGCTAGACTCTGAGGACTGTTGACTCTAACCAGGACTTGGATCACCCACCAGTTGAGTTGAGTATGGTGCTCAGCCCACTTCTAGGAGGTTCCAAACCTGAGGAAGAATGTGAGGCTCTGTACTCTTGGCCAAGCCCAGTGGCACCTCAGATACTTCCCTGCTTGCGAAGGGCGGGCCTCCAGAGCTCAGACTTCAGTCAGCTAACATAGGTATAGAGAGAGGCTTCCCAACAAACAACCACCTTACTCGGAGAGGAGAAGGCAATAGAGCTCCCCAAAGAAGAAAGAGAAGACTATGCATAAGGGCTTCTCAAAGGTTGCAATTAAATAAAACACCCTGCTGAAGGTTCCCTGTGGAACCCCCGTAACTGTCCTATACCTGAGGGAGTCTGAGAAGGCCTCCACACCATACTTGGAGATGCAGTAGCCACCACCAACGAGAGACACTCGGCCCATGACGCTGGCGACGTTGACCACACGGCCCCTCGCCTTCCTCACTAAGGGCAGCATGTTCAGAGTCACATCGATGACGCCCAGCAGGTTCACATCCAGTAGGTTTGCAAAGTCTTGTTTGTTCAGCCACTCGTTGATAGAAAAGACAGAGATGCCAGCGTTGTTGACCAGGCCCCAGAGTCCTGGGGATGGTGCAAAGAAGAAAAACACAACAGAGGTCTAGTTATGAGTAAAATCTGCATTCTGCTGGGTAAAGTAAGGCCATCCCGACAGGCATTGGGTGGAAACTGGGACACAAGTAACCATGTTGTATACGTGGGCAGGGGAGGGGGGGAGGGGGCGGCGGCCCATCTCAGAAGATGAGGCGCGCAGCAGAAACAGCTTCCCCTTTTTTGATTCTGGGCAGTTCAGCTCACTGCCTGAGAAGCAGCAACCAGGGGCTTCACGATTGCTACAAGCGAGAGCAGATATCGACGACGACGTATTATGCCTCTGTTGATGTGGACACATGGAAACTGTGCCTACATTCGGTAGATTAATAATGTCCTTGCAGATGAGCAGGCAGAGGGGAAAAGGGGGGGGGAGGCAAAGGGCAAGGCTAATATTCTAATGGAATTTGAGAAACATGAACTAGAGATCCTGGTTGGCGGAGACTTTGGCCAGCCACACTGCATTTGCGATTTGAAGAAAGCTGGCCTTGGCAGGCCCAGACTCAATATTGAAGGATCTATCAAACTTGATGCACGTAGGGAGGAGAACACGTGAGAAGAGGGAGGAGGAAGTAGAAGGGAGAGCGAGGGGCTGGGTGAGGTATAGCACAAAGACATTGTATTTCTGTATGAAATTGCCAAAGGATAAACAAAGAGTTTTTAAAATATACTGAGCAGTTTTCCTAAGATGCTTGCAAAACACAAGGCCAGGAAGAGACAGGAGACGCTTTTTACAAAAAGTAGTAATAGTAGAAGAAAAGAAAGAAAGATGTGCCAAGGAACACAGTAACCAGCCCCAAGATACATTTAAATACCTGGAGGTTTGTTAAGGTTGGTCCTAAACACTGAATATCATTATTTGAAGAAACGTTGCTAGGGGAGTAAAATTGATCATTTTTTTTTTTTTAAGTGAAAAGAATTCACGTATTTTAATCCTGTAGAGGACCAAGATGTTTGCAGGTTTTTATGTCAGGGTAGTGAGAATACAGGTTAGTTTTGTTTTAACTTTATATCCTTCACCATTTTGAACAATAATCATATTTTCAATTTATTACTAGATTTCTATAAACCAATCTTTTCCCGCAACTAGGATATTCAAAAAAGAGCAACCCGTCTTCTAGTATTTAGTTCCCCAAGTCAGTCCTGAGGCTTGCCGTGCCCTGCTCTACACACAGGAACAATCATATCTCCCTTCACAGAAGATTGCAGGTGACAAGTTAGAGCAAGTACGGCGCTGACACAGGAGATCCACCCCAGGATGGCTCCAGATGACCCAGCACACACAGGCCAGGGCCAAGTCCCATTCTCAGCTCCAGAAAGGTACCCTAACCTCAACCATAACCCCTAGCCCTAACCCTAACCACAACCATAAGCCCACAACCCTGTCACTTAGTATGTAGCAATCTAGGTTTTCTGCATAGCCAAGATGACAGAGCTCAGACTGGACCATGAGAGGGTGAACCCTCACCAGAGCGCCTTCTTACCAGAGTGTTTGGGAGACAGGAGGGAGGGCTGGAGAGAGAGAGAAAGTGCTCAGGGGATGTGCTGGGGAGCTAGGAGGCTGCTGTTACCTCAAGTCCCACAAACCCCTGAGGGATCCTGCCAAGGAGTGGGGGGGGGGGGGGGGGAAGGCCTTCAAACAGAGAGACAAAGCAGCACACACACACAAGAATGTCAGTGGTACCTCTGTTCCCAACACGCTCCTTCACCCACTGGGTGGCTGCCACAACACTCTCTGTCTTGGTGACATCAAGTACCACTGTCTCCAGCCGGTTTGATGTCTTGCTCCTCAGCTGCTCGGCTCCCGTTTCTGTCAGACATGCAGCCAGCACCCTCATGCCTCTCCTGTCCAGCTGTCTGGCCAGCAGGTTCCCAAAGCCCGAGTCACAGCCCGTGATGAAGACATACTTGTCTTCGAGATGGCTCACCACCTGCCTCTCCCTGAACAAGCGCAGGAGGGTCCACAGGCCCACGAGGGCCACCAGGTAGAGCCACATGTCAAGCAGAGAGAGACACTCTGACTCAAAATGAGCCTGGCAGCAGCTCACACAGGAAGAAATAGGGACTGAGGACCTGCAGGCTTCTATCATGGAATCCACATGGTCCTCTCTTTCACCACACTACTTCTGGAACATTCAATTCATGCCCAATCTCTGCCCTTTGAACGGACTTTGGTCTTGCGTATCTAACGTCCTTTGGCATTCCCTATCTTGTTGACAAAGAAAACACCGCTGGCTGTTCAGTAACACACATCTATCCTCTTAGGATCTTTGCTTCTGTACTCATAGGGGAATATACACCTGCTTCACTGCACAGGCTCCACTAAGGTCCAATCCCAGGAACACATCACGTCTCTCCGTCTTGCACTCTGATGCTGCAAACCTGGGACGTCGTGAACATAGTTAGGTGCTGTGACCAACCTGGGTGTGGACTCAGACCACATGGAAAGGAGAAGATACTTGAGCTGCCTGGGAAGAAGGAGGGGCTGCCCCCAAACAGGGAGGCTGACACCAAAGGAACACAAAAGTAATGGAACTGGGACCCCAGGCTCATAATTACTCCCAGAGTTGATGTGTGTGTGGAGGGGGGAGGAAATGACTTTCACTTCCTTATGATAGTACCCTTGTTAGTTGTTTTGTTGTTTGCTTGTTTGTTTCTGTCAACTGACAAGCAAATGGGAAGAGCCTCAGTTGAGAAAATCCTTCCATTAGATTGCCCACAGGCAACTCTATATGGGTGTTTTCTTGATTGCTCATTGATAGAGGAAGGTCCAATCCCCTATGAACAGGTTCACCTTTGGACAGATGGTCCTGGGCAGTATATAAAAAAAAAAAAAAAAAAAAAAAAATAGGCCAAGTTAGCTGGGAGGAGGAACCCAGTAAGCAACATTCTCCCATGCTCTGTGCTTTGGCTCCTGCGTCCTGACCTCCCTTCATGTTGACTACCCATTGTAAGGTGAAATAAATGCTTTCCTCCCTCGCTGCTTTCAATCGTGATGTTCTCATCACAGCAACAGTGGGCAAATTTGGACGGACGCCTTTCTCTTGGTTGCATCGAATCACCTGGACATAAGCATAGCTATCTTGAGTTGTAACCACCGTCAATCCCCCAGACTAACCCGGCCCAGGATTCCTTGCTTAATTTCACAGCAAGCCTTGCTCAGAACCTCTGGAGAAGTGTATAGAGTTGTGGATATGGCTCTCGGCTCTGGGGATGTGCCTGATTGACTCTTGTGTTTAGGTCAAGATAAACCAAGAACCTCCCACCAAGGGTACAGTCACATTCCTCCTTAACCATGGATCCCGCCACGTTCTGACCCACTGGCATGAACCAGCGCGGCCTTGCTGTTCTCAAGGATCGGATGTCAATCAGGAAGTCCCCCAACACAGTGCACACTCCACATACACTGCAGGTATCTGTCTTTCTTTGTTAGGTCTCATAGCCCTTCATATCTGGTCCTCATTCACTGGAACCCCAGAGTTCTAGGAAGCAGGACCTGCGGATCCCACCATCTTGCCCTCTGTCCTCCAGAAAATCAAGACCCTTTAGTCACTAACGGTCTAAAAAACAGTGACATCTTGAGGAACAAGGACCACAAAGCCAACAGGTTTCCCTGAAACTTATCCAGACATAGAAATCCCAAGGAGTACAGACCCAAAAGGCGCGGCCCAGTATGTGTTATGTGTGTACCGAGGAGTGTCCTCATGAGACTCCTAGTGCAGGGACAGAATCTGCATCACACAGGACTGCCCACCGAGGACTCTACAGTAAAGCAGAGGATGCCATATCTCATAAGAGATGGAAGCCAGACAGCGGTGGGTGCACGCCTTACACCCCAGCACTCAGAAGGCAGAGGCAGGCAGATCTCTGTGAATTCAAGGCCAGCCAGGTCTACAGAGTGAGTTCCAGGATAGTCAGATAGTCAGGGGTACACACAGAAAAACCCTGCCTCGAAAATGGAGAGAGAGAGAGAGAGAGAGAGAGAGAGAGAGAGAGAGAGAGAGTGAGAGAGAGAGTGAGAGAGAGTGTGTGAGAGAGAGAGTGAGAGAGAGAGAGTGTGTGAGAGAGAGAGAGTGAGAGAGAGAGAGAGAGAGTGTGCAATGAAGTGAGAGGAGGCAGAAGAGTTGGGAGAAAGAACAAAGCCAAAGTTTCATAGCTCCAAGCAGCTTCCAAAGGCCTCCGTTCAAGTCTCTAAAGTGTACATCATGCCGTAAGAACAGGCAGCCTTTGTGCACAAGCTGGAGCCTGTGTCTCACCCAACTGTAGCGGAAGGAACAGTGGGATGGGTTTCCACTGAACCTTACGGGTTAAGCTTTGGTTATCAACAGGGAGTGAACTATGGACCCTGAGCTGGGCCACTCTTCTTTCAAGGTGGGCATGGCTCTTCCCATTCTTCTCAACCTCACCCTGCCCCTGCTCCTGCCCACCCCTACTCCCCCCTACCCCTGGTGCTGACCCGGCATGGGTTCCCGCTCAGGTCCTCCCAGCTAATTCTGTCCTTTCTCCTGCTCATGCCTTGTTTCCTTGTTCCAGTACCTTCTCCTGCTCCTCCTGTGGCTTGAATCAGAATGGCCCCCACAAGCTCGGATGCTATGATGCTAAGTCATGGGTCTGAAGAGTGCTTGGGAAAGATTGAGAGGTGTGGCCCTATTGGAGGAGGTATGTCACTGGGGGCGGGCTTTGAGCTTACCAAAGACTGCTTGCTCATGGTTAGCACTGTTTCTTGCTTCCTTCAGTTGTGCGCTCTCACGACTTACCTGCATGCCTTCGTTTGCCATCGGGGACTAATTCACTGAGACCCAAGACTCGTTAAAAAACGCATTTTTAAAAATGTTATCTAGCCAGAACATGGAAACAACCTAAGTGTCCCTCAGTAGAAGAATCGGTTAAGAAACTGTGGTACATTTACACTATGGAATACTACTCAGCTATTAAAAACAAGGAATTCCCGAAATTTGTGGACGAATGGATTGAAGTAGAAATTATCATAATGAGTGAGTTCACCCAGAAGCAAAAAGAGACAAATGGTATATACTCACTTGTATCGAGACACTAGTCCAAGGGATACGTCCCATGAAAAACTTTACTTACCAGGAAAGTGTGTCAGAGGGGAGGACATCCTATTGAGAATTTAGGTGAGAATAGCATGGAAGAATGGGGAAATAGAAGGATCCAGAGGGTCCTGGAAACCTACAAGAAGAACTTTATGACAGGTGGATCTGGGTCCTGGGGTCCTCCTCAAACTAAGGCACCAACCAAGGAGAATATAGGCAGTAAACTTCGAACCCCTACCCAGACCTAGCCGATGAACAGGATATTCTCCATCATTGAGTGGAGAGTGAGATCTGACTCTGACACGAACTCTGGTGCCCCTTTTCTGACCACGTCCCCTGGATGGGGAGGCCTGGCGGCACTCAGAGGAAGGATAGCAAGTTACCAAGAAGAGACTCGATACCCTAAGAGCATATATAGGGGGAGGAGGTCTCCCTCAGTCACAGACATAGGAGAGGGGAGAAGGGGGGATGCGGGAAGGAGGGAAGAATAGGAGGATACAAGTGAAGGGCTAACAATTGAGATGTAATATGAATAAATTAATAAAAAATTTAAAAATGTTATCTGGTTTGTGGAGTTTTACAATAGCCATGTAAAAGTAACTCCTACATACTGCAACCCTGTTCTAGCACCCTGTCTTACTGCTCCATAAGCGTTTGCTCATCAAAGCAATAGGGACTAAGGGACTCCAAACTATCTTAGCAGCCAAGAGGACTTCAATATCCTTGAGTGGCCTGCACTCTACAAGGTGAACACTAGGACTTCCTTAACATAGGGAGATTGAAGGTACATTTTTCTCCAGGGAAGCCATGTCCCTTCAACTGTGAATGCCCTAGGTCCATCCACTCAGTGCCAAAAGCCAGTCCTCATACCTACTGCGTATTCTTTCTCGTGCTGACTGTACTGTGTACTCTTGTTGCTGTCAGGGCTTCTAGTACTCTCCAGGATTGAAGAGTCCCTGGGATTTCCAGATAAAGTCAGAGAGAACAGCAAAGTGGGGGAACGACTTCACCTAGCGCCACAGGGTGAAATGAAAGCCCCCAGAGACACCGCCCTTCCCGCTCTGGTTTCCTCAGCCCATCCATCCCTCCTGAGGTTCCTGAAGAAACCAATTGACCATGCCCAGCTGCCCCACTTCCCTGTCCTGCGTAGGGTGGGCCTGAGCCATCCTGGGCTGAACTTGGAAGTGGCCAACGGTCCTACTGTTCCGATCTCTGGACTGCATTGCTGAGCCAGGATCTGAATAGAGCCATCTGCTGGGATCAAGACTCCAGAGGAGCCCAGCTCAGGCAGGTGGAAAGCGCTTTCTCCAGCAGGAAGGGGAGGGGTGGATGTTGTTGAAAACTGATTATTAATTTTACTATTAATTCATATAGTTATTTGGTAGTAAATATTTATCCCACTACCGATCAATAAAAGACACACACACCTATTAGGATGTTAATAAGCCCTTCTCTTACCTGGGGCTGGGAAAATATTAACCCCCTAAACAACCTCATCATTTGCTAGTGCCACATTCTATGCCATTTGCCCTAATCATCCCTATCTGGGCTACTTCCCATCCAAAATAATATAAATACTTGCACGTGCTTTCCATCTGAGCCACTTCTCTGCAGCCATTCTAGGAGTTAACCCTTCCCTGCCAACATGGCTCCTCTTTAAGATAACCTATGGCTGTTCTTCCTCCTTCCTCTTCTCCTGTCCCCTCCTGGTCTCTCTCACCTCCTCTCTCTCCTGTGATCCTCTGTCCTCCAAGCCCACAAACCATAGCCCTGCCTACCTCTCTTCTGCCCTGCCCAGCTAAGGCGTTTTATTTAGCCAATCAGGCATAATTCTGGAGGCAAAGTTCATAAACATCATTTTGGGTACATGTGAGGGACTGCTTGTACAACAGTAAGAATCTTGGGGAGCAAACAATTAACATCTGAACACAAAGCACCAGACTACTTCAAAGAAGATGAGCATCAAAGAACCTCCATATAGAGTTTGCTTCCAATGTGACAAAGCTGGCCACAGGGCTAAAAATGGTTCTGGCCTCAACTGCTTATGTTATACTGTCAAAGCTGTGGGCAAGCAGGACAAAAGAATGTCAAGTGTAAAATTCAACCAACAGAAGTTAGACAATTCCTTCATAATTCCTGCTTCACAGAAAAGTCTGTCAGATACTGGACCAGGAGGCTGAAGATGATGCTCCAACATTCCAGAAGAATCTTGGGTGACTGTCCAGGCAGCCAGCAGTTTCCTGTCATTTCTGTACTTTTGGAAACTCCTTGCTCTGCAGTTCCTTTTTATCAGATAATATTTATCCTTCTTGAAGTTTACAGTGTGATCAAATATACTGCAACATTTATACCTTTTTACCTAATTAAAAGACCTTTCCTCTAAGATAAAAAAAAAAAAAAAAAAAAACTCTATATACTATCTGGGAAGAATTACATTCACAATATCCACGCCATTAGTATTTGGCAACCTTGAGAAAACTCCACTATCTATCCTAACTTGCTGCAGTATATTTGATCACACTGTAAACTTCAGTATTGTGCACTAGGAAAAAAATGTTTCTAGCTGTGGTGTGGCTTAGCCATAGAACACACCTTTACTCTAAATAAAGTCAACCATAGGTCAAGAGGTGAAGCAATTGCCAGAGAATGGACATTAAAAAAACAAACAAATGAATGAACCAAACCCAAGGCAAAACACAGAGAGTGAGAGGAAGTTCCAAGGATGGACAGAGAGGAAGTGGAAAGAAGAGACTTTCCGTTTAAAGGTTTTTTGCTTTGTGTTTATTGGTTTTTGTGGGGTTCTTTGTCTTGTTTTTGTTTTATGGTGAGAAGGAGAAGAGTTTTTCCTTCTGGGATGAAGGGTCAGTAGGAAGATGCACCAGATGCTTTTTCTACCTCTCTGAGCTAGTAGGCTTTTACCCCAGCATATGGCACCTGCGTCTTTACAGGTAAAAATCAGCCCATCGGGATGTTGTTTAAAAACAGCAGATGTAGGGTTCACAGAGCCCTGACAGGCTTTGGGGAAGTCCAGTAGACTATGGCATCCGCAAGAAAGGTGGGCAGGTAGCTCATGGGGAGGTAGAAGAGCTTGGCGTCCCAGCCTGCTGAGTACCGGGTGCGAGGGTGACAGGCAGTCAACGCATGCTCCATGCAGTCTGTCACCAAAGACAGGTCCACGTTGCCCTTGTGTTCCATCAACTTTAGCCATTTCAGACCTGTGCAGAACGAGAAATGACTCAGGTGTGCTGTCCCCATCCTCCACTCCTGCTCTGACACCAACATAGAGGCAAAGTTCTCTAGGATCCATGGGCCCCACATCAGGAGGCATGGCCCAGCCTAGCCAGTTCCTCAGAAGGAACACAACCCAGCTTTAAAAAGGCACCTTGCTCACTCAGCTCCCTGTAGCTCAGCTCAGGAAGGTGCTGGTCAAACTCAACCTCCATCCCTGACCTCACATACAGCTTCATGAGACTGAGAGGTTCAGAGGGTACAGAGCAGCACGCTCCGAGAACGCCTTTGCTCGCTGTATACCCACACCACCCCAAGGACACGGGTCTAAATACCCTGTCTTTGAAGAGAAAGAACTGGTCACTAGGGCTGGAAACGTGATGAACCAGAGTACAGATCCAGGACTAGGTTTTGCGTTGGTCCTCACATCTCACTTACGGGATGCCAGGAACGTCTCGCCATACAGTTCCTTGACTTCTGAGCTGGCCTGGTCCCAGATCTCCTTGAAATTTGCCAACAGCATGCCATTCCCAAATATATTAGTCTTGAAGAAGCCAGGCTCTATAATAGCCACCTTCACTCCAAAGTAGGAGAGCTCCCTCCTGCAAGACAGACAGATGGTACAGACATTAGAGGTCTGTCCCTGAGAAGCCTCCCTGTGGGTGTACTGTAACTTGCCACCATGAGCCTGTGGTGAGGAAAGGTCACAGCCGTGGATCCGGGTAATGCAGCAGACGGTGATGAAACCGGTGATGAAGGCTCTGCGCTCTTGGGTGTCACACACAGGATTTGTCGTGTGTAGGTCACTGACCTAAAACTAGACATTCTGTTCCATGGCACCATGGAAGACCTTCCTCCATGCAGTGCAGAAGCACATGACCCCCATGGCTGCACCACTCACCTGCACCTCACCCCTAAGTCTCCATCCATCCCACATCTGTTGCAAGAAGCTCTCAGGACATCTCCCACTGTTTGTTCCTGCAGGTGTCTTCAGAAAGCAACCTCCTGCATGCAGCGCCCTCCCGCCCCCAGCCTCCCTGGTCCCTGCAGACAGTGAGTGATACTCTTGGGTTCTCCACATGCTCTGCCCACACTTGACCACCCTCCTTCTGTATGTGGCCTGCCCTTTCACCAAGGAGCATCTCCCTGCACATGCATGTTCTGGGCTCCAGTTTACCATGTTCCATGTTTACTCTGATGCAGTCTAATCCTACTACGAGGCCCTGACAAACCTGATGGCTACCACAGTCCACACAGCTGACTGGGCCATGGCCACTCCAAGGGAAGGCCCCTGTTCTTCTCTCTCTCTCTCTCTCTCTCTCTCTCTCTCTCTCTCTCTCTCTCTCTCTCTCACACACACACACACACACACACATACACACACACAGTTGCCATCACCTTAATGTCAAATTCAAATCCCACGAGTGGGTCTTAAGGAAAGAAGAAAGAAAGAAAGAAAAGAAAGAAAGAAAGAAAGAAAAGAAAGAAAGAAAGAAAATAGTAAACAAATAATGAATGAATAAAAAATAAGTAAGAATAAAAATACCTGCCATTTGAGAGGAAATATCTACATGAAAATAAATACATATATAAGAATAAATAAAAGTAACATGTGAGAGGGATTCTATATGAAAAAATATAAAAATAAATAACATATGATATGACAACATAAAATATATAAAAGAAAATTAAATAGACATGACCTGTTATGCGAGAGAATATGTTTCCTATAAATGTATACATTTAAGAATAAATAAACAGAAAAGATGTGAGAGAGGAGAGTGTATATGAAAAATAAATATATATATATGAGAATAAACAAAAAACCTGAGGTGTTGAAGGAGAGTATATATGAAAAATAAATACGTATGAAAAAGTAAATGAATGTAATGTGTGAGATGATAGTGTTATGAAAAAAAATATATATGAATAAGTAAATAGATGTAAGGTATGATAGGAAAGTACATATGAAAAATAAGTGTATATATACAAATATAAGAATAAATAAACAGACCTGATGTGTGAGAGGAGAGTGAATATGAAAGATAAACATATATACAATTTTAAATAAAAAAGCATGACCTGTGAGAGGAGAGTCTACTTCAAAAATAAATATATATATATAAGATTTAAAAAGCAAATGTGAATTATGAAAGCAGAGTCTATATGACAAATAAATAAATATATATGTAAGAATAAATAAATGGGTGTGAGAGGACATGTGAGAGGAGGGTCTATAGGAGAAAACATATATAACTATAATAAACAGATGTCAAGTGTGAGAGGAGAGAATATAAGAAAATAAACACACATATGTAAGTATAAATAAACAAAGTGACATGTGGCAGGAGAGTCTATAGAAAAGATATAAGGATAAATAAAAAGCGTGACATGGGAGAGGAGAGAAGAAATGAAAAATAAGTATGTCAGTATAAATAAACAAATGTTACTTGTGAGAGGAGTATATATGAAAATAAATATATATATAAGACTAAATAGAGGAATATGACATGTGAGAGGACAGCCTATATGAAAAATAAATATATACATATAACTATAAATAAATACAATGTATGAGAGGAGAGTATATATGAAAAATAAATAAATAAACAAACATATATTTATAAATAAATTGACATGACCTGTGACAGGAGAGATTATACAAAAAGTAAATACATATATAACTATAAATGAACAAATATGACATTTGAGAGGATAGTATACTAAAAATAAGTATAGTTATATAAGAATAAATAAGCAAAAATGATGTGTGAAAAGTCTATTTGAAAAATAAATATATATAAGAAAAAATAAATAATTTTAATGTATCAGAGGAGAGTATATGTAAAAAATAAATGTATTTATTTATATATAAGTATAAATAAGCAGACATGACCTTTGAGGGGAGAGAATGTATGAAAAATAAATGAGTATATATGTTAATATACACATATGAATAAATAAACAAATGTAACATATGAGAGAAGAGTATATTAGAAGCATAAATGTATAAATATATATAAGAATAAATAAACAGATGTGACCTAGAGGAGAGAGAACATTTGAAAAAGAAACATATACATAAGAATAAATGAACAGATTGATGTGTGAAAGGGGTATATGAAAATTAAATATATATATACCTAAGACTTAATAAGCAGATGTGACTTGTGAGAGGAGAGTGTACATGAAATATATATATATATGTGTGTGTGTGTGTGTGTGTGTGTGTGTGTGTGTGTGTGTGCAATCTGTGAGAGGAGAGTCTATATGAAAAGGAAATAAATATATAGAATAATAAATTTAAAAAGTAATGTGTGATAGGAGAGTCCATATGACAAATAAATATTTATATCAGAATAAATAAACAATTATGACATATGAGAGGAGAGTCTATATGAAAAATAAATATTCATATATAAAAATAAATAAAAACCATCAAAAAATATTGAAAAAAAGGAAAGAAACATACTGTGTGAGAGGAGAGGCTATTTGAAAAATTAATATACATACACATAAGAATGAATGAAAACAGTAAGGTGTGGGAGGAGGCGCTATATGAAAAATAATATATGTATAAGAATAAATTATTAATACAATGTATGAGAAGAGAGTAAATATGAAAAATAAATATCTACATACGTGAATAAATAAACAGATGAGACCTTGGATGAGAGAGAATATATACAAAATGAAAACAAACATATATACATAAGAATAAATAAACAAACATGACATATGAGAGGAAGACGACATGAAAAAATACATATATCTAAGAAGAAATAAACATAACGTGTGAGAGGTGAGTGTCTATGAAAAATATGTATATATGAACAAATAAATAGTTATAATGTATGAGAGGGGAGGAAATTATATATGAGAATTAAATACCTATGTATGAATAAATACACAGATGTGATGTGTAAGAAGAGAAGATATATAAAAAATAAATATATATAAGAATAAATCAATAAATATGACATATGAAAGGAGGGTATACATGAAAAGTAAATATATAAATATAAAATAAAACAGAAGTGACATGTGAGAGAATAGTGTATATGAAAAATATATATATAGAGAGAGAGAGAAGACTAAATAAACAAAGTGACATATTACAGGAGAGGATATATGAAAAATAGTTTTAGGGGCTGGAGAGACGGCTCAGTGGTTAAGAGCACTGACTGCTGTCCCAGAGGCCCTGAGTTCAATTCCCGGCAGCCACGTGGTGGCTCACAGCCATCTGTAATGCAATCTAATGTGTACTGTATACATAATAAGTAAATAAATCTTTTAAAAAAAGAAAAGGTTTTATATATGTATATAAACGAATGAATGAATAAACAGACATGACGAGTGGGAGGAGAGTGAATATGAAAATTAAAGATATATAAGAGAATAAACGAAAGACCATATAGTGTGAGAGGAGAGTAAATGAAAAATAAGTATACATGTATAAGAATGAATAAACAATGTGACATGTGAGAGGAGAGTCTATATGAAAAATAAATATATGTATGAATAAATAAATAAATGTCATGAGTGAGAACAGAGTCGATATGAAATATATATATGAAAGAAAAAATAAACATAACTTGTGACAGGAGAGTCTATATGAAATATAAATATGTATATGTAAGAATAAATAAACAAACCTGACAGGTGAGAGGAATGTCTTTATGGAAAAAAGAAGAATAAATAAAAACACATGACATGTGAGGGGAGAATGTATATTAAAAAAAAAAATATATATATATATATATATATATATAAGAATATATAAACAAGCCTGACACATGAGAGGGAGTCTATAGGGAAAAACATGTTATAAGAATAAACAAACAACAGTGAGGTGTAAAGGGAGTGAGAAAATACATGAAAAATAAATATATGAATAAATAACAGATTTGATGTGTGAAAGGACAGTGTATATGAAAATTGTGTGTGTGTGTGTGTGTGTGTGTGTGTGTGTACACGCATATATATATGAAGAAATAAATAGGGCTGGAGAGATGGCTCAGAGGTTAAGAGCACTGGCTGCTCTTCCAGAAGTCCTGAGTTCAATTCCCAGCACCCACATGGTGGCTCACAACCATCTATAATGCCGCCTTCTGGCGTGCAGGTGTACATGCAATAGAACCCTGTACATAATAAATAAATTTTTAAAAAATTTAATGTATGAGAGGAGAATATATGTAAAAAATATAAGAGTAAATAAACCAACACGATGAGTGAGAGGATAGTCTATGTAAAAAATTAATATATATGAGACTGCTTAAACAAGTGAAACATATAAGAGGGGAGTCTATATGAAAAATAAGTATAAATATATAAGTATAAATAATCAAATGTGAAGGGTGAAAGGAGAGTTTATATGAAAAATAAATATATATGAGAATATTAAGCAAATGTGACATGTGTTGGGAAAGACTATATGAGAAATAAATATACGTTGGTAAGAATAAATGAATGATCTTGCAGTGTGAGAAGAAAGTGTATATAAAAAAATATATATATAAATAAACAAACAAATGTGACAAGTGAGAGGAGAGTATACATATAAAATAAATATATATAATATATAACTGAAGATGTTATGTGAATGGAGAGTATATATATGAAAAATTTACATCTAAAAATAAATGAACAAACGTGAAGTGTGAGAGGGGAGTGTATATGAAAAATAAATACACATATAAGAATAAATAAACAAGCTGGGTGTGGTGGCGCACGCCTTTAATCCCAGCACTAGGGAGGCAGAGGCAGGTGGATCACTGTGAGTTCGAGGCCAGCCTGGTCTACAAAGGGAGTCCAGATGGCTAAGATAACGTAGAGAAACGCTGTCTTGAAAAACAAACACACACAAAAAAAGAAGAAGAAGAAATAAGTAAATGTAATGTATGAAAAGAGAGTATATATACATAAGAAATATATACATAAATATATAAGAATAAATAAACAGGGTGACATGTGAGAGTGTATACAAAAATATATATATAAATAAATAAATGTAAGGTATGAAAAGAGGTTATATATTAATAAGAATTATATAAGATCAAATAAATGGATGGGACATGTGAAAGGAGAGCATATATAAAATATATATATACATATAATGAATAAATAATATAAAATCATGTGTGAGAAGGGAGTCTATATGAAAATTAAATATATATATATAAGGATAAATAAACAAACTTGAAGTGTGAGGCCAGAATATATATGAAAAATAAATATATAAAAAAAAGAATAAACAAATGTAACCTGTGAGAGTCTATGTGACAATATATATATGTGAGTAAATAAGTAAATAATTATAATGTGTGACAGGAGAGGCTATATGAAAACTAAATATCAAATATAAGTATTAATAAACCAATGTGACAAGTAAGAGGAGTGCTTATATGAAAAATACATATATATAAGAATAAATTTAAAAACTGAGATGTGAGAGGAGAGTCTATATAAAAATAAATATACATATATATAAGAATAAACACAATGAACTTGACTTGTGAGAGCATAATCTATAAGAAAATATATATGTATACATATAAATATACAGACATTACTCATGAGGGGAGCGAATTTATGAAAAACAAATAGTTATATATGCATACATATATAAATAAATAAACATAACATGTGAAAGGAGAGTGTATATGAAAAATAAATATGTAAGAATAAGTAAACAAATGTGACTAGTGAAAGGAGATTCTATATGAAAACCAAATGTATATATAAGAAAAATAAATAATTGCAATGTATGAGAGGAGAGTATATATAAAAAATAAATATACATATATTTATATATAAGTATAAATAAACAGACTTGACCTGTGAGGGGAGAGAATATATGAAAAACCATATATATATATGAATAAATAAAAAACATAATGAATGAGATGAGAGTACATATGAAAAATAAAAATATATATAAAGATATATAAGACTAAATAAACAGACATGATCTGTGAGAAGAAAGAATAGTAGAAAAATAAATATATATGTATATACATAAGAATAAATACATGGATATGATGTGTGAGAGCAGAATGTATATATATATATATATATGTGTGACCTGTGAGAGGAAAGTCTATATGAATAAATAAATATACATACAGAAGAATAAATAAAAGAGTAATCTGTAATAGGAGGGTTCTATATAACAAATAAAGAAATAAATATATAGATATATAGATAAAGGAATAAATAAGCAATCATGACATGAGAGAGGAGAGTCTATATGTAAAATAAATATATAGAGAGGTAAAAGAATAAACAAATGTAATGTATAAGGTGAGTCTATATGAAAAATAAATATATATATATAAGAATGATTAAACAAATGTGATGTGTGAGAGGAGAGTCTATATGAAAAATAAATATATTTATATATAAGAGTAAACAGAGAAATGTAACATGTGAGGGGAGAGAATATATGAAAAAAATATATGTAAATAAATGAACAAGTGTCACCAGTGAGAGCAGAGTGTATGTGAAAAGTAAATATATATACATGAATAAACAAATGTGACATGTGAAAGAAGAGTCTATATGAACAATACATATATATGAATAGATAAAAGAATGTGACGTGTGAAAGAACGACATTAAAAATCTACATATATGAGAATATAGAAATAAATGTAACCTATGATAAGAGAGTAGACATGAAATATACATACATGTAAGAATAAATCAATATGTGTAACATATGAAAGGATAGTATATATGACAAATATATATGTGTGTGTATATATACATATATGAATGAACAGATGTTATAAGTGAGAGGAGAGTAAATATAAAAAATAAATACATATGTATATGTAAGAATAAATAAACAGAAGTAAACTGTGAGAGAAGCATATATAGGAAAAATTAATGTATGTGAGAATAAATAATACATTGTGACATGCGAGAAGAGAGTATGTATGAAAAATATAAAAAATTATAAATAAAAATAAATGAACAAAAACATGTGAGAGGAGACTCTATATGAAAATAAATATAAATATTTAAGAATAAATAAACAAATGTAACATGCAAGAAGAGGGTACATATGAAAAATAAATGTATATATATGTATATAAGAATAAATAAACAGACATGACATGTGAGATAGTGTATACGAAAAATAAATATATATAAGATTTTTAGAATGACATGAGAAAGGAGACTACATTAAAAATAAATATATGGGCCTGGAGAGATGGCTCAGTGATTAAGAGCGCCGCCTGCTCTTCCAGAGGTCCTGAGTTCTGTTCCCAGCAAACACATGGTGGCTCAAAACCATCTATAATGTGATCTGATGCCTTTTCTGCAGATAAAACGCTCATATACAATAAGTAAATAAATATTAAAAAATATATATGAGAATATATAAATAAAAGTGAACTGCAATAAGAGTGTATATGAACATATATATATGTATATATATAAAACGTGTGAGAGGAGAGTGTATGTGAAAAACAAATATATATATATATATATTTAAGAATAAATAAACAAATGTAACTAGTAAGAAGAAAAATAAATGTAATTAATTAATTAATTATATTAAAATAAATAAAAACACCACCAAACAGTCCCTCAGGGACCCACATCCCTGTCCAATACCTGAGGGAGTCTGAGAAGGCCTCCACACCATACTTCGAGATGCAATAGCCACCACCAGTGAGAGACACTCGGCCCATGATACTGGCGACGTTGACCACACGGCCCCTCGCCTTCCTCACTAAGGGCAGCATGTTCAGAGTCACATCGATCAAGCCCAGCAGGTTCACATCCAGCACCTTTACAAAGTCCTGTTTGTTCAGCCATTCATTGGGAAAAGGGGAACCGGCAATGCCAGCATTGTTGACCAGACCCCACAGACCTAGGGACAGTAGGGAAAAAAAAAAAAAAAAAAAGAGAGTGACACAACACAGGATTACTTGTGGGTGAAACGCATGTTCCACAAGGTAAGACCACTGAGCCCTGTGTTTACTGGAGACTAGGATGCCATGAATAACAGCGTGCTGTCAGCAGAGCTGGGAACCATCCCAGAAGCTGAAGCTGCTGCCTCACAGCAGGGATATCTTAGTCCTCTGAGGCTTCATGGCCCAGCTCCCTGCCTGGGAAGCAACAAGCAGCCCCTTCTTATTGCTAAGTTTAAGAAGGGATGCTGAAGACATGGTGCACCTCTGCTAACCTGGACAGCATGGAGCTATGCTTGCGTTGTACAGATCCAGGCCATCCTTGCAGACATTTGATTCTTTAATTTGCTGTGGTGGTTTGAACAGGAATGGCCCCCAAAGGCCCATATACTTAATGCTTGGTCTCTACTTGAGAGGGACTAGGGGGTGTGGCCTTGTTGGAGGAAGGGAGTCACTGGGGTGGGCTTTCCCAGCCTCAGCCTCCTCCTGCTTCCTGTGCCCCCAGACATAGGGTCCTCAGCTCGTTCTCTCGCACAAGGTCTGCTGGCAGCCCCCCACAGTTCCCACCGCCGTGATAGTGGACTAAGTCTCTGAATATAAGCAAGCCGCAAGTAAATGCTTTCCTTTGTAGGAGTTATTGTGGTCGTGACATCTCTTCATGGAAATAGAATTCTGACGAAGACTCTTGTATCTTTGGATTGCTCTGAGCAATTCACTCTCTGCTGGTCCTGGTTATATAGGAAAGCAGGCTGAGAACCCAGGTGAAGCAAGCCAGTAGGCAGCATCACACCATGGCCTCTGCATCAGCTCCTAACCCAGGTTCCGGCCCTGACTTCCTTTAATGATGAACAGTGACGTGGAAGTGGGAGCTGAATAAACCCCTTTCTGCCAACTTGCTCTTTGGCCATGTGGTGGTCATTGCAGCAGTAAAACCCAAACTAGCACAAGTTGGGACCAGTGTAGTGGGCACTGATGGGACAGACCTGACCACGTTTTAAAGAGGATGTGTAAGGACTTTGCAACTCTGAGCTAGAAACCCCATTGAGTGCTGAGACCCCAGTGGGAAGCTCTTTAGGAGCTTAGAAGAAACCAGAGCAGTACAGAAGATGGAAACCTGGCTTGTGAAGCTCAGAGGAAAATGTACAGACTCTATCACCTGAGATGTGTTCCCTGAGAGCACAGAGAGTAACTAAACACCTTTTATTTGATTCAAGGCCCACTCTATGAGACAGCACCCACACCTGACACTGCTTTAGCGGCCACGGCCCTGAGACTAGATAGGTCGAGAACCCAGGGGAAAACCTAATCATCTTATTCTGCTGAGAGATTGTGCAGTAAAAGGACTCTAGCTGAACATTGCTAACTACACTAACGCACCAGAGCCCTCGTCACCCCCCTCAGTCCAACGTCCTCTTGCAAGAGATAAGACTGAACACAGAGACACACAACCGGACAACGTGCAGAGTAAGAAGGTTAGAGCATTCAGTCCCAATGGGGAATTCATCATCGCACCCCTCCCTCAAGCTCAGAGGACTGTGAAGATGAGGAAGTGGGGAGATCTTAAGAGGCAGAGGCCATGGGTGACTCCAGAGAAACTGTCTTCAGACACAACAGGGCTGAGGCACATAGGAACTCACAGAGACTAGGCCAGCACTCAGGAGGCCTGAACAGGATCAAGTGACCCAGCTCTGACAAGGGGAAGGGGACATGAGGTCTAACCTCTAAGCCAGAAGCTATTGCTAATGATCCTGCCAGCAAAGGGAGTAACAGTTCGCTGCACTGTGCTGTCGATGGAGCCTCACGACCAGGAAGACTTGGCAAATACACATGAACTCCATGTACTTGGGGAGGGGGCAATTTCATGTTGTTTTGTTCTGGAATTTTCTTTTCTAAAATCTTATTGGTTTTGTGTTTATTTGTGTCGATTTTCGCATTGTTTTGTTTGTCACATTGTTTTCAGAGAGTAAGACAAAGAGAACAGGAAATTGCATGGGTAGGGACGTGGGGGTCGTCTTGGAGGAGTGGGGGAAAGAGAAAACATGATCAAAGTGCATTATGTGAAAACAATGAAATAAAGACATAGAAAAAAAGACATTTTAATTTTAGGATCCCAAACTATGCATGCTTCCAGACTCTGCATTGGGTAGGTTCTTCATGAGACAGTGCTTATGGCAATCTATAAAAGAATAAGTTGGCCATGGTGTCACATGTCTGCGATGCCAGCACCAAGGAGGGTGAGGAAGAGGTTCATCGGTGACCATGGCCACCTCCATAGCAAGACCCTGCCTCACAAATACAACCCAAGAAACACACACACACACACCAAAAAAACAAAAAACAAAAAAAAAACAAAGAATATCCAACAGTAAGGCACACTAAATTTGGTGGGTCTTGGTTAGGGATTAAGTCATTTCAGTTCATTGAATACTGTTCTTGGAATAAATGTTCTTTAAGTGGTAAAATTACTCACCTTTTAAAGTGAGCATTTTAAAGTAAAGCACATGTGTTCATCTATACAGGTCAAAGTGTTACTAGGCTTATTGACTAGATAGTAACGTGTGTTAATTCTGGTGAGAAATGTCTAGGACCTAGAAAAATACTATGTTTTCAATTTTTTAAAATAAATTTATGTTTTGTACTAACACAAATAGAGTATGTGTGTGTGAAAGAGAGAGACTGCTTGCCACCTTTCACTTTCCTAAGGCATTCCATTTCTTTGTGACATTGCACTTAAGTGGGAATGACATTGGCTCTCCCTAAGGAGAAGCCCAGGGTGGAGGTAAGAACTGGTTCTAGTACTGAGAAAGCAGACACACATGACCAGCCAGCACCACACAGAGCCCACGGCCCCAGGACTCTCCTTCCTTCTCACTGCCTCCAACCTGGCACTCAGCAGACAACAGCCCAGGCTTTCTGCATACAAAGACCAAGAAGGCAGAGAAGAACCTGGACAGGAAATCTTCACAAGTCTTCCGCTGACCAGGAATAGGGAGTGTGAAGAACTGATGTGCCACAGAGCTGGGGAATCTGAAGTAACTTCAATCCACCCCAGAGGAGACTCCAACCAGGAGTCTTCTCAGAACCACACAGGTGTTCCCTTCACACACAGACAGAACACCAGCCGCCCACACAGGAATCTCAACTATACCTCTGTTCCCAACACGCTCCTTCACCCACTGGGTGACTGCCACAACACTCTCTGTCTTGGTGACATCAAGCACCACTGTCTCCAGCCGGTTTGATGTCTTGCTCCTCAGCTGCTCGGCTCCCGTTTCTGTCAGACATGCAGCCAGCACCCTCATGCCTCTCCTGTCCAGCTGTCTGGCCAGCAGGTTCCCAAAGCCCGAGTCACAGCCCGTGATGAAGACATACTTGTCTTCGAGATGGCTCACCACCTGCCTCTCCCTGAACAAGCGCAGGAGGGTCCACAGGCCCACGAGGGCCACCAGGTAGAGCCACATGTCAAGCAGAGAGAGACACTCTGACTCAAAATGAGCCTGGCAGCAGCTCACACAGGAAGAAGTAGGGATTCCTAGTGGGGAGTCCACAATGTGTTCTCTGTTCACTGCCTTTATGAATGTTTATTCATGCACACGCTCTGCCCTTTGAACGGACTTTGGTCTTCTGATGTGTTATGTCCTTTGGCATTCACTTACTCGTTGTCAAGGAAAACACCGCTGCCTGTCCCAGACTTACCTCATGTGAGAAAGGGGAACATTCCTCCAAAGCTGGTGGGGGTGCAAACTTGTACAGCCACTTTGGAATTCAATCTGATGCTTTCTCAGAAAATTGGGAACAGTGTTACTTCAAAACCCAACTATAGGGGCTGGAGAGATGGCTCAGAGCTTAAGGGCACTGACTGCTCCCCCAGAGGTCCTGAGTTCAATGCCCAGCAACAACATGCATGGTGGCTCACAACCATCTATAATGTGATCTGATGCCTTCTTCTGGCCTGCTGGTGTATGTACATGCGGGCAGACCACTGTATACATAATAGTCAAGAAATCTTAAAAAAAAAAGAAAGAAAGAAAGAAACAAATAAAGAAAGAAAGAACAAAAACCCAGCTATACCACTCCTGGGGATATACCTGAAAGACATTCCACCATACAACAAGGACACTTGCTCAACTATGTTCCTAGCACCTTTATTCATAATACCAATAATCTGTAAACAATCTAGATGTCCCTCAACCAAGGAATGGATAAAGAAACTATGGTACATTTACACAATGGAATACTACTCAGCTATTAAAAAGACGGAAGGGTGTAGACCCTGCTTTACTGAGCTTCTCTTCTTAAGTATTTGCATGATTGAGTGCTTTCAAGTCAATCTTAAAAATGCACAGATTGGGCTGGAGAGACGCCTTAGAGTTTAAGAGCACTGGCTGCTCTTCCAAAGGTCCTGAGTTCAATTCCCAGCAACCACATGGTGGCTCCAAACCATCTATAATGAGATCTGGTGCCCTCTTCTGGTATGTAGGTGTACATGCAGCCAGAGCACTATATACATAATAAATAAATAAATCTTTTTATTTTAATGCACAGGTTATAAATAAAGAAGAAAAAGCAATCTACCCAACCTATCAAGTGCCCTGCAAAGTGTCCACCCTGAGACTATACAGCTCAGGTTCATGTTTGCTGTGAGGCAATTACAACATCTGGAAGAAAGCAATGGAAACTGTTCCTCAGTCTTTCTTGGTAAAATTGAACATCTAAGATTTTCCTTAAAAGTAACAGTTGGTACTCCAACTTATGACGTGACCACACAGACTGAGAACTCACACCAAGTGCAGACAAACTGAGAAGACATCACTTTGGTAAGTCACCTGGTCAGTCCTCAAGGACAGAGTCAGTTATGAGAAATACAATAATACAAGGTGGTGGGACCATATATGCTGCTATATTAGATGGCCTGAAAATGGAAGCAGAAAATAAACTGCCCAACAACCTACCGGAAGTGGGCTCAGTACAGATTATGATTAATATCGTTTCTGTATTTCATATTTTATCTTTAATAGCCACAGTAGCTTCCTGTACCCACTTAACAACAACAACAACAACAACAAAAGCTTTAGAGATACACAAAAGAGAAAAATATTAAAAGTCGATTGATAAGATACAATCCTTAGAAAGACTCATAAATGCAAATACAAAAAATACTTAGACCAAAACAAAGGAGTTTAGAGAAGCCTTAGAAAAACTTATAAGTGAAAATAAGAAAAATGTAAGCTCAATTTTCTTAACAAATATATTTTATTATGAACTTAGTAACCGAGCGTACATCACTTATAACCGAACTAACCTAAATGATAGGAAAAGGAGATTAAAGAACACAATAACAAAACCGTAAGTGTATCAGTTACAAGGAATGATTTTCCTTGCATGATCAGCAGGATTTCTTCTGCTGGAACCTGGAGTAATCAGAACTAAGAACCTCAGCAGGAGCCCAGAGCCCTGAAGACTTCCCCCCAGTGGTTCTCTCTAGGAGCATCTCAAAGTGCAGCGATGAACAGCCAAAACTATCCCAATTCTCAAAAGTCCCCATCTTCAGTTTTGGGCTCATTTATAGATCTCCTCCCAAAGTCTGTTCACGGATCTTTTCACCTGGAAACAATCAAGCTCGTGCATGAGGTGGTTTGTCTTCTAGTGGATTAACATCACCTGTTCTCTCACACAAACCTTCCTAATTCAACTCATCACACACGACCCCACCTCATTCCAAAAACAGGTTTATCTTTCCTTCAGAAAAATACTCAGACACAAACGGAGGAAGGTAGACAGGAATCTACAGCACCAACCCAGGATGAAACCGAACAGGGGCAACCCAGGGATGTAAGAAAAACAGCCTTAGTTTATGCAGTTACTATCCAGCACCTTCCAAGGGATGATAGACACACCCAAGGTTGTAATAAAATTAAATGGAATCCTACAGACGTGTTAGACTTGAAAAGATATAAGGAAGTGATCATTTCATATGGTATTTATTCACCCTATGTGAAGCAGGTATTAACTTCATGGGCAATTCGGGACAGAATTATCACCCAAGAATGGAGAGATTTGGAAGCAGCAATATTGGAAGCTGGTCCTCAGTTACAACGGCAAACACGGGGGAAAGAGGAAGCTAGGGCTACAGAAGAATGTCATGAGGCTGGAGGTATTGATGTTTCCCAGGATCCGTTGCTAGGTAAAAGTCAATATGCCAAGTTACAAAAACAGCTTAAGTTTGATGACCACACATTGCGGCTATGTCATTTAGCGGCTTTAAATATCTGGGACAAAGATGAGGTAAGAGGGCTGACTCATTTGCTACAATTACACTAGGCCCCCCAAAAAGCCTTCACTGATTCAATTTTTTTTTTCAAAGATTGATTTCAGCTATAAGTAGACTAATATCAGATTCAGAAGTCGTAAGAATACTAACGAAATCTTTGGCTTTTGAAAGTGGTGACTGAAAATGCAAAAGTGATTAGACCTTTAAAGGCAAGATCACCACCAGTAGGGGAATGGATTAGAGATACATCTGATATTGGGTCTGATATTTATGATGCTACTCTGATAGAAGAGGTAATTTCTAAAAGTTTTAAGAAAACCCAAAATGCGGGTTGGAGAGATGGCTCAGTGGTTAAGAGGGCTCTTCCAAAGGTCCTGAGTTCAACTCGAAGCAACCACATGGTGGCTCAGAACCATCTACAGCGAGATCTGGCGCCCTCTTCTGGTGGGCAGGCCTACATGAAGGTGAAACACTGTATACTTAAATAAATAAAACTTTTTTTAAAATGTCAAATGTTTTAAGTGTGTAAACAACGTCATTTCAAAGGGGGCTTTAGGCAAAATATTCCTAGAAACAATTTACTTCTTTAGAAACCATCCAAGAAGAAGGCTCTAGCCTTCTGGAGTATGCAGAAGGTGCTGCAAAGGCTGGCATTGGACCAATAAGTTGCACATCAACAAGGAACAGGCAGAGTAACAGTTGCCACCAGGGAAACATCTGAGGGAACCTCCTACAGGCCCCAACATCAAATTCAGTTGCATTGTTGCCTGTCAATGTGGGAGAAACTCATCCATAGAGCAATTAAAAGACTCAATGTGTGATGTTAAAAATAATACAGCTCTGGATGTAATCACCAGTACAGGGGCTTCGGTACACACACACACACACACACACACACACTCACACGCACACTCACACACACACATACACATACACACCTTCAGAAGAGACAACAAAACAAGCATATTGGAAAACTGCTATAAATGAACAGAGACTGTTAGAGTTACTTTTATAAAATTGTGTTTGTTTCTATCACACAAAAATTGAGACTCTTTTATATTTCTTTCTAAGTCTTTACAACACATCTTGTCCTGTTTGAGACCCTCTTTAATACTCTGTGTTATCCTGACTCCATCTTTGCCAAAATCCCCAAGTTACTTGCGTTTTACTTCTTTCTTTGCTTCAGCTGAATCTTCTTCATCTCTCCTGCACCTCTGCCTGTGGCTGAATTCACCTCCTCCCTCTTCTAACTTCTCCTACCCTACCTGGCAGGATGTCCAGGCCTGTTTTCTCCCCTGCTCAACAATCAGCTCTCAACTGTTTTATTGGCTTACAAGGGCACAATGGGGAGCAAGGTTTATGCAACAAGACTTTCTCAAAACAAAGCTTGTAACCACATATGAGGATACAGAAACCAACATCGGAATTACACAATAACCTTAAGCCAACGAGAGACCAAAGCTAAAAACACAAATACACGGCACTGAGGTGGAAGATTTAGTAGACACATAAGCAGATGTAACAATAATTTCACCAAAATCTCGGCATCAGAATTGGCCTCTTCAGGAGGTGAACTTTCAGCCTCTAGTGGTTGTAATCTTATCTCAGGTAAAACAAAATGCAAGATGGATCGAGTGTATAGCATTTGGTGGACAAATAGGAAGACTAAAGCCATATGTGGCAATATAGCCATGAATTTATGCGGACATGATTTGTTGCAGCAACGGAAAACACAGATTAACATTTCTGTAATCTCAGGAGTAAACAGAAAATAAAGAATGTTTCTGAGAAACATATTGAATGGTATAAACAAGAACAGCCACAGACTGTACAGTTGTTCATGAGCAGGACATGACTGATTTAGGGTTTTCAAAGGTACCACTCACCTTACCTTTAAGATGGCTAACTAACAAGCTTGGATGGGTGAAATCGTGGCCTATGACAAAGGAAGAATGGCAGGTACTAGAATAGCTGCTCCAGGAGCTCCTGAATGCTCAACACATGGAAGAATCTACCAGACCATGGATCTCCACTGTGTTTGTTATCAAAAAGAAGTGGGAAAATTGAGGATTTTAACAGACTTAAGAGCCGTAAATAAGATGATTGAGCCAATGGGCTGTTTACATTCTTTATTACCTAAGTCATGGCCTTTGATAGTAATTGATTTTAAGAGATTGCTTTTTCACAATCCCTTGGCATGAGCATGATAGGGAAAGGCTTGCTCTCTCAGTGCCAACTTATAATAATAGTTGTCCAATCAGGAAATAGCATCCCAAAGTCTTACCAGGAGGAATGTTAAACAGTCCTACCTCATGCTAGTATTTTGTACAACAGTCATTAGAAATAATTTGGAAAGTTTCCTCAATCTAAAATTGGCCATCATATGAATGATATCTTACTGGCTGATTCAGATGCAGATACTTTAGAAAAAAAAATTGATGAAGTAAAGAGAGTTTTGTTTCATGGGGGTTTATAAATTACTCCTGAAAAAAAAAAAAAAAACAAACAGTTATCTAGCGTATAAGATAGGTTACAGAAAACTTGACCACGGAAAGTACAAATCAGGAGAGACAAATTACAAACTCTTAATGATTTTCAAAAACTGCTGGGAGATATTAATTGGCTATGGGCCATAATTGGATTAACTACTTAAGAGCTAAGAATTTATTTCAAACCATGCAAAGTCATAAGGACTTAAATAGTCCAAGAAAGTCATCAGCTGAGGCTGAGAGAGAATTGACTCTGGTAGAAAAGAAGTTACAGCCCATGTGGACAACCTGGGTCCACAGCTGCATTGTGTTTTAATTACTTTGCCCACTACACATTCTCCCACAGGAATTCTATTACTTGGCATCAAGCCAAGGAAATACACTTTTTCTTTATATAACAAAACTCCACTACCTGCAGGAAGTAACCCAAAAGGTAAACAAACAAAAACAAAAAAAGAAAAGAAAAAAAGAAATTTGGCAAATGTGTGTGCTTCATATTGAAGAGCTCAGCAAAATTAAAGTATGTGCATCGCACCATCGACACTCATTTAAGGGTTCAATAGACAACAGTTTCAAGTCATGAAAAGGCTGAATCTGCATTAATTCATTTATTAAAAGTTATTGCTATTATTGAAATTCCTGTACAAATTAAGAATGACTATAATCCAACACTGTCTCTAGTGAAATGAAACATTTTTTTGTGTATTACATCATAAAGACTATTACAGGTATACCCCAAAATCCTACAGGTCAAGCAGTTATAGAAGGATCTAACCACACTTTAAAAGACATGCTTAGTAAACAGAAAAGGGTAATAAAGACCTTATGGGGAGATTACACTGTGCCCTCTTGATGTTAAAATTTGTAAATGCTAATGGGAAAGGAATAACAGCTCCAAGGAGACATTGGATAGTGGAAAAAACTGCTAATTAAATAGGTTATAGAAAGTTGTGTTAAACACAAAACCAAAACTCAGATATGTGGTGAGGTGTTTGCCTTTGTTTCCCCAGGAAAAGAAAAGTTGTGAGCGGGCCATGGTGATGCACGCCTTTAATCCCAGTACTCAAGAGGCAGAAGCAGGTGGATTGCTGTGAGTTCAAGGCCAGCCTGGTCAACAAAGTGAGTCTAGGAGAGCTAAGGCTACACAGACAAACTATAAAGAGAGAGAGGGGGGCGCGGGAAGTTGTGGATACCATCTAAATTGGTACAGATTAGATTCTAACAGGAGAGATCATCAGACAGCTTGGTCATTCAATCCAAACTAATTTATAAAGACTAACGGTTGCCTTTTATTTGATCATGCATGGAAGAAAACAAGATTATGGAACCATAATATACCAGTGGCACTCTTGCCTTACTAGCATGAAATTTAAAAAGTGTTTTCTTAAACCACGTGTCTTATTTCCATGTTAGAATGTTAGGCTGTAGATTGCCATGTGCCCAATACCATCTTGCACATATGCTTTGGGGTTCCCTTCTTGGGGGGGGGTGAGCATTAAAAACACAGTTATGAGGTCTTAAAATGGTTTCAGTAAATTCAAAGTGTTCCTACACTTCAAGCTTGTGTTGCACATCTCTAAGAGTTGGAGTGATTTGGAGCTAAGATAAAATATTTGGACAGGGCACTGGTAGCTCATGCCTTTAACCCCAGCAGAGACAGGCAGGTATCTATAAACTAGTTCTTTCCTAAGTTCTAGAACTAAAATGAACAGGGTGCTGCTGGTGGTTCATAGCTTTAATCCAAGCACTTGGGAAGCACACACCTTCAGTCCCAACATTTGGGAGGCAGGGGCAGGCACACAAGAATTACAAGGATTTAAATTCAAAAGCTGCTTGCAAAAAACAGGCTGAAACTCAAAATGTACTTTGTGATGTAAAAATAAATACCCTGTTGCTGTTCAATGAGAAATATTGCCTAATAATTGCCCCACGTTGGGCACCACTTGTTGTTGTTAAATTACCAGTATGGCCTAATAATGTTCTGCAGGGCAGAAGTTAATCCTCTAAACCACGTCCCATAGTGGGGCAGGTATGGGATCCCTGTCCCAATCCCATGCCATCTGCTTCTAAGAATTTCTATCAAGCTACCTCCCATCCATAATCCCAAATATTTGCTAAGGTTCTTCATCTAGGCCAAATCCCCATCCATGCCAGCCATGTGCTTCTCCTCCCTCTAGCCCATGGCAGCCTTCCTTCTTCTCTTTCCCTCTCCTCGGTCCTCTCTTCTCCTCAGGTCTCTCTTCTCCCAAGATTCTCCCTGTCTCCCCACACCAGGGAACTTATCCACACCTACATCATTTGCCCTGCCCAGGTGTGAAGGTCTTTCATTAATTAGCATCAAAATACATCAGACCAACTCCCAACAATAGACTAAAACATTGACATTGCATACATAAAGGAAAAGGGGAATATAGGTATATTTACCCACACATACTAAGGTATATTAATTTCTAATTTTAAAAAGATTTTTTTGTTTTCTTTTGTTTTTTGGGACAGGGTTGCTATATTTTAGCCCTGAATGTCCAGGAACTCTTTCACTCACTGGACCACCAGGCTGGCCCAAATTCAGAGATCCACATGCCTCTGCCTCACCGAGTACTGGGATTAAAGCTATGCCCCCCAACTTCACCACCCTGACAGTTTCAAAAGAATATTTAAAATCTCAATCGAATGATAATACTTTTTTGTTGCCAAAATCATTTTGCCCTAGGAAAGCTATAACTTGTGGAAAAAGGAACCCCTCAGAGTCAGGGTTGGGGCAGGGTTTTGTTTTCATCTTTCCAAAAGAATAAAAGCATCTATTTATGGAATCCAGAGACCACTGGATGTGGGAAGGAGTGTAAGCTTTGTCACAGGTGAGAGCAATGTTGGCGGGCTTTGCCCTTGGACACACCATGGATACTCCCTGAGATTAACCTTGAGATAGACTAGGTGGGGCCATCCTGGGCCTTGAATTCAGGAAGGGGAACTAGGGACTCCACTTGGACTACTGTATTTCTAATCAACCCTCAATGGGAGGTGGAGACCAGCTCTTGCATGTGAGAGACAGGCAGGAGGAGAGAAGAGAGGAGCAGCAGGTTGAGACCTGGCTTGAGCACACGTGGATCTGGAAAAGGATCAGCGAACAGGCCAGACACATCTAGGGACCCGTCCCATGGAACGGATACCAGAAGGCTCACTCTTTTTTCCCTTTAACCTTTTTTCCCTCTTGTGTAAGCTAGTTGGGTTGTGTAATATAGTTTAATTGTTAAGAAACAGAGCCAATCTTTCAAACAAAAACAAATAAGCAATCCCCAACTAGAGCCTCAAAACTTCCAGGCCAAGAGAAGCATCCCAAGGCCGTTAGCACGACCAAAAGAACTGCATCATTCACACAGCAGTTTGCATTCTGGGGATTGTGTGGCCTCTAATCGGTATTCTCATCTTCCTAAACCAAAGACACATTAAGCGCATAGCCATCACCTGCCAATCTGTTCTTTGAAAGTAGTCTGCTCTGTAATAGCTTTATGTGCAGTTTATTACTATGTTGGAGGTTCCATTACAGCAAATCTTAAAATTAAAATGCAGAAGCTTCTACTAAAAAAAAAAAAAAAAAAAAAATAGAGCCAACAACTGGACAAATGACACATCTGAGGAAAAACAAGGACCATCAAGAGGAAATGTCCCAAGAGAAAGAGTAAACTGCCCAGGTGGTCTCCCCACCTCCAGCTTGTCTCTGCTGCCCTCCACACACATACACGGCAAATGGTCTTTATGTGGTTCCAATTCCATTAAAAATTAAAGCTGGCTTTGGCATTGGGGCGTGGCTCTCTTCTCCAACACATGCTTGCTTGTTAAAGGGAAATCCAAAATCTCAGTTTCCTATCAGAGGAGCCGCCTGATATGGGACAGAGGAAAACCAAAAGTAAGGGACATTTCTATTGCCACTGATCTCACAATCCTTGGTATTCATTTGACTCTCTAAGACTTCTCCTAAGGTGTAATCATTATGCAAAATCTATAAGATTGTTATGAACATACAAACTCTCTGTCATGATCCTGCTTCTACAGAGTATTAACTAATCCTAGAAATAGCTTCATCTCATTTCCTGTATGTGTTTTCAGGTTTGAGTCTGAAGCAAGTAGCTAGGAACAAAGTTTGTGTGTCCCTCGGAGGCACTTAATAGATTGTGGTTCTCAAAATCTTTGAAAGATCTGCTGACTATGAATGGCATTTAGAACGTTTCGATGTTCTGCCGTTCCTAACAGTAACCTTCTAGGTCTCCAAGAAGATGACGGGGCCCTGTGATGAGGAACCCAGCTGGGTTGGGATAAAGCTACCGCTGGGCAAAACTGCGCCCTGCTTCTGCTGCCTGGTTCTGCACAAACAATGGGCACCTTTGGGTTGACTGCTTTGCTTCACCTAGACAGGATTGCCACTAAGCTGACAAACACCACCCCAAGTTCAGCTTCAGACTTCAAACTGCTCAGGACATTCAAATTGCTGACTTCGCAGGAGACTGACACAAACATTTTACAGAACTTTGAACTCAAAAATACTTAATCCTAAGACTGCAAAATACGACCAGGATGAACATTGCAGAATGCTTGGCAGAAACACCTTCATTACTGTGAACAGTTTTACTGTGTTAGAGTGAAAAATACATACTTTTTATTTTTAAAACATGGGGGCATAAAAAATAGGAAAAAGGGTAGATTACTGAATCTACTCTAAAACCGTACAGCTGCTACAAACTAAAAATCTTACACTGATATACATCTTTCTATATTAATACAAAATTAAGGTTCTATTTTGGCACTGTTCCAATGTATTTCTTAAAAAGGCAATGTGGTGTCCTAGGGTTTACAGAGCCCTAGCAGGCTTTGGGGAAGTCCAGTAGATAATGGCATCCACAAGAGAGGTGGGCAGTAGCTCATGGGGAGGTAGAACAGCTTGGCATCCCAGCCTGCTGAGTACCGGGTGCGAGGGTGACAGGCAGTCAGCGCATGCTCCATGCAGTCCGTCACCAAAGAGAGGTCCACCTTGCACTTCTGTGCCACCAACTTAAGCATGTTCAGACCTGTGCAGAACGAGAAATGACTCAGGTGTGCTGTCCCCATCCACCACTCCTGCTCTGACACCAACATAGAGGAAAAATTCGCTAGGATCCATGGGCCCCACATCAGGAGGCATGGCCCAGCCTAGCCAGTTCCTCAGAAGGAACACAAGCCAGCATCCAAAGCGCACCATGCTCACTCAGCTCCCTGTAGCTCAGCTCAGGAAGGTGCTGGTCAAACAGCCTCCACCACTGACCTCACGTACAGCTTCATGAGTTTGCGAGGTCAGAGGGCACAGAGTAGCACGCTCTAAGAGCCAAGAATGCCTTTGCTGACCACATACCCAAACCACCCCAAGGACACGGGTCTAAAGACCCTGTCTTTGAAGAGAAAGAGGTAGACACCAGGGCTCGAATGGGGACAAGGAGAATGTGGATTCAGGACTAGCTTGCGTTGGTCCTCACAGCTCACTTACGGGATGCTAGGAACTTCTCGCCATACAACTCTTTGACTTCTGAGCTGGCCTGGTCCCAGATATCCTTGGCATTTGCCAACAGCATGTCACTCCTGGTCATACCAGTCTTGAAGAAGCCAGGCTCTATAATAGCCACCTTCACTCCAAAGTAGGAGAGCTCCCTCCTGCAAGACAGACAGATGGTACAGACATTAGAGGTCTGTCCCTGAGAAGCCTCCCTGTGGGTGTACTGTAACTTGCCACCATGAGCCTGTGGTGAGGAAAGGTCACAGCCGTGGATCCGGGTAATGCAGCAGACGGTGATGAAACCGGTGATGAAGGCTCTGCGCTCTTGGGTGTCACACACAGGATTTGTCGTGTGTAGGTCACTGACCTAAAACTAGACATTCTGCTTCATGGTACCATGGAAGACCTTCCTCCATGCAGTGCAGAAGCACATGACCCCCATGGCTGCACCACTCACCTGCACCTCACCCCTAAGTCTCCATCCATCCCACATCTGTTGCAAGAAGCTCTCAGGACATCTCCCACTGTTTGTTCCTGCAGGTGTCTTCAGAAAGCAACCTCCTGCATGCAGCGCCCTCCCACCCCCAGCCTCCCTGGTCCCTGCAGACAGTGAGTGATACTCTTGGGTTCTCCACATGCTCTGCCCACACTTGACCACCCTCCTTCTGTATGTGGCCTGCCTTTTCACCAAGGAGCATCTCCCTGCACATTCATGTTCTGGGCTCCAGTTTACCATGTTCCATGTTTACTCTGATGCAGTCTAATCCTACTACGAGGCCCTGACAAACCTGATGGCTACCACAGTCCACACAGCTGACTGGGCCATGACCACTTCAAGGGAAGACCACTGTTCTTCTCTGTCTCCTCGTTCTGTTTCACAGTGTCCATCATCTTAATGTCACTTTTTAAACCCATGATGAGGTCTTAAGGAAGGCAATTAAATAAAAACCGAACCAAACAGTCCCTCAGGGACCCACATCCCTGTCCAATACTGAGGGAGTCTGAGAAGGCCTCCACACCATACTTCGAGATGCAATAGCCACCACCAGCGAGAGACACTCGGCCCATGACACTGGCAACATTGACCACACGGCCCCTCGCCTTCCTCACTAAGGGCAGCATGTTCAGAGTCACATCAATCAAGCCCAGCAGGTTCACATCCAGCACCTTTACAAAGTCCTGTTTGTTCAGCCACTCACTGGGACTTGAGGAACCAGTGATGCCAGCATTGTTGACCAGACCCCACAGACCTAGGGACAGTGGGAAGAAAAGAGAGTGACACAACACAGGATTACTTGTGGGTGAACCGCATGTTCCACAAGGTAAGACCACTGAGCCCTGTGTTTACTGGAGACTAGGATGCCATGAATAACAGCGTGCTGTCAGCAGAGCTGGGAACCATCCCAGAAGCTGAAGCTGCTGCCTCACAGCAGGGATATCTTAGTCCTCTGAGGCTTCATGGCCCAGCTCCCCTGCCTGGGAAGCAACAAGCAGCCCCTTCTTATTGCTAAGTTTAAGAAGGGATGCTGAAGACATGGTGCACCTCTGCTAACCTGGACAGCATGGAGCTATGCTTGCGTTGTACAGATCCAGGCCATCCTTGCAGACATTTGATTCTTTAATTTGCTGTGGTGGTTTGAACAGGAATGGCCCCCAAAGGCCCATATACTTAATGCTTGGTCTCTACTTGAGAGGGACTAGGGGGTGTGGCCTTGGAGGAAGGGAGTCACTGGGGTGGGCTTTCCCAGCCTCAGCCTCCTCCTGCTTCCTGTGCCCCCAGACATAGGGTCCTCAGCTCGTTCTCTCGCACAAGGTCTGCTGGCAGCCCCCCACAGTTCCCACCGCCGTGATAGTGGACTAAGTCTCTGAATATAAGCAAGCCGCAAGTAAATGCTTTCCTTTGTAGGAGTTATTGTGGTCGTGACATCTCTTCATGGAAATAGAATTCTGACGAAGACTCTTGTATCTTTGGATTGCTCTGAGCCATTCACTCTCTGCTGCCTTTGTCTCTCAAATGGCCAAGAAAGATGGTGATAAGGAAGGATTAGGGAGAGAAGGGAACAGGGGGAAATGCAAAGGAAAAAGAAGAAAAGATGAAATGAATCTCTGGGTCAAATACAGTTGAGAAACCAACAAATGAAACCTTGAGATTTTTGGAAAGCAGTGATATGGTTTTGGCCTTGAGGAAGTGGCCTAGAAATCAATATTGATCAATTCTCAACACTGATTAATATCAATATTATAAAAATATTATAAAATATAATAAAAATCATATAAAAACTGGGCAACCCTCCTCAGATGTTTACAAAATCCAATGCTCTGGCTGGTTTTTTGTCAACATGGCTCAAGCTAAAGGCATCAGAAGGGAAGGAGCCTCAGTTCATGAGATGCCTCAATGACATACAGCTGGAACGCATTTTCTCAATTAGTAATCAGTGTGGGAGGGTCCAGCACATTGAGATTGGTGCTACCCTGGGCTGCTGGTCCTGGTTATATAGGAAAGCAGGCTGAGAACCCAGGTGAAGTAAGCCAGTAGGCAGCATCACACCATGGCCTCTGCATCAGCTCCTAACCCAGGTTCCGGCCCTGACTTCCTTTAATGATGAACAGTGACGTGGAAGTGGGAGCTGAATAAACCCCTTTCTGCCAACTTGCTCTTTGGCCATGTGGTGGTCATTGCAGCAGTAAAACCCAAACTAGCACAAGTTGGGACCAGTGTAGTGGGGTACTAATGGGACAGACCTGACCACGTTTTAAAGAGGATGTGTAAGGACTTTGCAACTCTGAGCTAGAAACCCCATTGAGTGCTGAGACCCCAGTGGGAAGCTCTTTAGGAGCTTAGAAGAAACCAGAGCAGTACAGAAGATGGAAACCTGGCTTGTGAAGCTCAGAGGAAAACGTACAGACTCTATCAGCGACATTTGCTGTTTTGAATTGATTCTCTCATTCTGCTCAGCTGGATCTCAAGACTCAGCCTGGATTAGCAAGAGACCAGGACCACGGAGTGAACGCTTAGAGTTACTGGGACACCTGGAGCTAAGACATTAGCAGAGACTAAGAAGAGACCAGCATCACTGAGGCGGAAATCTGGGAAGTGTTCCCTGAGAGCACAGAGAAACTGTGTTCCTGAGGTAAACAAGGCTGTAACTCCTGTTGACCGTCAGACTTGGTCATGAGTTAGAGTCACCCAGGTGGTGCTGGTTTTGAAGGCATGAAGGGGTCATGGAGAGCAACTGATGCTTGGCACTGATGATGCCTCTTCAGTGGCAGTTGAAAGCCCAGAACTGAAGGGGTCACGCAAAGAACTTGAGGCTTGGTGCTTTGAAGAGGTTATTTTGTGAAAGTGCATGCCAGTTCCAGCAGCAGTTTTAAAGATGCCAGGTCCATGGGATGACCATCAGGAACAGAAGGAGCAGTGGAGTGGGGCCATCCAAGGACAAAAAACAGAAAAACAAAAACAAAAAACAACAACAACAACAACCAAAAAAAAAAAAAAAAAAAAAGAACAAGCTGTGTGCTGGAGAGGACAGAGCTGCAGAAGTGACCCAAGCCACCAATGGAAACTGTCAGTGCCAAGCATGAGCCACATTTTCTTGAGTCCTTGGCCATGCAGCCCCACTCCCAACCACCATCTCGGGCTACTACCAAGGCTACGAGATGCTCTACACAACCTAATGGTAAGGCCCTATTGTTGAAGACAACACTTTCTTATGTCATGGACCTAGGAGATGTAGAGCTGCTGCCCAGATACAGTCTTCATCCCCACTTAGTAGTGTTTAAGGTGCAGATGATGCTCTGTGCACTGCCAGCGGACAAAGGTCATCTTCAGTTTCACCCAGCCACAAGCCCTGTGACCCACACGGTGACCTGCCATTAAGGTACACTGGTGCGATTGAGGTACCAATGTCATGGGAGTAACTAAACACTTTTCATTTGATTCAAGGCCCACTCTATGAGACAGCACCCACACCTGACAATGCTATAGTGGCCACGGCCCCAAGGCTAGATAGGTCGAGAACCTAGGGGAAAACCTAATCATCTTATTCTGCTAAGAGATTGTGCATTAAAAGGACTCTAGCTGCACATTGCTAACTACACTAACGCACCAGAGCCCTCGTCACCCCCCTCAGTCCAACGTCCTCTTGCAAGAGATAAGACTGAACACAGAGACACACAACCGGACAACGTGCAGAGTAAGAAGGTTAGAGCATTCAGTCCCAATGGGGAATTCATCATCGCACCCCTCCCTCAAGCTCAGAGGACTGTGAAGATGAGGAAGTGGGGAGATCTTAAGAGGCAGAGGCCATGGGTGACTCCAGAGAAACTGTCTTCAGACACAACAGGGCTGAGGCACATAGGAACTCACAGAGACTAGGCCAGCACTCAGGAGGCCTGAACAGGATCAAGTGACCCAGCTCTGACAAGGGGAAGGGGACATGAGGTCTAACTTCTAAGCCAGAAGCTATTGCTAATGATTCTGCCAGCAAAGGGAGCAACAGTCTCCTGCACTGTGCTGTCAATGGAGCCTCACTACCAAGAGGACTTAGCAAACACACATGAACTCCATGTACTTGGGAATAGGGCAATTTCATGTTGTTTTGTTCTGGAATTTTTTTTTATCTTATTGGTTTTCTGTTCATTTGTGTTGATTTTCATATTGTTTTGTTTTGGGTTTTTTTTGGGGGGGGGGTTGTTGTTGTTTGTTTGTTTTTTTGAGACAGGATTTCTCTGTGTAGCCTTGGCTGGCCTGGACTCACTTTGTAGACCAAGCTGGCCTCGAACTCACAGAAATCTGCCTGCCTCTGCCTCCCAAGTGCTGGGAGTAAAGGCATGTGCCACCACCACCCAGCTTGTTTTATTTTTAAGAGAGAGAGAGAACATGAAATTGCATGGGTAGGGACATGGGGGCATCTTGGAGGAGTGGGGGAAAGAGAAAACATGATCAAAGTGCATTGCATGAAAACAATGTAATAAAGACATAGAAAACAAGACATTTTATTTTTAGGATCCCAAACTACACATGCTTGCAGACTCTGCATTGAGTAGGTGCTTCATGAGACAGTGCTTATGACAATCCGTAAAAGAACTAGTTGGCCACGGTGGCAGATGGCTGCAATGCCAACACCAAGGAGAGTGAGGAAGAGGTTTGTCGGACCAGGACCACCTCAATATCAAGAAAACACAACTAAACAGACACAAAGAGACCAAACAATATCCAACATCAAGGCACACTAAAATTGGTGGGTCTTGGTTAGGGGTCAAGTCATTTTAGTTCATTGAATAGTGTTCTTAGAATAAATGTTTTTTAAGTGGTAAAATTGCTCACCTTTAAAGTGAAAAGAGTGCACGTATATTAACCCATACACGTCAAAGTGTTACTAGATTTATCCACTGGATAGTAACATGTATTAATTTTGGTGAGACATGTTTAGGGTTTAGAAATATATCATGTTTTCAATTTATATTTATATAAAGTTATGTTTTATACTAACATACATAGTGGGGAGAGAAAAGGAGAAATACAGAAGGAAATAGGCTGTGTGTGTGTGTGTGTGTGTGTGTGTGTGTGTAAGAGAGACCCCTTGCGACCTTTGACTTTCCTAAGGCATTCCATGACTTTGTGACATTGCACTTAAGTGGGAATGACATTGGCTCTCCCTAAGGAGAAGCCCAAGGTGGAGGTAAGAACTGGTTCTAGTACTGAGAAAGCAGACACACATGACCAGCCAGCACCACACAGAGCCCACGGCCCCAGGACTCTCCTTCCTTCTCACTGCCTCCAACCTGGCACTCAGCAGACAACAGCCCAGGCTTTCTGCATACAAAGACCAAGAAGGCAGAGAAGAACCTGGACAGGAAATCTTCACAAGTCTTCCGCTGACCAGGAATAGGGAGCGTGAAGAACTGATGTGCCACAGAGCTGGGGAATCTGAAGTAACTTCAATCCACCCCAGAGGAGACTCCAACCAGGAGTCTTCTCAGAACCACACAGGTGTTCCTTTCACACACAGACAGAACACCAGCCGCCCACACAGGAATCTCAACTATACCTCTGTTCCCAACACGCTCCTTCACTCACAAGTGGCTGCAAAATTCTTTGGCTCTTTCCCTTGATTGCATCACTGGTCTTGAGTGAGTATCATAGGAGAATTAGTGGAATGAAAAATTGGACTATGAACCCTAGTGGCAGGAGCTCCCACCCTCAACCCTCCTACCTTCTTCTTAGGATCCCCTCCCTCACACTGTACCTATATCTCCCCAACTGTGCACATAGGTGTAGGGTTTACAGAGCCCTGGCAGGCTTTGGAGCAGTCCAGTAGACTACGGCATCCACAAGAGAGGTGGGCAGGTAGCTCATGGGGAGGTAGAAGAGCTTGGCGTCCCAGCCTGCTGAGTACCGGGTGCGAGGGTGACAGGCCGTCAGCGCATGCTCCATGCAGTCCGTCACCACAGACAGGTCCTCTTGGCTGATATGCTCCAATATATTTAGCCATTTCAGATCTATGCAGAACGAGAAATGACTCAGGTGTGCTGTCCCCATCCACCACTCCTTCTCTGACACCAACATAGAGGAAATGTTCTCCAGGATCCATGGGCCCCACATCAGGAGGCATGGCCCAGCCTAACCTTCCCAGGATCCTCAGGAAGAACCACAACCTTGCTTCAAGGAAGAACCCTGCACAAGAAGCCTCCTGCGTTTCTATTGAGAGAAAATTTTGGTCTCCCCAACATTAGGGGAAAAACCCAAAGCTTATGGAAAATGACTGCTTTCCCATCTCTGGCTTCACTTTGATTTCATGGTCATGCAATAAACCCGTTAGTAGTCAGGACTTCTTTGTGTGGCAAGATGCCCACCTGCTACCAAGGACACAGGGATAAACATGCTTATTTTGAGAAGAAACACCGGGGAGTGGTTGGTGGGAACAGTTACAGTAGGCTGAAAATTCTAGATTCAAGCTTGTTCTGCTCCCCTATACCCACTCACAGGATATCAAAAACTTCTCGCCATAGGCCTCTTTGACTTCAGAGCTGGTCTGGTCCCAAGTCATCCTGGCATTTAACGATAGCCTCTCACTATTGGTCACACCAGTCTTGAAGGCTCCAGGCTCTATAATAGCCACCTTCACCCCAAAACAGGAGAGCTCCCTCCTGCAAGACAGACAGATGTCAAGGACTTCAGAGGTCTTTCCCTGAGAAGACACCCTGAGGATGTACAGTAACTTGCCAAGATGAACCTGTGGTGAGGAAAGGTCACAAGCTGTGGATACAGGGGTGTCCAGCAGACAGTGATGAAACTCGTGATGAGGGCGTCACCTCTGCACTTTTGAATATCACACAGGTATTTGGCTCATGCACATCACTGACCTAAACCTGGACTCCAGGTAGGACCCCTCAATATTCTCCAGGTGCAAAAGGTCCCCAACCTTGCCCTGGTCACCTCCTCCTCACTCTTGGGCCCCCTCCCCCCACCACCCTGGATGCTGCAGGTGTCTTCCTAGAGCCTCTCTGTCTTCTGTCTTAGTGACTCAGATAGAAGTCACCCCATACTCTGCAGCCAACAGGTTCCCTGGCCCAAAATGGCTCCGCTGACTCAACCTTTTCTATTTGCCTTGCCAAGATCATAAAGCACTTTCTTGTCCGTGGCCTTCAGGCCCACAAGCCTGCCTATGCTCACCTACTCATCCTCCTTCTATGGCATCTGATTTATCCTCTTGTCAAGTGGGAACCAGCAGCACATTCATCGGCTGATGCTCCCACAGAGCCTGAGGTGCACAGATCCCCCACCCCACCCCCCCCCCACCCCAAGAGGCTGCTAGGTTCCTGTTTGGACCTAAAATCTGGCAACTACTCTGTCACTGCTGACTCATTCAGCGACAGTCACTCCACAGGATGGCCACATTGCCCCCAGCCCCTAACCCCTCCCCAGTTTCAATTTTCGCCGTTGCCAGAGATTTGAGGTCAGGGTGAGAACCTTGTGATTCTAGAATGAGTTGACTGTGGGCTCTTGTGAGTGTAGAAAGCATGTGTTAACTGAATGAGATCCTCATCCCACCTCAAGGGCATCCTTAATTGAACTAAAGGTTAAGGGTCTGAACTCTGCCAAGGTTACCTTAGGTCCAATTCTACCTGAAAAAAAATTAAAATCTCCCCACTGTGCACCCTCCTCCAGAGCAGAGCACTAGCAACTGAACTTGCCAGGCATGTGTGCATCTTTAGTCTGGACACATGTCTTGAATCCCATCACTCAGGAGATGGATCTGTTTGAGTTTGAGACAAATCTGATCTACAGAGTGAATTCCTGGCCAGCCAAGGTTACATAGAAAGACCATGTCTCAAAACGAACAAACAAAAAGATGAGTTGAATTCATGTCTCAGTCCTGCCCTCCAGCCATAGACATGGAGAGTTGTTTCCCAGTGAATGATCACCTTCCTCCAAGGAGAAGGTGATGAGAGAGTCCAAAAACCAGAGACTGCCCTTAAAGAGCATGATTAAATCAAAACCTGCCAGACATAACTTCAAGGACCCGCATCCCTGTCCAATACCTGAGGGAGTCTGAGAAGGCCTCCACACCATACTTCGAGATGCAGTAGCCACCACCAAAAGTAGACACTCGGCCCATGACACTGGCAACGTTGACCACACGGCCCCTCGCCTTTCTCACTAAGGGCAGCATGTTCAGAGTCACATCGATCAAGCCCAGCAGGTTCACATCCAGCACCTTTACAAAGTCCTGTTTGTTCAGCCACTCACTGGGAGTTGAGGAACCGGCAATGCCAGCATTGTTGACCAGACCCCACAGACCTGGGAACAGTGGGAAGAAAAGAGAGTGACACAACACAGGATTACTTGTGGGTGAAACGCATGTTCCACAAGGTAAGACCACTGAGCCCTGTGTTTACTGGAGACTAGGATGCCATGAATAACAACGTGCTGTCAGCAGAGCTGGGAACCATCCCAGAGGCTGAAGCTGCTGCCTCACAGCAGGGATACCTCAGTCCTCTGAGGCTTCATGGCCCAGCTCCCTGCCTGGGAAGCAAAAAGCAGCCCCTTCTCATTGCTAAGTTTAAGAAGGGATGGTGAAGACACGGTGCGCCTCTGCTAACCTGGACAGCATGGAGCTATGTTTGCGTGTTGTACAGATCCAGGCCATCCTTGCAGACATTTTATTTTTCCCAGTTCTATTTTCAGATTTCTTTGAACACTTTACACGCTGCTGCCTTTGCCTTTCAAGTGACAAAGAGCGATAGGAGAACAGCTCAGTCAGCATAGGACTTTTCTTCCAAGCAGGAAGACCTGAGTTTGAGCCCATAGTCAACATACATAGCTGAGAATGGCAGTGTGCTCATAAGCCCACAGCCAGGGAGGTCCAGACAGGAGCATACTAGTCCAATAGCCTAGATAAATCTGTGAACCCCAGGAGGGAAATCGGTTCTAAAAACCTAGCAAACAAACACAAACACGGTAGACTGCACCACACTTGAGGACATCTCCTGGCCTGTACACCTTGACACATCCCAAATCAGTATTGAGCAACTTTCCTGACGTGCTTACAAAATACAAAGCTAGCCTGAGGGAGCAGGCAATGCTGTGGTTCAGCTCCACCTGCTGCCCCAGAAAACAGAGCCCTTCCTCTTCCCACTTACACACAGAACACTGTCACGCGCGGTCTCTTTAGTCACTAAACTATAGATCGTCAGACAACCCAAAAACAGGTCTAACCACACTACAGGGTCAGCTAGGGGCTAGGTGATTAACCGGGGCTTGTGGATTTTGTAGAAATGGCCCAAAAGCCATGTGCTTCCTCAGTCCAAAACCATCCCTCACCCTTCTAGAGATATGAGCTGTTCAACCAAGGTATTTTGCTTTTAGGATCCCGACACGTGCTCACTAAAACTGACCATAAGAAGAGAGCTTATGGTCCTAAATGTAGGAGACAAGATGGGGTGGTGGCGGTACATACCTGCAGTCCCCACACAAAGGGGCTGAAGTAGAAAGATCATGAGTTCAAGGCCAGCTCAGCATCAAGATCCTGTCTCCTGCAGGGTAACAGCCACGCCCCTTTAATCCCAGCAGGCAGAGGCAGATAGACCTCAGAGTTCGAGGACAGCTTGGTCTACAGAGTGAGTCCAGGACAGCCAGGACATCACAGAGAAACCCTGTGTCCCAAAAAAAAAAAAAAAAAAAAAAAAAAAAAAAAAAAAAAAGCCAAAACAAACACGCATTCATCAAAGAATTGCAGCTTATGATCCCATAGGATGGTTAACTTAGTGGGGCTCTGTCAAAAGGTAGGTTCTTCTAGTTCATTAAATATTATCATCCAAAGAAATGTTGTTGAGGAAAAATTCCTCCCCTTTTTTAAGAGAAAAGGATGCTTTCATTTTAACCCATGCAAGTCAAATTGTTACTAGCTTTATTCACTAGGTGGTAAACTAAAGGTTAATTGTTGTGGTTTTACATGCTTTAGTATTTTGAACAATGGCCATGTTTTTAAGTTATTCTTAGATTTCTTTTAAGCCAAGGTGCTTCTTTTGCCCCATAATGATTAACATGACCAGCTTAATGAAAGAAGAGCAACCCGTCTTCTAGTATTTAGTTCCCCGAGTCAGTCCTGAGGCTTGCCGTGCCCTGCTCTACACACAGGAACAATCATATCTCCCTTCACAGAGGATTGCAGGTGACAAGTTAGAGCAAGTACGGCGCTGACACAGGAGATCCACCCCAGGATGGCTCCAGATGACCCAGCACACACAGGCCAGGGCCAAGTCCCATTCTCAGCTCCAGAAAGGTACCCTAACCTCAACCATAACCCCTAACCCTAACCCTAACCACAACCATAAGCCCCCAACCCTGTCACTTAGCATGTAGCAATCTAGGTTTTCTGCGTAGCCAAGATGACAGGGCATGGACAGAACCGTGAGAGGGTGAACCCTCATCAGAGCGCCTTCTTACCAGAGTACTTGGGAGACAGAGTGCTTGGGAGGGCTGGAGAGAGAAAGTGCTCAGGGCATGTGCTGGAGAGCCAGGAGGCTGCTGTTACCTCAAGCCCCGCAAACACTTGAGGGATCCTGCCAGGGAGTAGGCGGGTGGGGTTTTGGGAGGGGGAGGGGAGCCCCCTTCAAACAGACAAAGCAGCACACACACAAGAATGTCAGTGGTACCTCTGTTCCCAACACGCTCCTTCACCCACTGGGTGGCTGCCACAATACTCTCTGTCTTGGTGACATCAAGCACCACTGTCTCCAGCCGGTCTGACGTCTTGCTCCTCAGCTGCTCGGCTCCCGTTTCCGTCAGACATGCAGCCAGCACCCTCATGCCTCTCCTGTCCAGCTGTCTGGCCAGCAGGTTCCCAAAGCCCGAGTCACAGCCCGTGATGAAGACATACTTGTCTTCGAGATGGCTTACCACCTGCCTCTCACGGTACCAACGCAGAAGGTGATAAAGGCCCACAAAGGCCACCAGGTAGAGCCACATGGCTTGCTGAAGACAAGCACAGTCACTTTCAGGACAAAATGAACTTGCCCTGTTTTCAGATGGAAGAAATAGAAACACAAAAGACTGTGGTAGGCAGGTAGCTAGCCTACAGGCTTCTGGCAAGGATGCCTATTGCTCCCTCTGATCTTGTTTCTCTAGAACATTCTTCTTCTTCTTCTTTTTAAATTCTGATCCACTTATCTGCTCTCCCAACTGATTTTCTGTGCTGATACATAAATTTCCCTGGGCACCTCCTACTCAAAACCACCTCCTTAATTGGTCCATTCCTTTCTGCCTTCCTGCACACCTGGGATCTATCTATGCCAAATGACTCATGGCCCACATCAGTCAAGGTCCAGGCTCTGATTTGATGTGTGCGGCCTGGCAATGTCTGAGCACAGGTAGAATTTTATTGCTACTTGGACTATAGACAAATTTACAGTGGAATTCCTATTTGAGCCCAGGTTTCCTCATTGACTACAGCACTTAGCAAACCCACTGTCATTCCTTGCACCACCAGCCAAGCAATGGAGGCACATGCCTTTAATCCAGCACTTGGGAGGCAGAGGTAGGTGGATCTCTGTGCATTCAAGCCCAGCCTGGTCTACAGAGCGGGTTCCAGGACAGCCAGGGCTATTACACAGAGACAAACTGTTTAAAAAAAAAAAAAAAAAAATCCTTGTAGGACCACAGGAAAGGCCAGAGGGGAGAGCAAGAAGATATCAGCTGCCTTCCTGTCTGCAATGGGGGAGTGGAGTCTGACCTCAAAGATAAACTGTCCTAGTTTGCCTGATGCTGTGGGGAACATCATGAGCAAAGCAACTTGTGGAGGAAAGGATTTGCTTGATTGACAGTTTCCTTCCAGCATGGAGGGACCCGAAGCAGAGGCCGTGGAGGACTGCCTCTCTATAGCGTGCACAGGCTGCTTTCTTATACCGCCTAGCAGAACCTGCTCAGGAGCAGCACCACCTGCAGTGAGCTCTGCATATCAATTATTAGCCAAGAAAATGCCCTACGGACAATTTGATGGTAGCTTTTTCTCAAGTGTGGTTCCTCACCCCAAATAGCTCGAGCTTGTATCAAGTCGGCAAAGAACTAAACAGGACATAAATCAAACAGGAAAGGAAAGAAATGGGGTCTAGGGGGGCCCCCCCTGAAAGAAACTCTCAGAACTACTGCCGGGGAAGATCAGATCAGAAAGGCACTAGTAAGCTCTTCCCCTGTTGGGTGGGTTTAGCTTGACATGACTGAGCCATTTGAGCTGTAAGAACCGTGATTCTTTCAGATCAACATGAGCCAGTTTCTCCTGCATGGTTTTCCAGAAAAATGTACACCAACAACCTGTTCAGGCAGTGTGTCAAGTTTGGCCACCGTTTCATGCACCAGGGACGTACGTGCCTGACGCCGGTTCTGGTTTCAAGTCTCTCTCTCTGCTAGGAGGAAATCACTTTGTACCAACCGGTATGTATGTCCCTCTTTCTGACACAAATGCTGATGGGATCCAATTGTTTTTGTTGTCTTAAGGAGAAAGGGTTTGCTTAAGCTTAGAATTTGAGGATACAGGGGTCCTTACTGACAGCAAAAGCATGTCGTGGCTGGATGTAACACTTTGTAGGAAGCAGAGAGAACTGGGTGCTGAGATATACCTGTCCTTTCAAACTCCACCTACAGGGTGGTGCTGCCCACCACACAAACACACCCAGAGGCTTCTCTCCTCGATGACTCTAAGCCCTGTCATGCTAACGACCAAGTTTAACTGTCACAATCTCTCCCACAAAATTCACTCTTATGGTTTGAATCTGAAGTGTCTTTGCCCAGGCTCTTGTTTTAAATGCGGATTCCTCAGCCGTCTGTCCGTGCTAGCTGAGGAAGCGGAGACTGGCAGGAGAAAGGTGGTCACTAGGTATGGTGGGCCTTTGTAGGTTACTACCCCGCACCCCACCCCTACCCCCACCCCACACGCACCCGCACCCCCACCCCACACCCACGCCACCCCCACCCCTACCCCCACCCCATCCCCACACCCACACCCACCCCACACCCACCCCCATCCCCACACCCACCCCACACCCACCCCATCCCCACTCCCACCCCCACCCCTACCCCCACCCCACCCCCATCCCCACACCCACCCCCACCTGCACCCTCACCCGCACTCTCACCCCCACCCCACACCCACCCCATCCCCACACTCACCCCCACCCCTAACCCACCCCATCCCCACACCCACACCCACTCTCGATTCTGGTCCTCTTCCCTCTGCTTCATGCTATTTGAAGAGAACAGGTGCTCTACCGTGGCTTCCTCACACCAGTGACTAAGAGCCTCTGAAACTGTGAGCCAAGATAAACGCTTCCCTTCCCAAGGTGCTTCTGCTGGGTACTTTGGCCACATGCTCACAGAAGTAGCCAATACACACTTAGAGTGCTCCTCCTCTTACCCGCCTTTCTTTCTTAGAGTTCATAGAACCTAGAGGCAGGGCCTCAGGCACTAAGCCTTGGTAGTCGTCACTGTCCTCTTCCCTCCTGTTCTGGGGCCTTTCTTGCACGCGGGTGCACACACACACAGGCACACAGGCACACACACAGGCACACACACAGACACACACACTCACACACACACACACAGAGGCACACACACAGACACACACAGAGGCACACACAGACACACACAGAGGCACACACACACACAGAGGCACACACACACACACACACACACAGAAGCACACACACACACAGGCACACACACACACAGACACACACACAGGCACACACACATACAGGCACACACACACACAGACACACAGACAGGCACACACTGACACACACACACAGGCACACACACAGACACACACAGAGGCACACATGCAGACACACACAGAGAAACACACACTGACACACACACACACACACACACACACCCCTAAATTCCGCAGACACTCTAAAAGCAGAAAGTCTCCGTTGAACAAGGACCTGAACTTCAGCCAGGCAACAAGAGTCCACCGAGTCACACCCACTGGAAAGGTGGTGTGTGCATCATGGCAGGACACACAGGAAGGCACATCTTCTCTGGAGACCTGAGGCAAGACCAGAGTCTGGACCCTATAGGACTGTCAATGGAGAGTTCTGGGGTAGGGTACAGGATGCCACACCCCACAGGAGACATAATGAAGAGGGACCGAGGAGCTAAAGGAATGGGCAAAGACAGAAGCCAAGCTGCCGTGACTCTGACTGGGTCCTCAGCTGTCCCCGTTTATCCAGCGTTCTGTCCTTTAATTTAGGGAAGATAAAGATTTAGATGAGGGGGAAGATAGACCAGTGTCTGGGGCTGAGAGATGGCTCAGAAGTTAAGAGCACTTGCTGCTCTTTCAGAGGACCCAAATTCAGTTGTCAGCACCTACACTGAGTGGCTCACAACCATATGTAATACCTTCTTCTAGCCTGTTTAGACACACACACACACACACACACACACACACACACACACACACACACATACACATAAAGAAAACTACATCTTTTTTTTTTTTTCCTCCTAAGACAAGAAACCAGTGTCTGGGGTGTCTGGGAGGAGTCCTGCCTCTCTACTGATTGTCTCTAGCACTTCAGTCTTGACAGAGGTGTTAGCTTGGAACCTGCCGTCCCTGTGATGTCCACTCTGTCCACTGTAAGGGTGTACCTCCCCCAATGCCCAGGCACTCTTCATATTCCAGAGCCGATTAAGGTCTGGGATACACATGATTACCCATATCAGTTTCTAGCCCCACATCTACAGTGAGTGTACTTCTTCCTGCCAGGAGTCAAAGACCTAGAACTCAGGTAGATACGGTAGGTAGCACAGGTCTATAATTCTGGCACTCGGCAGGCAGAGGCAGGATGATTGCATGTTCAAGACCAGCCTAGGCTACATGAGGGAGGCCTCATTTCAGTAGCGCCAAGGCAGCAAAGCCGGGGAGTGAGGCCTTTTTCTCATGGCACCCACACACTATGGCTGGACTGGGCTCCAGCCTCTGCTCAGATCTACTACCTCCTTGGGGAAACTGGTCTGAGAAGAGGTGAGGGTCTGAGGGGCCTTGGAGGCCTGGCTGCTTTAGACGTCTTTATCCACTTGCCTTTCTTTCCACTAGGGATTTGCAGTCCCGGGTGGAACCTTGCATAGTATCCAGTCTGTGTCTATCAGAAAGACCTCACAATCCAGTTCCCGAGACTCCAAGAGGGGCGCACACCTCGGCAGCATTACCTTGGAGCTAAACCAGGGTCACAGGATGGCATGCTGAGTGCAGTAACCGCTAGAGCTTTGATGAACTGGAAGACCCCCACACCCAGGACGAGATCTCATGACCATTTTCTGTGTTTTAAGCCCCTGACTTTCCACTTCCACCTGTTTCAAGCCTTGCCCGACAATATGAGCATCCTGAGAGCCTCCATTTTCTTCATCTTTATACTGAAGAAGACTCTGGGTGACTTCATCCAGCGGCAGACAAAAACTGAAGGCCCAGGAAGCACTGGACAAACCAGAGGAAACTCTGTTAGCAGGAACCCTAAAGCTCTGGCATCCCCAGGACAGCTGGGGGAGGGATGGGAAAGGAAGGCGGATGCAAAGGCAGAGTGAAGCATGCTGGGAGGTTTCTGGGTGGTATCCTGTCAGGGAGGGGAAGCTGGGATCAGGCACCTTTTGTGTCTCTTATCAGCCTTCCCTTTCCTTTCCCTGGAGTTGCACTTTTCTCTTCCTCCCCACCTTCCCTCCCCCTCCCCCTCACTCTGCTCAAGGCCACAGAGAAAATAAGTAAACAGCTGTCCTTCACCTTGTGGGAGGGCATGGAAGGTATGCAAAAGCGAGATTCATCTCCCGTTTCTTGGGCCCCTTTCCACAGGTGTGGTGGAGGAGATTCCCAGGATTTCCAGGGCTGTCACCTCCAGAATTACCCACCCAACTCTGTCTTTTCATCTCTGCTGGTGTCCGTGGACAGCCATTTTTAACATCTGGATGTCTTGGACCCCTTTGAGAATCTAAAGAGAGTCCTCATAAAAATGTACGCAGGCTGTGTGTGCTTTGTGTGTGTGTGCGGGGGGGGTGGGGGGGGTGGGTCCATGTCTGAGGGCACTGTGCTGGTTAACAACCCACGCAGGCTTACTGAACTACTAAGCATCCTGACCTGGGCCTCTGTGTGTGCTGTACCCTCCATGATAATATTCATCTCAAAAATTAAAGAGATTTTCATGAGATAATGCCCTTTACAGCTGGGTCCGAAAAAGAATGGTGACTATGCAGTTAATGTTAGCTGCTACTGTCGAGGACATCTCTTCTGTGGTGACTCGTTGTGGTCTTTGGGGTTGTTCTACATGAGAAATGTAACCCCAACCACTTCCAGAAGGGGAAATTGTTATTGATCCAACTTAGAGAAAAATGGCTGGTGAGTGCCAAGACCAGAGAGGGTGGCTTCCTCCGGGCTCATGGGGGCTTGCATTCTACTGGCTACAGTACCTCTGTGGGGGGAGCATCATTATCCTACCAAGCAAACAAAAGCAGAAGCTCTGAAAACTTGAGTTGCCCAACAGCGGATGTTTACCCAGTGGGATACGTGAAATCGGGTCTGATCCCCAAGTTGGCATTATAGCCATGTTGTCTCCTGAAAAGCAGAATAGGTTTGAGGCCAAAGAGCCAAGGAAAGGGAGGAACGCAACATTCTTTGGGGAGCCCGAGGGCCAAGTAGCTTTAAAACTACACTCAGCTAACATCTGGGTGGCATAAGCATTGCCAAACCCCTCAGCCTCCATCTCTCCACTATCCACCTGCCCCACCCACACAGGCAAGTCATGGAGGATCCCGGGATAGCTTGTCTCAGCCTTTCTGCAGGGCCAAGGCCAACCCTAAGGAGCTGGCAGCCTTTATCTATCCTTCTCAATACCCCTTCCCTTCAACCGTCCTTCCTCTGTAATGGTGATTATACTGACTTTTGGAGAAGGAAAAAAAAAAACATCTGCGGTTTGGCAAGAAGGGAGAAAGTAAATTTCCAGGAATTGTTTCAAGGTGGCTGCTTCTGCTGCTGAAGGCAAAATGCATGCCTCAGGCTGGCAAGAAGCCTAGACACACGCACACACATACGCACACACACATGAAGGGGGGGGGGGATCTACCCTGAAAGCTGCAGAATTCTCACTCCTTTCTTCCTAAAAGAGTGGCTATCCCCCTGAGAGTCTGTCTGAAGACACCACCAGGACTCGCTGCAAATGCAGAGAGTAAAAAGAAAAGAGGGACCAGCTCTCAGAGGGGCAAGGCTGCTGAGGGGCTCATGTCTTCTAGGGCCCAGAATGGCCAAGGTATGTGCTGTGTAGTCCTGTAGAAGGATCAGAGAGAAAGGACCTTCTTTGGAAGGAAATGTGGTCCAGCAGAGGCTCTGCCTGTGTAGCTTGGAGGTATAGAGGGGGCAGTGAAGATTCTCACGAAGTCCTCATGGGGGTGGGGGCGGGGGTGGGGGTGATCCTAATACAAGAGAAAGTGACGCTGTGTAAGAGATGCAGAACTGTTTGAAAAAGCAAACCACAGCTCACACTCTCACGCCTTATGATAGATTTCTTTATTTACAAATAGGAAGACTTAGGGAAACAGCCAAATTATGGCTGGCCATAGTGGTATAGTGCCAGGACTAGGGAAACAGAGAATCAAAAGTTCAAGGCCAACCTGTGCTACTTACTGAATTCCAGACCAACCTAAGCTACAAGGAGACTCTACCTCAAACAAGAAGGAAAAGGGTGGCAGAGGAAGGGCAGGGTAGCCTGTGGGTAAGGAAGACATGATAGAGGACAGCAGAGGCAGGAAGATTCCAGTGGCTTACTGGTCATCTGAGAGAAGACCTTCAGGTCCAGTGAACAGCACTGTCCAAAGAGTGAGGTGAGGCTGAGGAGATGGCTTGTCATTTAAGAGCCCTTCTAGGGGACCTGGGGTGGGCCGGAAGCATCCGCGTGGAGTGGCTCACAACCCATCTAACTGTAGCTCCAGGGGACCCAACACCCTCTTCTGGCCTTCAAGGACACTCACAAACATGTGGCACATATATGCAGAGACGCCCAGATACCTACACGGAAAATAAAATCATTTCAAGTATGCGAGTAAATAAAATGAAGAGCAATAAAGAAAAACAGTTGACACTGACCTCTGGTCTCTGCAGACACATACACACACACACACACACACACACACACACACACACACACACACACACAAACACAAACGTGCACAAAGTTTTAAGGATTTAAAAATGACCAAGAACCCTTGAAGGGACGAGGGAGGCGGGATTTACCACAACAAAAGACTACTTAGCAGGCTTTTAAAATTCCCTTTGTCTCATGGATAAATACAGTGTGAGTGGTATGCGCACATAACCGGACCTTATACATCTAGGAAAGGAAACAGCTAAGTGTTGTCACATGTTACAGTGTGAAGGAGCCCTGGAAACACAGGGCCAAAAAAGGAAAAGGAAGAGGAAAGAAAGAAAGAAAGAAAAGAGGGAGAGAGAGAGAGAGAGAAAAGATCGTCTTTTTTCTTGTTGTTCTTTTGTTTTCGAGACAGGGTTTCTCTGTATGGCTTTGGCTGTCCTAGACTCGCTTTGTAGACCAGGTTGACCTCGAACTCACAGTGGTCCACCTGCCTCTGCTTCCCGAGTGCTGCCCTCAGCTCTATAAAGGTCATTTCCTCTTTAAAAAAAAAAAAAAAAAAAAAATCAGTGGTCAGTGTAGACACCTGTGGTAACTGAACTGATAAACCCATCCTGAAAACCAGCCATGTTTACCACAGTAAACAGGCAAAGGGGAGCTGATGGCCATGCATAAGTCCCTTCCTGAGTGAGGAGTGCCAGAATGTGAGCAAAGCATCCACAAAGGTGCTCCTGCCAGCCACGGTGGTCTCATCACTGCCAGCTGGACCTGGCGATTGCCATGGGACAGGGACGATGCAGGAGAGAAAAGGTTAGAGTCTGGAGAGGTTCCACAAAGTTTGGCCAGCCACTCAAAAACAATGACAACGACAAACAGGATGGTGGTCTCCAGGGAAACACCATGGCCTAAAGCAACTTGGAAAGGGAAAGGTTTATTCGGCTGGAACCCAAACAGAGCAGGAACCTGGAGGCAGGAGCTGATGCACAGGTCAATGGAGGGCGCTGCTTACTGGTTTGCTCCCCATGGCTTGCTCAGCCAGCTTTCTTACAGAACCCGGGACCACCTGCCCAGGGATAGTACCACTACCACCCACAGTGGGCTGGGCCCTCCCCCTCAGTCACTAATTAAGAAAATGCCCTACAGGCTTGCTCACGGCCTAATCTTAGGCATTTTCTCAATTGAGATTTCTCCGCTTTCAGATAACTCTAGCCTGTGTCTAGATGACTTAAACTAGCCAGCATACCATGTACTGAATGCCATTCACTTGTGTGGTTTTAAATGGTTAATTTGGGGGCTGGAGAGACGTTGAGCAGCTAAGAGCACTTGCTGCTCTTTTAGAGGACCTGAGTCTGGTGCCCAGTACTCACACAGAGCCTGTAACTCTGGCTCCAACACTATCTTCAGGTCTCTGTTAGACACCTGCACACACACGGCAGGCACACACACACAAACAGATATCTCAGAAATTGCTAATCCTGTTATGAGAATTTCAGTTCCATAAACATATTTTAGTGCCTTGCAGCCAGCACACCCTTAGCTGTACGTCCTACAAAAAAAACAAATAAACAAATAAACAAACAAACAAAAAACAGATTCGGGTCCAGATGGCTTGCCATGTATGGTGTGCCTGGTGTAAGACAGCTGACCTCTGGACCCCAAAGAAGTTCCTCGGAATGGCAGACCTCAGATTACAAAGGTGTAAGAGGTAATGAAGGTGGATGTAATAACTACTACAGGTTTCACAAGTGAAAGGCTGGGTGCTTTTGTCTGTGTCCCCCAGTTCTGCTAGGAGAGGTAGAAGCATACACTTCTGTATTCATGTAAGGAGTTTGCCATGGGGGCTGGAGAGATGGGACTGTTAAGAGCATTTGTTGCTCTTGCAGAGGCCCCGGGCTTGGTTCCCAACACCCCGCATAGCAGCTCACAACCATCCATAACTCTAATTCCAGGGGAACCGATCTCTTCTGACCTCTTCAGTCACCAGGCACACATGTGGTGCATATAACATGTAATGACAATGCAGACAAAATAAACTCCTACACATAAAATAAATCTTTTTTTTTTCTTCTTTATTAAAAAAAAAAAAAAAAAAAAAAAAGAAATTTCCATAAGGTCTTCTTTCGTTTTGTTTTGCTTTTTGCCTTGAGGTGTCACACACCATCCCTTCTGCTAGATACTGCCATTTTCAGAAGTGATAAGAACTTAGGTCAGTTAATAACTCTGAGCCTCAATGCTTGCAGTTTGACCACCCCCACCCCCACCCCCTGACACATACACACTCTTGTCAGTCTTTCTGGGATGTCCGTCCCCTCGGACTGGATTGGGAGAACACAGGAAAAACCCCAGCCCTCTCCCACAGAGCCTCAGCCTGCGACAACTACTTCCCGCTGGCAAGCAGAGCCGCCTGAAGCCAGCAGCAGAGCCAGCTCCAGGACAGCGAGCAAGCAAACGCTGCCTCTGCAGCCGCCAGGCAGCTAACAGCCTCATCCACAGGCTCTCACAGGCAGGTGCTCCCGGGAGAAATCCAGGTGAGCGCTGTCCTCTCTCAGGGAAGATGGCTGGCAGGGACTGGAGACAATGGCTTTCCCATAGGATGCAAAGATTTTTGCTAGGGGCAACTCAGAGGCATCAGGGGTAGGTGGGTGTCCATCTGTCTGTGTGTCTGTATCCCATACCTATGTCCAAATAGCAAGGCAGACCAGCAGCCCCTAACGAAACTGCACTAAGTTAAGTCTAAGACAGAAGTAGAAGTCAGAGACCACTGGGGCTGGTGGCAAGCTGAGAAGAAACCTTGTTGGGTACAAACAACACTGATGTTCCTACAAAAATGTCTGCTTTTGAGTCAAACTTAAGCAGCCATAGTTTGAGTTCTAAACATACTTTTCTCATCTCATAAGCCCCGGGAATCCCCCTAGAGCCCTGTGACATTTAGTTGGGGGAGACAGAGGCTGCCTTGCTGTGGGGAATAGGAGGGGAGACGCTCTCCCTCTTTTCGTTTTCCAACCCAACCCCACCTCACCCTGCTTCTTTCCAGCAGGCGGTTAGCTGGTCCTCATGTCAGCCAAACCCAGCCCCAGGCCTGGCCCCACTTTGGCACCCAGCAATGACTTCGAGGACATCCACAACTGGACAGAACTGCTCCAACTCTTCAACCACACCTTCTCTGACTGCCACATGGAACTCAATGAGAATACCAAACAAGTGGTCCTCTTCATCCTCTACCTGGCCATCTTTGTGGTAGGGCTAGTGGAGAACATGCTGGTGATTTGTGTCAACTGGCGCCGCTCGGGCCGGGCAGGGATGCTGAACCTGTACGTCCTCAACATGGCCATTGCCGACTTGGGCGTCATCCTGTCTCTGCCTGTGTGGATGCTGGAAGTCATGCTCGAGTACACCTGGCTCTGGGGCAGCTTCTCCTGCCGCTTCACTCATTACTTCTACCTTGCCAACATGTACAGCAGCATCTTCTTCCTCACATGCCTCAGCATTGACCGCTATGTCACCCTCACCAGTGCCTCTCCCTCGTGGCAGCGCCACCAGCACCGAATACGGAGGGCCGTGTGCGCAGGCGTCTGGGTCTTCTCGGCCGTTGTCCCACTGCCTGAGGTGGTGCATATTCAGCTAATAGACGGCTCTGAGCCCATGTGCCTCTTCCTAGCACCTTTTGAAACGTACAGCACCTGGGCCCTGGCAGTGTCCCTATCTGCCACCATCCTGGGCTTCCTACTGCCCTTTCCTCTTATCGCGGTTTTCAACATCCTATCAGCCTGCCGGCTTCGTAGGCAAGGACAGCCGGAGAGCAGGCGCCACTGCCTGTTGATGTGGGCTTACATAGCGGTCTTTGTTGTCTGCTGGTTGCCCTACCATGTGACTATGCTGCTGCTCACTCTGCACACGACCCACATCTTCCTCCACTGCCAGCTGGTAAACCTTCTGTACTTCTTCTACGAAATCATTGACTGCTTCGCCTTGCTGCACTGCATCGCCAACCCCATCCTTTACAACTTTCTCAGCCCAAGCTTCCGGGGCCGGCTGCTGAGCATCGTGATCCGTTACCTTCCCAAGGAGCGAGCCAGGGCAGCAGGAGGACAAGCCTCCTCCTCCTCCTCCACCCAGCACTCCATCATCATTACTAAAGAGGACAACCTGGCTGCTGCAGCAGATCCCCGTCCTCGCTCCATCAGGAGCACTCAGGCACCCTCTCCCGACACCTCACCTACACTCTGCAATTCCCCAGCCAGCTAAGGTAGAGTCCAGGCTCTTGCAGAAATGACAAAGTCCAGAGGGACAAGCAAGAGATGTGGGGGAGGGGAAAGAGTTAATTTTTAAGTCTATCAAAACGTTGCTGAGGAGAGAGGGAGAAGGGTTGGGAAGGAGAGAGAACGGGTTCTTCCTTGGTAGTATACTGTTTGTTTGGGGCCTCAAGGCTAAGGGAGCCACACAGGTGGGGGGAGGGCGGAGGTGAAATAAATAGTAGAGGCAGCCCAGCAGGGCTGGGAACTATGTGTTTCCAGCTGGGTTTTAGGAAGGCCAGGAGGCTGAGGGACGTTCTGCGGAGGGAACTAGACGCCCTTGTTTCATAAATCACTCCGGCCGGAAAGAGTGAGCCCCACAGGAACCTTGCAGAATTTTCCTTTTGTGTTTGCTTGTTGATCTTCCAGCTCGCTAGGCAAGTTGTGGGGACAAGAGGCCAGAGGCCAAGGGCCCGGGAGGCTTCTGCGGGACATTCCCCAGCTGTGCATCATCACTAAGCTGAGTGTGAGGATGAGTGTGTGAGGCACCCTGCAGCTGGCCCAGCAGGAAGGTTCCTCCACCCAGTCATCCAGGAAATGTGGCCCCGTTTCCGTGTGGCATCCTCCTCTCCCCCACCTGTCCTGTCTGCCTACCCACAAGCTGAGGCTTCCTCACTGGCCACCTCCCAGCTTTGAACCTAGGACACTATTTCCTAGGGAGACACAGGGATCCCACCCCCACCTTCTCTCTCCAGATCATGGCAAAGCATCAGGGGAAAATTCATTCTGAGAACACTCTGAGAGCCCCACTGCAGGGAGCCGGAAGGCCAAAGGTTGATTTCCCTATCTCCAGAACTCCACAGTGAGTTCTCTCTAGCCAAGTCTTTTCACAGTTCCCTGCCCAGCAATTCACCTGCTAAACCGGTAGGTGAGAAAAGCTGTCCTCTTGTTAGCAAGAGTGTCCCCTGGCTCACATACCAGACTTGGGAAGCCAGAGCGGTGACCATGAAGGACTAAAGCAAAAGCTTCTTCCTTCTGTGTCCTTGGCCTCCGGAAGCCATTTGGAGAGCAGTGGACTTGCAGACCCACGGTCTGCTCTGGTAATGGGTGCACACATGCATTCCTCTGAGCTCTGTCTCCCTAGTTCTTCTACCAACAGTGTACCCGTGTGTGTGTGTGTGTGTGTGTGTGTGTGTGTGTGTGCGTGCGCGCGCGCGCGCACGCACGCAGACACATGTGCATGTGTGTGAACATATATACCTGTGTGCCAATACACATGCATGTGAAGACACATGTGTATGAATGTTTGTGTGTGTAGACACATGTGCATGTGTGTGTAGACCCATGTGCATACCTAAGCCAAAGGTCAATGCCAGACGTCTTCCTCAGTTGCTCTCCAACTTCCATTTTGTGATCTGTCTCACTGAGCTGAGGGGTCATCATTGGCTAGCCTGGCTGGCCAGCAAGCTCCAGGGACCCGTTAGCAATCACTAAGGTTACAGATGCATGCCACTGCTGTGTCCATTATGGGTGTTCATGTGCGTGGCAGACACTTTCCCTGAGTCACCTCCCTAACCATCTGGAAGGCTTTTAACAACTACTCAAATAGAAACCACTTTTGCTTCTAGAAACTGCAACCTGTGTTCACCAAATTCCTCTCATAGTGCAGACAGGCCTAGCAAACAGGAAGAGGGAAACCAGTACTGACTGCTCACTGGTTCCGAATCTAAGAGGGTCCTGAGCTATAGCTAGCTACTCAGTGGCAGAGCTGAAGGCCTGATGACTCAGACGTCTTAGTTGCTGCTTAAGATGCAGTAAAAATTTAACCAAACAGTGCAGAAATTGCATTAAAAAGACCTTCGCTAAGCCCTGAAGCCCTTACCTCTGATGTGAGCGCTAGTACGCATCTTATACAAAGGCCCCCACACAAGCCACCTCCCTGAGGCCAGGTACCAGCGAACCAGCCTCTCATGGGCCTTTCCATCCATGGAAGGCTTGAGTAGACATTAGATCCATGGACCACAAGTCTATTCTCCCAAGATGACTGGCCAGGCCTCGACCTCAGCCATGTGCTTGGGACCAAGTGGTTCACAGGCCCAACTTCTCTGAGGGAAAGCACTACTTCCTACTTAACACAATGATGCTGGGCTTCTGCCTCCGGTTTGATGGTCCTTTCCCTCTCCAGCTGCCTCCCAGGCACTACTTCACCACAAAGGGGGCAACCAGAACCCCTGCTTCCTAACTTTGGGCTGAGACCTGTGTAGAGGACGACAGATCACCTCAGGGGCGTCTCCCTGAGACACTGCATCTTTGGCTTTCTTTCCTGGGGAATTCCAGCACGGGAAAACACAGTATGCTGCGTGAAAGAATGCTGGCATCTGCTGGGCTGGTGCGAGCTCCCGAGGCAGGCCAGGCCAGATGAACAAGGTCTGAGCAGATGTGTGTGGACACGGAAAAAGGACTCCCACTTCAAATTTCTCTCTCTCTCTCTCTTTTTTTTATTCTAAATAAAAACCACACTTTTGTGCTGAACAATGGAATATAAAAGAATCAATGTACGATTTTAGATGTCTACTATTTTGGAGGAAAAGGTTTACAAAATATACAAAACTTTACAGCAGATAGTAAACACTTACATATTAGGAGGTCAGTACTTCTTAATTTAATGGAAGGAGTTAGACAGGAATTGCTTCTCTGCTTCAGAAGAGACTCGAGCTACTTTGGAGGGGAGGGGAGGGGGAGAAGGAAGGGGAGGGGGAGGGGGAGGGGGAAGGGGAGGGGGAGGGGGAGGGGCAAGGGGAGGGGGAGGGCTGACATCAGCCAGAGCAACATCACAGGTGTCATTTTTCTTGACACGATTATGACATACAGTCACACTCAAACAGATGTTGTACAGCTGCATCCTGACTCACTCGGTGCAACTCGGATGTGTGGATACTCCTAGACAGACAGACAGGGCCCACTCCCATGCCAACAAATTCAGTGTCCATCTATAAAGGGATTTAAACTCGCTTTCAAAGTTCCACAGTCTGGTGGAAAGGGCACAGCAGGAAGCCAGAAAAGGAAGATAATCAGTAGCAAGGTCCTGCCTGGGTAAAAAGCTTTGAAGCTTACAGGTCTGCCCTGTAGACAGGGGCTGGAGATGGGTCGCAATAAAGTAAAAAATAATTCTCACCTATTTCCTGGTCCTTAGGGTTACCTGACCCTCCCACTAACTAACCGTGAACTGTGGGGACTCCATAGAATCTTAAAACTTAAAAACCAAATACTGGGGTTCATTCGATAAGAGCTTCTAGCCAGGCTGTGTCGTCACTGAGCCACGAAGGGTCACCAGCATGCGAGGGCACATCCTGTCCGCTGACTACACACTGTTTACGCCACATCAGCACCACCACTTCCCCTTAGGAAAGGCGCTGGGATGGTCCCCGGGTTTGGCTTGATGCTCGTCTAACAGCCAAGGAGATACTCTTAATGATTGTTGAACAAAACAGTTCTGAAAAGTTGTACAGCTGGTCCTGAGCGCAGACCGAAAAAAGGGGGTGTGTGGGCAGCGGAGGACGACAGGCAAAATGGAACATTCGAAGGTCAAACGGAGCTCTAGGGCATACAGCAGGGGAGACTGCTACATGGGAACCCAAAAGGGGGGAGCGAGTGAAGTAAGATGGGTGTTAAAAGCTAAAAAATTCAAAATAAAATGAACACCTTCCACGAGGTATCCTTGAGTACCCTTCACTACCGTGTTATGTTTCAAGTAAATCAACTCAAGAGAAGGGTGACCTCTCTGCAGGGAGAGCAAACACAGCTTCACATAGAGGGGGAGACAGCTGTGAATGTGGGGCTACCCAAAGAGGCATGGTTTGGACAATGAGCCTCATAAGCTACTGGTCCCACTTGCTACATGTCTGCCTGGGACCAACTGGGCCTCCCTGATAAGTTAACCTCAAGGAAGCAGAATATACAGTTGCTTTTTTTTTTTTTTTTTTTTTTTTAAGTGTTTCAAGGGCAAAACTTCAAAGATCTGCTTTTTGGTTTACGGCAAAAAGGAAAAACTTCACAGTTTCGGGTTAAGTATACAGACGACCCGGCATATGCTAAAGAAAAGGGTTTCTCCTTGCTCAGCGACCTGGCTGGGGTCCAGTAAGTACCACCCCTCCGAAATCAAACCGCTCACTGCTCACTCCTTGCCAGAAGTATAGAAGTGGCTTGAAACTGCTCAGCAGATACGTAACTGTAGCTTGTTACCCATCCCCAGGGTAAGGAAACGGGAAGCCAGACACTAAAGGCCACAGCAGTGACCTCCTGATGAAACGTCACAAGTTCAGACACGCAAGCTGGCCTTTCACCGGCCACTGTGTGAGCCCACAAGACAGCCCTGTGGCCCTATACATCACCTCACGGGCTTCCTCAGTTCAAGATGAAAAAGAGGCAGCCAGCTGGGTACGGCCTCATTTGCCCATCTCAACATATGGACAGGAGGTTCCCCGAGGCAGGAGGATAAAAAGCTGAGCAAGAACCTAGTTCGTGTGACTTGATTTGAGTTTGTCCTGCTACAGACTATACCTGGAGAGACTGTGCGGGCGGTAAAAGGCCTGGTGCACTCTCCCGCGGCCATGCCCGTTCTCCAATCCGCTGCCATGACTACCTGTTGGAATATGGCTCCTTGCTTGAGAGAAATCAATTTTCCTTAAGTCACTTACCGAAATGGACATGCTGGGTAGTGTGTATACAAAACAGAAAAAATAAATAAATATTAATGTCTAAAAAGGCTTTGTGAGTTAATTAAAACCATTTGCTTATGAAACAGCCCAGGGTGTTGCTGAGTCCCACGGGAGCACTGTCAGTGGCTGGGCCCAAAATTAGGGACTCTCGGAGCTCACCTGAGCAGGGTGAGGTAGAACAAGCTACTGAGGTGCCGGCTTAGTAAGTATGCAAGACCAAGGGTCCTCTAGACCCCTTCACAGACTAAGAATGAAGCTAAACAGCCACAGGGAAGGCCTAAGCCAGCTGCCATCCACATGCGCCCCCTGGAGGTGATGCAATGAAAGACGGGATCAACTCCGGCAGGGTGAACTGCCAAACAAACTCCCACACTTTTACCAGCAAGTAAACAGGTTACCCAACTGGTGCAGTCGGACCGCACACCCTGCTATGTACCACTAGTTACTCGGGTTCCTTTAATCCAGAAGGGTTCGTGACCCACCACCTCACAGGGGGCCTCTCTTCTCCACTGTAGGTCATAGGTCAGACCAGCCTGAATGGGAGACTTGATGTAAATTAAGGCAAGACTACTGCCGCCAGATGACAGGTGACCGCCCGAAGCAGCTCTGTCCTCTCTGCTCTTGACATCCAGGACTACCGCTCTACAAAACCGTGTTTCTTTGGAAATGAGGAGAAAAAGCCGAGCCACTTCTTCCATCCACCCAGGCTGCCCCATCTGGTGGCATGGCAGGACACCCAAAGCTTTCCAACCTCAACAGAAAGCTTGGGCTTCAGTTCGGATCGAGCTGCCAAGAGACTATTGCTGTCCAGTCAGGGGATTCGAGCTGTGGGGCCAGCAGTGGCTCCGCTCCTCACATCTTGTCCCCGCTGAGGAGGGCATGGGGACGGACTACCCTGCTGCTAGTCCCTTCTGAATGACCAAGCTCCCCCAAACCCTCTCACAGCTGTTGTCCCGCCAAAGGCTGGCACTCACAGCCACAGTGAGACCTGTCACCACCTCTTCTACGCAGTGAGGCTGTTGGTCAGATTCTTAGCAGCATAAAACCTACCAGCAAACTAAAAGTAGGGAAACTGGCAAAGGGGACCTAGTCCACAGGGCCACTTGACCAGATCCTAAAGCCAGCCTCAAAAGTATCAAGAACGCAGCCCCCAGTGGGCAAGAATAGGTATGGAGGTAAATGTGACAGGGCTGTTGCCTCTCAAAAACAGTAAAGGCTCGTGTGCTATCTCTCAACACAATACAGAATGGGATTCCTAGCAAGGCAAAGCCATAGCGTCGGCTGGGGAAGGACCAACAGCGGCTAGAACATCGCTATCCCAGCCGCCCCCTGGGAGCTGCCTCTGGCTCTGCTGAGAGCCAGTCAGCTGTCTGGGTTCTTTTCGGCCTCTTTGGAGTGGATAACGTACATGAAGGTCTGCTCGATGGTGAAGTCGGGTGGAAGACTGCCTTTGTGCACACCCACATGTTTGCTCATAAGGTTAAGGGTGGAACTGTAGTGGCCACAGACTGTACAGCGGTACATGAGCGCCCCCGAGTGTGTCTTGAGGTGGCACTTGATGGTCGAGCGACCTCGGAAGAATTTGTGGCACACCTTACACTGGTAAGGCTTCTCGCCCGTGTGGATCCGCCGGTGGTAGTTGAACTCGCTTGTGTGGGCAAACCTTTTCCCACAGACCTTGCAGTTGTACTTGCTGTTCCCAGGTTGGCCCTGCAGAGCCAGCTCCTCGCTCAGAAACTCCTCCGCCGGCAGCTTCCGCTTCTGGAGGGCGAGGTGTGGGAGGCCCAGACCGGGCCGGGAATCGAGGCCGCCGCTGCACTTGTGCTGGCTGACGTGGTAGCGGTAGGCAGCCTCGGACCTGAAGCTCTGGCTGCAGAAGTGGCACCGGAACAGAGCGTCCTCCAGGCTTTGGTGGACCGCCATGTGCTTCTCCAGAAGGTGCCAGTCCACAAAGCTGCTGGCACAGACCGAGCAGGAGAAGACTGAAATGCCGAGGTGACAGAGCGTGTGCCACATGAGGCTGCACAGGTTGAGGTGGCGCTGGTCACACACACTACAGGCCTGGCCCTTCAAGTTCAGATGCTCAAGGATGTGGCCTCGGACCACGTGGAAGTCTTTGGCCAGTGCTTTCCCACAGGCAGCACATTTCAGCTCAGGCGAGGCTGCCCCCGCAAAGAGGCCCAGCTTCCCGGCCAGGGGCTCGTTCGGGTGGATGATAATGTTGTTCTCAGCTATCCCATCCCGCCGATGCAGGGTTAGCTGCCACTGCGTGAAGAACTTCGTTTCACACATGTCACAGGAGAAGAGGAAAATACCAATGTGAGACAGGACGTGGGTCACCCGGGAGTTTCGGTCCTGGAAGTGGGTCTCGCAGACCTTGCAGTTGCCTGTGAGCAAGTCCACGTGGTCCCGCGCGTGCTGTCGTATCAGCTGGATGTTGGGTTCTAGGACTTTCTTGCATACCTGGCAGGGCACGGCCTTATTCTCCCGGCTGTCACCCTCACCGAAGGTCAGGTCATCCTCAGTGTCATCGCTTAGCTCAATCACCTCCTCGGCCGTCCCCATGTCCTCAGCCGGATCCTCAAACTGCAAATCGTCGTCCGCCAGGCCTTCCAGCTGGAGCTCATCCACCTGCCCAAAGCCGGGATCTCTGGAGTGGTCGCTGGTGCTCTGACAGGAATTGGTCCCGGGCATAATGTCTATGGCATTGTCCGAGGCGAAGAAGCTGTTTTTATTAAAGTCTCCATTGCTTTGAACTTTGTATGGCTGGCAAGGACCCATGCTGGTCTGGATGCCTGTGCTGGCAGTGCTTAGGATGGGTGGGGTCACCATCGTAGGAACAGAAGTGAAGGGAACAGGGGCGTCGTGGTCTTCTGTCTTTGGTGGCAGGGGCAAGCTATGACTAGTGTCCCCTGCGACACTCCTCTCTTCCTCTTTATAGCTCCCTCCAGCATCAGCAGGTAACACACAGTTTCTATCAGGACCAAAGTGTTCCCCACTCCCCCGGAGCTCCCCCAGGGAGTGGGCGGGATCTACCGAAGAACAACTCAGAGTAGCAGACTGGCTGTCACCGCTGCTGGTCAAGGACTTAGCCATCGCAGTGCTCTCTAGGTCTGGAAACGTAGAGTGGCAGGCCTGAAGGAGGTCCTCCATACCCAGACGCTCGGCGACCTCATAGATGACCCCAACGTTGATCAGGTCTGTGAAAAGCTCGGACGTGTAGACAAAGCTCAGAATCTTTTCAAAGTTGGCGGGCGTGATGAAGTCCACCACGTAGGTCCGGGCAGCATCAAGCCCAGTATTCAAGAAGAGGTTCTGGAAGTAGCCAGCTGCGCACGCCAGCACGGCCTTGTGGGCAGGAAAGGAGCGGCTCCCTACCACGATGGTGACGTCGCACATGGTCTCTGACAGCCGGCACTTGTTGAGCTCCTTCAGCAGGTTGTTAGGGTGGTTGCTGCTTTGCAGTTTGATCCTCATGCCCATCTTAGCAGCTCCGGTGAAGTCGCCCCTGTATCAGCAAGGTCAATCTGTGGAGGAGAGGAGAACAGCCTCAAAGAGGGCTCTGGGCAGGAGAAAATGCAACCATTCTGAACGTGTCCTAGCTGAGAGGAGTGAACACACACACGGGGAGAACGGGAGCCAAAGAACAACAAGGAGGACATGATCTTCACCGTGCATGTGCCCAGCTACGGAATCTTTACGATAAAACCCAAAAGGGATGAGGAAAAAATTAAAAAATCAATTAGCTTGGTCTTGAAAGTCTAAGAGGCTGGGATTGCAGAGACAGCTCAGCTGCTAAGAGCATCTGCCGTTCACCCAAAGGACCCAGGTTCCATTCCCAGCATCCACATGTCTATAACTCAAGTTCCAGGGGAATCTGACAACCTCTTCTGGCTGCTTCAGGCAACAGACACACACACACACACACACACACACACACACACACACATCCATGCAGGCAAAGGCTCATGCACACAAAACAAGAACAAATAAATCCTTAAAAAAAAAAAAAAAAAAAAAAAAAAACAAGAGGCAGGGGAGGTGGCACACACCTTTAATCCCAGCATTCGGGAGGCAGAGGCAGGCAGATTGCTGTGAGTTTGAGGCCAGCCTGGTCTACAAAGTGAGTCCAGGACAGCGAAAGCTACACAGAGAAACCCTGTGTCGAAAAGCAACAAAACAAAACAAACAGACAAACAAAAACAAACCACCACCACCAACAACAACAACAAACCACTAAACTCAAAGGCCAGGTGCAATGACATATACCTATAATTCTAGCACGTGGAAGGCCACAGGGCAGGAGTTCTAGGACAGCCTGAACTATTAGGATAGCCCTGTGCTATAAAGCCAAGCTGTCTATTTAAAGAGATAAGCATGAGCTGCAGGTACCAAGCTGGGGTTCTTCCAACTAGTGGGAGACCGTCTACTGAGCACAGTCCTCTACCACAGGCTCGGGTTTCTTTATTAATGTCTTCGTATATAAAGTGTCTTCTGTCATTAAATCTATCCTTCTCCCTCACAGTGCCAACCGCCACAAATACACTTGGAACACTTTCATCCAAGCTCCATTAGCTACTGAAGAAGAGACAACCGTTGCACTTTTAGTTGTCTGTAGTAGCTGTCCTTTCAAGTCCCCGCCCCCTCTCTCCCCCTTCTGAGACACATTCTTATGTAGCCCAGGCTGACTCTCAAATTGCTCTGTTACTAAGGACGGCCTTGATCTCGTGACGCTCCGGCCCCTACCTCCCAGATGCCAGATTACAGATAGGAACCACCGGACCCAGCTCAAAAGTCTCACACTCTGGAATCCCCTCCTTGCCTTTCCTCCTTAGGCTACATGCCTACGCTGTGGACGCTACTGTGTCCGGTGGACGAAGCTAAACAAACAAGCAAAGAAGAAAGCAAATCGAACACAGCTGTGGTATCTAACGTTACTTGGGTACGATGCATTTGTCTTTACCAAGCACAATACTAACAATTACCAACAACCGGATGCCTCCTGCAAGGGAAAGAGTCCGTCAAGCCTTTTTAACATCACTTTCCCCTCTTTCCGCTCTGGCTGGTCACATGCTTGTGCGTCTCACAAGTCGCCCTGAGCGAGCAGCACAACCGCTTTCTCCATCGCACTAGGTTCTGCCAACAATTCCCAACTTTTTTCCGGGGTCCAGAACTCGTCTGGATCTAGTCGGGTACCAACCACACCGTCTCCCAAGCTCTAGAGGCCACTCATCCACTGTGGGAGGCTCCGGGCACCCCCGTGGATCTGGAACTTGCAGGGAGTGTGCACCCCAACGGTCTGGTGGCACCGAGTTCTCCTCTGCAATCCGCGAGGGCGGAGGGGGCGTAGCACCGCGGCAAGGGGGCAGCCCCAGGCCAGGCACCCCGGGAGCCGAGGCCCGGACGCCCGCAGGGAGGAGAGAGGAAGGAAGGGACGAGCCGGGGACGCCGGCCGGCGGGGCGCGCCCAGCCAGGGCAGCAGAGAGGCCGAGCGGGAGCCGGCTCGACCAGGGGCAGCCCTCACCCGACCGCGCTTACCCGGTTCCGCGGGGCCCGAGCACCATCGCCGCCGCCGCTGCCGCCGCCTCACACAAAGGCCCCGGCCCGCCGTGCCCGGCCCGACGAGGAGGCGGCGCCGCCGGCCGCGGCCAGACTCTCCATCCGCCGAGCCGCTCGCCGCGCCGGCCCGGGCCGCCCCCGCCGCCCGGCCCGCAGCGCCCCCCGCCGTCCCGGAGGAGGCAGCGCCCCCCGCCGCCCGGCCCGCAGCGCCCCCCGCCGCACGGGAGGAGGCAGCGCCCCCCGACGGCCGGACGGAGCCGGGAGCCCGCCCCAGCCCCTCGCCGTGGCGGCCGGGGAGTGCAAACCCAGGGGCAATCCTGCGCTCCTGCAGCTTGACAGAAAAGTTGTGCGCTTGCTGGCTTAGGGCATGCCTCCTGTGAGCTTTCCAAAGGCAGGGATCTGGAGCTTTGCGTTTTGTCTGTCACCCTTCCCGGGCCGCAGGCGATCTGGGTGCTCTGTAAAGCCTGTTGGCGGTGTAGGGAACCCTTCTGATAGTCCAAAACTGACCCTCCTTCCTCCTGCATGGCCAGATGGAGGAGTCACGGGATTCCCTGGACCGTGGCAACCCAGGTCAGTTCCTAAACTGCTCTGTCTCCCTAGCCCTCACCGTCTGAACCCTCTCATCAAAGGGTCCTGCCCAAGACTAGCCCTAAAACCAGAAGTATGTCCCCTGCCCACATCCGTTATGCAGCCAAGACACCCCAGCCTGGCGCCTCCACAGGGAAGGAGCCCACCAGGTTTTCATTAGTCCCCCATGTCTGAGGGCAGTGGGCAGCCAGGAACAGCTCCTGGCAGGATTAATTTAGCAATTGGTGATGGATAAATAGGAAGGGGCAGACGCAGCGGGTGTTGCTAACTGATCTAAGCTACTTTGGCTATTCAGTAATTATTTACTTTGGTAAGTGGTGTGTTTTCATTCCCACCGCCAACATGGTAGACGACACTGAAAGGAAGCATTGTGTCCAATGCACCGAATATACAGGTTTTATTAAGCCAAGTCTGTCCTCTGGCGAAGACTGGGTTGTTGCCCTTTTGAACTGTCAGCAGCTAAGATTATTAGCACAGATAGCACAAGACTAGGCCCGTGGGGGGAGGGGGACGGGTAATTTAAGAAGCCCCGCCCCCTGCCTGGTTTCTGGGAAAGGTCCTCCTCCTCCTCTTCTATAATTAGCTACAAAGCAATGAGTTTCCTTACGACATTTTCTTATGTTTTTAGTTTTGTTTGATCCTCCACAACCCCCTTCCCTTCCTCCATCTCCCTGTCTCCATTCCTGCCTTCAGATCACGTGCTCTATTATCCTCCCCACCCATCTCCCTTAAAGCCCTCCCCCCTTTTTGAGTCCCTTTCTAGTTTCGTCGCCTCTATACACACTCCCAACTAAATGCAAAAACATAAAAATTTTAGAAGGACCTACGTATAAAAGAGAATGGGTAATGTCTGTCTTTCTACCTCTCTTAATGTTTTCTCCACTTCCATCCTTTTTTCTTCAACCTTTCGTTAGGCTGGGTAAAGCTGATTGTATACTCACACAACGTTTTCATTATTTGCCAGTTGATGGGCGTTTGGGTCTGTGTAGCAGGATATCAAAGCCTTGGATCCAGAAGTGATATGTCTGGGTCATATGGGAATTCTATTTTTAGTTTTTTAAGAAAATTCAACACGGGCTGGAGAGATGGCTCAGAAGTTAAGAGCACTCACTGGCTGCTCTTCCAGAGGTCCTGAGGCTCACAACCATCTGTAATGAGATCTGGTGCCCTCTTCTGGCAGGCAGGCACGTGTGCAGGCAGACCATTGTATACATAATAAATCTGAAGGAAGAAGAAAGGAGGAGAAGAGGAGGAGGAGAAGACATGGCATGTCTTCCTGCAGTTGCACCGACCTTACTGTGGGTAAAAAGACATACAACTAATGCTGTTCATCTTAAGGTGGAGCAGTGTTCCAGAGTTGCTGTCATCATCTGTGTGACGGAGATCGGCAAGCCTTCCTGATGAATGAGCCTTCCACAAGAGTGCAAGGACACCACCAATGTGACTGACAGACTAGACTATAAATTGCAATCCCTGAAAGCAGCACACGTGGAACAGGAGCGGGAAGCAGCTGTGGCATCAGGTGCTTAGTCATCCCGGGCAATAAGCCACTCAGCCTCAGCTGTCCACCCAGAAAGAACTTGCCCACGCAAGGGAGGAACTACAAGCAAGAGGCATATAGAAGCTCTGTACTGGCCTCTGAGTCGGCCCAGCTGCGGGTGGAGGTGGCTGGCTTGCAAATTTATATGGTTAGGGAAAAGAGAATGTAAATTATGAGCCCAGGCTGGGCGATAGTGGTGCACACCTTTAATCCCAGCACTCGAGAGGCAGAGGCAGGTGGATCCCTGTGAGTTCGAGGCCAGCCTGGTCTACAATGCGAGTCCAGGACAGCCAAAGCTACACAGAGAAACCCTGTCTCAAAAAAAAACCAACCAAAAAAATATATATGAGCCCAGGATGTAGTCAGTTGGTAGAATGCCTCCCTAGCGAGCATGAGACCCTAATTTCCACCACCACTACCCCCCAGTGCCACGTAAGCCACTTGTGGTGGTGTGTGTTCGTAACCCCCAGAATTCAGGAGGTAAAGACAGAGCGTGCTAGGTCCAAAGGACACTCCATTTCCCAAAATTCCAAAAAGTAGTCCAAATATCCAGCAATGGCTCCACCTAGCTTTGGGAGGATGTCTGGCGGTTACATAAAAACCAGCTTCCTCAAGAACGTGCAAAGCCAATTCCCCTCTGCCTAAGGAAGCTGGCAGAACGGCTATCTGTGGCGTCCATCTGCATGGCAAAGGGAATACCCAGCTTCCAGGCTCCCTTGGTGTCACAAGTTCCTGTTACAAAATTCAGAGTCCACGCTGGCATCCCGGCTATTCTCACTTTGTTCTTTACCCTAAACTCCCTCCAGCTCACGGGCTCCCCTCCCCCCAGCTACTCACTGGCCTTGTAATGCTACTAAGTTTCCTGTTGTGCCCCCCTCCACACACACACACACTCTGTCTCCTCTGTCTCTCCCCTCCCACTTCTCTCCTGCATGGCTAAGTCTGATAGCTGCCTATATTCTACGTGTTTCCTCTCTGTTCTGGACTCTTCCAGATGCCTCTAGCTGTGCTCTCTCTCTCACATCTTAAAAAAAAACCTTCTCTTTAACCATCCCATGGAATGGTCATGTTGTCAGTTTATACAAAAGTCTCCAATGGTCAAGGCTATCCTCTGCTATGTAGCATATCTGAAGCTAGCCTGGGCTACATAAAGGCCAGGAGGTAGTGGCTCACGCCTTTAATCCCAGCACTCTTGGAGGCAGAGACAGGTGGATCTCTGTTGTGGAAGGTTTGGAATATATGTAAACGTGTTTTTGTTTTGATCCCAGGTGTGGGATATGGGGGCTGCTCCAGTTTGTCCACAGCTGATAACTGCCTCCTGAGAGGGTGCGTGATGTTCGTCAGCTGTGAACTTCCTTGTGCAGGGGCATGGTCTTTGCCAGTGGGGATAAAAGCCAGCCCCAGAGAGACTCGGGGCTCAGAGAAGGAAGCAGGCTGCTGGTGCTTTCCCCTGCTGCTCCTGGTTGCTGCTGATGCAGTTTGATAAGCTGGCGATCTCCTGAAATGGAGATTGGACTTGCCCCAAGGAACCCAACGACCACAAACAGCAGAGAAGCAGCTAAGGAAAACTATGTTCCCTCTCCCCACTAACCTTCTTTCTCTCCTGATGGGTGTTGGGGTGTTGGGGTGTTGGAAGGGATTGGGGTGAAGTAGGGAGGAAGAGATTGAAAGAAACCCCAAAATAAAAATAGTTGGTCAAGGGACTAGAAAGATGGCTCAGCAGTTAAGAGCACACTGTCTGTTCTTCAGAGGTCCTGAGTTCAATTCCCAGCAGCCACCTAGGTAATGAGATTTGATGCCCTCTTCTGGCCCTCAGTATACATGCAGGCAGAGCACTGTATACATAAGAATAAATAAGTAAATAAATAATTTTTTTAAATAGTTGGTCAAAAGTACACCAACAGAGATCGATGAGTTTGAGGCCTGCCTGGTCTGCAGAGTGAGTTCCAGGACAGGCAGGCTACACAAGAAACCCAGTCTTTAAAAACAAAACAAACAAAAGCCTGTCTATGCTGATACCCTGTCCTGAGTTCCTAAAAACGTGAAACCTGTGGAAGAATTTATTATTATAAAGATGTATCATTATATATGCAGTGCTCGGCCTGCATATACACCTGCAGGCCAGAAGAGGGCACCAGATCACGTTACAGATGGTTGTGAGCCACCATGTCTTTGCTGGGAATTGAACTCAGGACCTCTGGAGGAACAGTCAGCGCCCTTAACCTCTGAGCCATCTCTCCAGCCCTAGCCTCTCTTTTAGGTGCTGTATGGGATGTTCTCTGTCTGGGCCGGATGAGTTCAGTCTCTAACACTCTGAGGTAGCCACGCCTGAGGGAATCCTGGGCAGGACGCAGCTCAGCTCATCCCGCTTGGTGTGGCGGGCATGCCCACTGGATTCCCATCTATTCCTGCATTCCGGGGCTCCTTCTCCTATTTCCCTTTTGGTGCCTTTTTACCCTGACTTCTTCTTCTTGTTGTTTTTGAGACAGGGCTTCTCTGTGTAGCCTTGGCTGTCCTAGACTTGCTTTGTAGACCAGGCTGGCCTCGAATTCACAGCGATCCGCCTGCCTCTGCCTCCCAAGTGCTGGGACTAAAGGCTTGCGCCACCACCACCCGGCTAGAGGAGGCTCCTTTTGCAGCCGGCAGTGGTTAAGCTGCGGAGGCTCCTAACTGTTAAGTGCTGAGAATAAGCGGTTACTGAGTGCTTGTCAACAGTACCCACTTTAGGCTCAAGGGATTGTGGCGAGACCAAAGCAGGAACAACATACCTTGAGGTTGAGTTCTGTTTGCAGTTAAGACAGTTGAAAGGAAGTCCCCATTTGTCCCATGTTAAGTCCTTGCCAAGCAGCTGAGTTGCTTATTTAACCAAAGCGGACCTAGCGGTCAGGTTCTCCCAGGATCCCTTAGTTCCCTACCTATTACAGGGTGTGTCTGGCATGCCCCACCCTTGCGCTCTCTCTCTCTCTCTCTCTCTCTCTCTCTCTCTCTCTCTCTCTCTCTCTCTCTCTCTCTCTCTCCCTCCACACACACTATTTCTCCACTCAGTCTGCACAGCGACTTCCCATTCGAGAGCTGCTCCCAATAAACTTCCCTCTATAATTTGGGTTGATTTGGCTCTATCACTTTTAAGCTAAGGTTTCCACTTAATATTAAAAAGAGGTTCCTATTTTCTGTCCTTGCAAAATAAGGTTTCTATTTGCAATTAAGAGTAAGTACCTTGCTCCTTAGGTCTGGTGTAAACGGCTTGCAACCCTGTTCGCATGCCTTGGTTTCTTCCCTTCTCGCTGTGTTCTTCTAATGGTGGATAAGTGCCAACCCTCTGCTCCTCTGAACACCTTATCTCTCCCATAAGAGGGTCTGTAGGAGGCCAGCAGGGGCTGCTAGCTGACTGTTGGCCAAGTGGCCAGTCTTGGGTGTACCCCAAAATACAGCTTGCTTTAATTGGCCAGTTGGGGAATCTTAGGTTTTACAGAATGTCACAGAAGGGGCAGGGAAGGATACAAGGATGGGGGGTGGGGAAGGGGGGTGTTGTAAATAACCATTCTTAGGGCACCACAAGGCAGTTGCCCTCTTGAGTTCTTCAGTAGCTGTGACTGACTAGATCTGCATAAGCTGGGACCCATTAATTGCTGTCATGGGGTGGGGCTGGAGGGGGCTCTCATGCGGTCTCATCCCAGGATGAAATAGGCAGTGTCTTTGTTACGGTGCATATTGGCTGTGATAAAATGCGCCACCACGACCAAAAGCAACTTGAAGAGGGAAGAGTTTCTTTGGCTTACAGTTTATTGGTCTGTCATGGAAGGAAGCCGGGGCGGGAATCTGGAGGCAGAGACTGAAGCAGAGGCCATGGAGGGTGCTGCTTACTGGCCTCTCCTGCTCTGGGCCCTGTTGCCTTGGGTGTGGTACCACCCACAATAGGCTGGCCCCTCCCACATAGAAGGAAAAGCCCTACACGCTTAGCCATATAGCCTGGTCTAGTGGAGGCATTTCCTCAGTTGAGGTGCTCTCAGGGGACTCAAGCTTGTGACAGGTACCTAGCCAGCATGGGCAGTTAATGGTTGCTGGGTGGAGGACACCCACCTCCCCAAGGGTTCATTAGCACTGAACTAATTTTTTCGGTGACTTGACCCCTCAGTCCTGCTCCTGTAAGTTACCTCTTAACTCGTACCTCTGTCAGTCAGCCTAATCAAGCCCATTGGTTCACCAGGCTAGACCTGAATGGAGTTATTTCTTTAGTCTGCCATTGGTGGCTTATCTGGAGCAAACAGACATTTGTCTCCCACAGAAGTTGACGCAACAGCCGTGCACCCTGTTCTTATAGTTTGGGGCTGGGAATCTCACTGGGCTCGCAGTGGAAGAGTCACTTGATGGTGGATGCTATAGTCCAGTGACAGGTCCAACGCCTGCAACCGTAGCTGAGCAAGGCAGCACGGTGACTCATAGGACTCACAAGATCTGTCCAACCTCCCTCACCTGCTGCCTTAGTCTGTTCCGGGATATTTGACTATGATACATAGAAAACATAATTGTTAGCAAAATATAAAAGCTGAGCTAGAGGGCAGAGGCAGTTAGGTGTGTCCTGAAGAGATGCAGCTTGGGTGCGCTTCTGGAAGCCTCCGCAGACAAGAACCCTAAAGAATGGAAGTTCCTGCCTGTTCTAAAGAGTTGCTTGGGAGAGGTCTTATGGTCTTGGCTCTGGGACTGGAGGCAAAATCAGCTGGGTACCCTGAAGCTACCCCACCTTAAAGATGACTTGGTTTGGAGCACCCCCCATCACCCCAAGGTGACATGGTTCAGCCTGTCGAGGCTATAGAAGAGGAGCTAGAGACTTCTGTGATAGCAACCAGATAGCAACCAGACCTTTGAGTTCCCTTTTATCTTGGAAGATCCCTCCTGGAAGGAGCTCCGTTTTAGAGATAGGGATTTTCTCTTTGGGCTTGCAGGACCAACAGAGAGGCAGCTGGCAGGACACAGGCAAAACAGTATTCTAGTTAAGAGAGCTAACAGTACCCTCTTGGGTTTGGGGGGGCACTCAAGAGAAAGGTAGACTAGCTCAGTAGAATGTCACAGATAAAAAGATTTCTAAAGAGCCAGCAGTTTAGTTGTAGAATCAGGCTTGTAAATAGATATTTTGTATATAGTTCAGAAAATAAAGTTACCTCCCTGAATTAGCAAGTTTTTGCCTCAGTTTATGCCTTCTGTGTCTTTTTTGGCATAAATATTAGACAATTTATCTAAATACATCTTTGGAGTATGGAGCCCAGTCAACTTCACCAGCTAACCAGCCACTTGCAAGATGTAGGGCAAAGTGTATACTATTAGCCAGGTGGGGTGGCGCACGCCTTTAATCCCAGCGCAGAGCCAGGCTGATCACTGTGAGTTCCAGGCCAGCCTGGTCTACAAAGTGAGTTCAGGGCAGCCAAGGCTACACAGAGAAACTGTGAAAAAAACAAATAGACAAAAAGAAAAAAAAAAGTGTATGCTATTTACTACCTAGTCTTGTTAAAGTTAATTAGCACACAGTTACAATGATACAGGTGCACAAAGCTGAGTGGGAAGAAAGGGCTGGGAATTTACTAGAGGGATTAGGTCTCTCTAGACTTCAGCCTCCTTATACCAGGAAGGAGGGGCTCGGTGCTCTAAGTACAGTAAATAGGAATTTGAGAAGATGGGTGCAGTATCAAATGGCTATTAACACAGAATTCAGAAGACCAGCCTGGGCTACATAGTGAATTCAAGGCTAGCCTGGACTGGGTTACACAATGAGAAAAGAAAGATGGGGGAGGGAGGGAGGGAGTGGGAGGGAAGAAGAGAAGAGAGGAGGGAGGGAAAGAGATGCTTTCCCCTGAGATCCCTGGCACTGTAATGTTTGTCAGCCCCACCAGAGAGCAACCTCTCTGCGTTAATGTTCTGCTTGGCAGCCGACTGTCACAGCTCAGCATACATGCCAGACTCCAGATTTGAGCAGAACTGACTCCTGGGGCTTTCACATCCCTAAGAAATTCCACAGAGCCTGCAGAAGTGTCTCAAAATACCCTGCAGACAGCTCAGTTTAAAAGGTCAGATAGGGCTGGGCATGGTGGCGCATGCCTTTAATCCCAGCACTCTGGGAGGCAGAGGCAGGTGGATTGCTGTGAGTTCAAGGCCAGCCTGGTCTACAAAGTGAGTCTAGGACAGCCAAGGCTACACAGAGAAACCCTATCTCGAAAAACCAAAATAAATAAAATAAAAATAAAAGGTCAGATAGATGACTTCCAGGGAATGGCTCTAGAATCTGGAGTGCAGTCACTTCTCTTCCAACATAATATTTTTATTGATTACTTGAGAATTTCATATAATGCACCCCATCCATTTCCCTCTTGTTCCTCCCAGGCCCACCCTCCCACCTTTGTGCCCCCCACACACCCAAAAACAGTACACCAATTACAACATGCCCCATTGGAGCATGGCCAGCCCTTTCCCACACCCTCAGAAGCCAACAACTGAAGAGCTACATCCATCAGAACTCTTAAGGACCCTCCCCAATGGCCTCCCATCTTTTCCCTTTCCTTGAGGTTGGTGGATAGGTTGTCGCAGAAGCCCTTGGTGTCCCTCACTCTCACCTGGAGTCCTCAACACCACTGAATGCGGTTACTTTTTGACCTGGCTGTGAATGGGCACTTTTTCACTCTTCCCCGCCTGCACTGTGAGGCTATCAGTCAAAAGGAGACCCCAGTTGGAAACTAGAACTTTGCCTGAGGAGGAAGAACTGCAGGAAACAGCATCTTCTCAGAAGCCCGGTCCTGGCGGTGCCTTGGGAAGGCTGTGCGTTTCTTCAGCTCACAACCACCTACCAAGACTGGGAGCTTGGAGCATTTCCATGATGTTTTATTAGGGTACAGAGCCCCCTTGGGGTTCAGAGGGGCTGTGATCATTATCACATCAGATTGATAAAAGACACGCAGGCCCCTGACATGTCAGGCCACAATCTGGGGTCTACTACACCACTGTTGAAAGGCCTGGTACACTACAGAAGAAGAATCTGAGAGACATGGATGTGTCTGCCTCTCTGGGCTCTGTAATAATCTCCCCTTCTAACCCCCATCACAACTGGATCAAGCCGTGTCTGCTTGTCCATAACCCTGCCATACCACAAAACCCATGTGTGGGTGCTGTGGGTTTTGTTTTGCGGGAATAGGGGTCTATTTTTATTGGTCCCAGATTGAGAAGGCGACAGCAGTCCAAAGAGATCCCTGTTTCCAAGCTCAGCTTGGTGAACAATTGACTTTGGAGTTTGAGGTTACATCCAGGAGCAGGTTACATGTATAGCTATATAGGCATGGGAAATTGTTGAGTGATTATTAACATTTAATATTGATTTATTATTTTAATCAGAAGTTACTCCTTAACGAGCTTTGTACCCAAATAACCACACAGAGAGACTAGGAGCTATTTAATTTGCCTTTAGCACAATGCTGTGCAATAATTACTCCATTAAACCTCCAAACTAGTATAGCTTCCTCCCACTCTGATTTCCCACTTTATACTTGCATTTTACTAATATTCTAGGTCCAGCTCATTCCTTCTGAAGCCTTCTGGACTTCTCCATGTGCATCCATCATGTCCTTCCTGATCTTTCCCCTCCCCTCACTGGACCAGGATGTCCCACCCTAGTCTCTGTATTGCTCAGTATTGGCTAGGTGGCTTTTATTGACAACACAGAGAACAAATGGTGACATGCTTACACAAACTTGAGACAGGAGATACTTAGAATAAACATCACAATGCAATGTCCAGAATTGAAACCAGATAGTGGGGTTAGAGAAATCAGCGTTTGAATGAACAAGGGTAAATGCTACACAGTCCACAGGAACATTACCCCAACAGGCAGCATTCACGAAAGCCACACAAGGAAGAGCCACGGGAAGTGCCACAGGAAGTGCCCTGCCACAGTTCCTTAGCCTTCCGCCTCCTTCACATGGGAATGTTTGTAAGCCAGCCTCAGAAAGGTGATCATGGCTGCTCTGATTGGAGATGGTAATACTCTGGTGGAACCGGAGGAAACAGCCACCCAGCAATGGCTACCATCATCCTCAGGGTCTGTCGGAACCCACGATAACATTTGGAGAGAGAGAGAGAGAGAGAGAGAGAGAGAGAGAGAGAGAGAGAGAGAGAGAGAGAGAGAGAGAAGTCTTTACACAGGCCCCTAAATATGAAGTGCGGGAGTTGCTAACTGAATTTTCCCATGCCCTGCCTAGAAACATAGGCAAGCCAGTCAGAATGTCTGTTTTCCCTTCATCTGAAACTGGCTATGAAGGGTTTTTTTGTTTTGTTTTGTTTTTTGGTGTGTGTGTTGGGTTGTTTTGTTTTGTTTTGTTTTTCGTTTCTCTGTGTATCCCTGGCCGTCCTGGACTCAATTTGTAGACCAGGCTGGGCTTGAACTCACAGCGATCCACCTGCTTCTGCCTCCTGAGTGTTGGGATTAAAGGCGTGCACCACCATGCCCGGCCTTATGAAGGTTTTTGACTGTTAGCAACCATCCAATGTTGAGGGTTGTTTTTGTTTTCTTGAAACAGTCTCCCTTTGTGGCCAAGACTGGCTTTGAACTCAAGATCTTCCAGCCTGTACTCTTTGACTGCTGGGGTTGCAGGCATGTGCCCCCACACTGGTGTATATCTGTTCTGTTCTGTTTTGTTTTGTTTTGTTTTTCCACACAGGATTTCTCTGTGTAGCCTTGGCTGTCCCGTACTCACTCTGTAGACCAGGCTGGCCTCAAACTCAGAAATCCACCTGCCTCTAGCCCTAATGGGATTAAAGGTGTGCGCCATCACGCTTGGCTTGTATATCTTCTCTTTTAATCACCAAATATGATGTTAATTGTATAAAGAATTGCTTAGGGCTCTATTAAAACCATTACTATGTATCCAAAACAAAGGTGTGTCTACTAAAATGATTAGTGTTATTAAGTGTGTAAGAAAAATGTGTAAGTGTGTAAGAAAAGTGGCTCATGCCGTGGCATACATGTGGAGGTCAAAAGACAATCTTTGAAGGGCTGGCAAGATGGCTCAGAGGTTAAGAGCACTGTCTGCTCTTCCAAAGGTCCTGAGTTCAATTCCCATCAACCACATATTGGCTCACAATCTTCTATAATGAGATCTGGTGCCCTCTTCTGGAGTGCAGGCACACATGCAGGCTGAATACTGTATACTGTATACATAATAAATAAACCTTGGAAGGAAGGAAAGAAGGATAGCAAAAAAAAAAAAAAAAAAAAAAAGAAAAAGAAAAAAAATCTTTGAGAGTCAATTATCTCCTTCCATGGTAGATTCCGGGGACTGAACTTGAGTCATCAGGTCTGTGTGGCATGCTCTTTTACCTGATAAACCACCCTCTATCTTTTTTTTTTTTTTTTTTTTTTTTGTATATATGTATTTATTGGGAAAAGACCACTCATCAATTATCACATCACTCCTTTGTAAAAACCTTTTATTGTTGAAGAGGAGGCATTGTATTTTCAGTGCAGGACACTACAGAAAGCATACTCCATGCTTAGTGCCCGTGGGATTGAGGCTCTTCATATGCAGCCTCTATGCTAAGTGGGCAAGGGCATTGGCAGGGGTCTTCCAGGCAGGGAAAGAGCAAAGGCAACAGGAAAGCATGCACCGGGACTCATGGATGCAGTCCAGGGGTCCAGACATGGAGCGCTAAGGACAAAAAATAAATAAAACTTTAGAAGTCACATCCTTGCCGTCCCACCCTCTACAGAAACAAGGGATGGCCACCTCTGCAGAAGGAAAAGCCTAACTCTGAGTTGTCCCCAGCAGCCTTTGGGCTGGAGAACCACTGGCAGCAGGTGCTTGCCCTTTCAACAATGTGCTAAACAGAGCCATGGCCTGTGGGGTGCATGCAGAAAGGTGAAGTGACTGGCCTATGTCATCCAGCACTCCCACGAGGCCGGCACAGCGACTGGTCCTCCCCTGATGAAACCAGTCTTCCCGGACTGGCTCTGAATGGTTTCCCTTGTCGGAAGCTTCGCGTGAATGAAGTAAGATGACAAAGTCACCCGTGTTGCTCCACTTCCTCTAATCATCTTTAAGTGCTAGTCCCTGGGGACTGTATGCCCCATCTGTCTGGCACCTAACAAGCTTAGAACGCCATGAGTGGTGAGACCAGGACAGTTACAATTACTGTCTCAGTCCCTCTCAAAGAGCTTGGATTCACCAGCACATATTAAAAGTAGGTTTCCACAATGCACTTGCTTTTTACTGTTTGTATAAAATACTATGGCAAAATGACACTGTAATTATCTTTATGGCCAGTGCACAGCGCTGGAGGAGAGGATGCCACCAAGATATAGTGACCCGTATAATTATCTGGCCATCGGCAGGACTGAAATAACCATCTAATGAGAGCAAAATGACTCAGTAAGCGCCGTGTAATCAGCAAGTTATAGTTGGTACAGCCCTTTGTGCCCCCTCACACAACAGCAAATGGGGGGGCCAGACCCAGGCCCTGGTCCTAGGGAGTCATGAGCAGGTGGCACCAGGAGTCAGCTTCTTGGCTCTCAGACGGGCCACCCTGAGATGAGGGACTTCCCAGATCCCTGCTCACACCTTGCCTCCTTCTCTTTAGAAACCAGCAAAAAAGGAAGGCATCAATTGAGCTGCTGATGCCGTGCGTGTGCGTGGGTAGACAGTGCCAAGGCAGAAGCTTCTGTGTTTTGACTAGGCTTCCCTGAGGGGCGTTCACACTGGTGGACAAGTGAGGAATCTCTCAGCTCACTCGGTCCTGAGGTCTGGCCTAGATGGCTTTCGGCAGTCAAGATAAAAGCCAGCCAGGGGACACATAAGGACATTCTCCACCCACCCTCCCCAACACCCAGCTCCTAGACCAGAGGAGCCATAACAGAGATGACTCTCAGTGTGCCAGGAGCTATTAAAAAGGCTTTTTCTATAAAACCACAACCCTGGGAGATTTTTTTTATCACCACCCTTATAGTCCAGGTGGGGAAACTGAGGCACAGCATTACGTCACTTGGCCAAGGAGACACTGCCTGCTGCCCTGAGGAGTTAAGATGTGGTTGCTGCTATTGGCATAGACTTTTAGTGTCCTTGGATCTCTTCCTAAATCACAGCCGTACCTGACTGCCTCCTGAGGCTGTCACTCAGCACAGTTCAACCCACTTCAGCAAACACTTCAGCTGGGGACCAGACCCACAGAGGATGAGAGAGGCTCTCACCAAGAAACTGCATCCAAAACACCAGCTGACTGTGGAGCAGCCCCACAGGGCTCCTCTCCCTGTTTGCTACCGCTGACGATATCAGTAATCATCATCGTCTGTGATACTGGAGAAAGGAATGAAAGGAGACAGCAGGGATGCGTGTGTGTGCGCGTGTGTGTGTTCGTGTGGGTGTGTGCACGTGTGCGTGTGTGTGTGCATGAGTATCTCTAAGCATCACTGCACTTGACACTTGTGTGCTGCACACTGTCTAGGTACCTGACTTTTAGGGCAAAGGTCCAGGCATGCGTTGGCAGCATGCATGAAAACCACAGCTGACTGACAGCTCCCTCTCCCCGCCCCACCCTACCCCGCCCCCACCAGCCAATAGTGCTTACCTCTTCTGTACTGGGGGCCTATTTGAGGGTGCCAAAGCTGGGAGTATTCTCTTCAGCCACATCAGTGGGAGTGTCTGGTGGTAAAGCGAGCAGCATAGTTAGGAGGGATCGGTGAAGGGTCGGCTATGAGCTGGGAGACCAGGGAGGAGGCACAGGCTCTGTCCCTCTCTCAGCTAAGCAGGACTGTCCTACCCCATGCTCAGGGGCTTGACTGATCCTGAGTGTCCCTCTGAGCTGACTGAGAAGGAAAGGGCCACAGACTTTGGAAGGCACTTCTGACATACCCTTAGTAGTCCCCAGAGCCTCCCTCTGGGTGTACTGACCTGGCGGGCTGTTCCTCTTGCCCATAAGTCCCACAAAGAAATCATGCATGTCACCTGAAAGAAAAGGCCAGTGTTGTCAACATACACGCCAAGACTGCTGAAACTGGAATATGGGTTCCCTAACTCCAAGTTGTTTCTTTTTCGAGACAGGGTTTCTCTGTGTAGCCCTGGCTGTCCTGGGGCTCACACTGTCTCCCTAGTCCTAGGATTAAAGGCATGCGCTGCCACACCCAGCTATCTCCAATTCTTGTCTGCACCCCACCACCACCACCAGGACTATGTAGGCTAGGCTTCCCTCTGGAACTTGCCATGTAGCCCAGGCTACCCTTAAACTCTCCATCCTCCTTAATCTCCTGAGTCCTGGAATTAGAACTGTGTCGTCGTGTCTTTGTCTCGTTGGATGGAGCCTGAACACCACAGCTAGCGGGCATATGCTCTCTGCCCACCTTCTCTTTTCGACCCCCTCCCCTGCCACACACACACACACACACACACACACACACACACACACACACACACACTTCGTCCATTTTCTATCTACCACAGCAGGTGCCTGGCTTAGAATCTTCATTGCCACCAGGAAGGCCTCTAAGTTCCCAGTGACCAGCCAGCCAGGGAGGGTCAGTCTCCCATGCCCCTCACACCTGCTTTTTCCTTGTTCCCCGTGCCATCTCCCACTCAGAAAGGCTGGCTAAGCAATTGCAGCTGGCATATTGTCTGCACCAGCTGAGAGGAGGCCTTCCAAACCAGCTGGTGGGCCCCACCCACGCCTGTGGAACTTCCCAGCAAGTGGTCAACACTGATGGGGGGGGGGAGCTACTCACGTTTCTGTGGCAGCGATGTCTCCTTCAGTCCTGTGAAGGCAGGCACATGTGTGTAAACAGAAACAATTCCAGAGGAATTCAAGTCACTGTCCTCCTCTACAGCCAGGACAACCCCCCATCTCCCTCCCTCCCACAGGACCCTGACCCTTGACCCTTCCCCCTCCAGAGCTTCCTCTTACCCATGCTAGCCTTGCTCAGGACTTTCAGCAATCCTTCCAGGGAGACTGGGCGGCTGTCATAGAGTCTCTGAAGCAGGACCGGAGGTAGCTGATAGAGAGCAGAGTCCTTGTAGGGGAGAAGAGCAGAGAGCTGAGGTCCACACCCCACCCACGTCCTCTCGTCCTTCCTGCTCACTCAGAATTGGCCTTTCTCCTGCCCTTCCAACAGAACCTCAGACTCCAGAGCCCCGTGCCCTTCGTGATGAGCACTGGATTAGCCTCAGGATTTACTTCTTTATTTTATTTATTTGGGTAGCATCTCAGACACAGCAGCGTCTGTGGGTACATGCCGAGCACCCAGAGAAATGCTGCTGCTGATTGCTTTAGGGGGTATTTCTCTGAATCTCAGTTGTGCCCTGTGTACAGCCAGGCTCCCTACGCACAAGTACCCCAAGCGGTACTCCTCATCCTCACGGACGCTGGGGAGAGAGATGGTCTTATTTGCTGACCAACAGAGGCAGAGGGCTTTTCTTGTTGCCCAAGGCGCTGAAGCTGGCTTGCCTCTGAGGAACCCAGATAGTCTTACCGCCCTGACCACACAGGGTTCAGCCTGCTGTGCCTGACACTTCCTGAGCACTGCTGCCACCTGTGCAGCTGCCCTCGGGTGCGTGCATATGTGTGTGTGTGAGAGTGTGTGTGTGTTTGTGTACCTATGTGTGTGTGCATGCGTGTGTGTGTGTGTGTGTGTTCTCCTCTCTTTCTGCCCAGCACACAGCTTCCCAGAAGCCACTCTTTCCAAATTGTTCAAATACTCAGCCCACCCCAAGTAATGAGATGCTAAACAGACTGGAGTTGGAGAGGCAGTGAGACTCGGAATACTGAGTGTGTAATAAGTCCCACCTGTAATCATAGTCAGAACATTTGTAACAGTGTAACCGCTGCCAGCCCTGAAAAGACTTCCTCCATGCACACTCCCCCTACACCGACCCTGACAAGTCCTATTCTTTTTTCCTTGGAGGAACTTTGGAAATCCAGGCTCATCCTGGCTTGTTTTTTTGATTTCTGTTTCACTAGTCTGACGAAGCAGAGGAAGAGGCTAGAAAAAGACAAGGGAGAAGAGAGGAAGGGGGGGCTTAGGACCTTAGGCACACCTGAGACTATGGGAGGTGAGTAAGCAGGGTGTGGGGGGGGGGCGGAAGGTCTGCAACTTGAAAAAAACAGGTGTAGCTGATATAGATGAAATAGCACGCGGGGACGGGGTGGGGGCGGCCACTGGGGGAGAAATTCTGCCTGCATCTGGTTCTATCCAGGAGGAGAGTTTTCCCCTAGCAAGAGGCAGAGCTGGGCCACGCTGCTGAGAACTTGCGCACCCTTGCTTATGCACAGTACCAGTCAATCACTACGTCGCCACCAAATGACTGAACAACATATTTCTTAATCTAAAAAAAAAAAAAAAACGTTTGAAATGCATCTGTAATTATATTATTTCTCCCATTTCCTTTCCTTCCATGAGCCTACCCCACAGACTCCGCTCTGCTTGATCAAATTCATGCTTGCTATACGTAAATATACACGTATGTGTATATTTCTAAACACATAAATGCTAACTGCTCAGTCCATATGATGCTGAACAACAGTTTTAAGGGTACACCTTATCCAAGACACAGAGAGGTACCCTGGAGACAACGGAAACAGGAGAGGACCAGAGACATAGAGAAATTTAGAGACAAAATGTCCATCCCACCAGCCCAGCTATCAGACAGACAGACTCGCAAATCTCCCTGAGATATGCACTCTGTCTGGGCACATCTTACCTTGCTGTGCCTCCCAGCAGGCACCCCCTGCTCCTGTGACCCCTCACACACAGCCCCGAAGCTCCAAGCCAAGCTGAGGGCCAGGACGACTGTGAACAGCATGGCGTTCCTCATGGTGCCTGAAGGACAAAGGTGAGAGGGAGAAAAGACACAGCTTGGTGGGAACACGGGAGGCCTTCCTGACCAACAGCTGGGCTCCACCACGTTTTTTCTAGCCCCCAGCTCTCCAGTCCCAAGCCGTGATCTGAGGAGAGTGGGGTGCACCTCTGAGAAGGGGGCACATCATCTGGGCTCAGCTTCCCCAGTCCCTCACTAAACATCTCCCCAGGATCTGCCCCAACAATGAGCAATGGCATGGTACTGGGACCTCTAGATCCGGAGGATGACAGGGTCACAAGAGGTACACTCGTCTGTTTCCTTAGTTAGCTTGAGAAGAGACCACCCCCCACCCCCCCGAGCTGATACTGTCTTACAGAACCAGATAACACCAAGGCAGGAAGAAAAACTTTCTGAAGACTCAGTCCTGATTCCAGCCCTAGATGCCAATCACCAACAGTCCCCCATCGTCCCTGGCACTTTCTGATCTCCTTCCTGGTGCCCTGCTGGCCAGGTAAAGGCTGCTCTCTCCTTCATCCCCTTCTGGCTCTCAACCCTCATCTTTGGTGCTAGCCTCAGGCCCCCTAATTCTGTCTTCCCAGAGCCTACCTGTGGAGCTGGATGGACGGCAGGAGCAGGGAGCTGGCAGGTGCTGCTGCAGAGAGAGAAACAGGAGAGCAAGGACTCTGGATGGTGGCAAGAGCCAGTCCCAGCTCCCTGATAAAGGTTCTGGGAGGGTTTGGGGGAGTCGAGGGGAGGGGCTGAAAGTCACCAATCCCAGGGTGCCTGGAGGGGAGGAGGAAGGCTGGTAGAGGAGAAAATGCAGGCTGCAGTCACATACCCAGGCATGCGCATGTACACACACACACACACACACACACACACACACACACACACACACCACAAAACCAGGCCAGGCAGTTCGCTAGACTTGTCCAGCAGCCCACTTTACAAAGGCACCCAAGGCAGGAGCTCCACGGAATGGGAATGCCGATGTATGTGATTTCTCACAAAATCGCATTCCAAGTTTAGCTCTCTAGGTGCATCTCTTGAACCTCAGCAGCCCCTCTCTCTTTAAACCTCCAAGCCTGACTACCAGCCTGGAGCAGCTCAAACCAAGTGAGTGAGCTCTCTGTCCCTGCCGCCACCACCACCAAGACAGCTGGGGCCAAAGTCCCACTTGAAGACTCAGGGTGAAGCTGGCTCCCTCAGTGCTCCTTCTGGTTGGAAGCTCTCGTCTCCTGGTGCTCATCCCAAGAGAGATGCGAGGCTGCTGGACTGAGACCCCACTCCTCCTTCCCCCTCCTATCCCCTCCCCATCAGTGCTATGCACCCCCACCCCTCCCCATCCTTCTCCTTCCTGACTGAATGAGGTGCCTCAGTTGCCTTTCGCTGGAGTTCTACCTTCCTGCCCCTCCTGCTGCCGTCTGAAAGAAGGAGCAAACAGCATGGCTATGCTCCCCCTGCCTTACCTTGCTCCACTCCGCAATGTCATCTCTAAATTGCCTCCCTCTCCCCTCAAAGCTCAGACATCTTCTCTGACCCTTCCGGCCCTTGTTTACATCCTACAAAGATGACAGGGCTTTTCTTTAGGCTTCTTGGCCCAGGAGAGAGAGCCAGGGGAGGAGAAAGAGGCAGGCTCAGAATTAGAGCTCAGAGAGGGCCAGCCATGTTCTGGGAAAGTGGCAGCTGGGACCTAGTTGTAGGGTTTGGATACTCACCAGTAGCTTAGATATGATATGTAGTGGGCATTTGATTTCCCTCACCTCCATGATAGAAATAAGAAATATACCCATTTTTCTGATTGGGAAACTGAGGCTGAGGAGGTTCAGTGACTCACTCCAGCATACTATAATCAATGAAGAGTCACAGCCCAGCTCTTCTTACCCTAAATCATTCACTCTCTTTGCTTCATTGGCCTGTTGACCTTTGAGGAAAGCATTCACTCTTCCAGGGGGCATAGACGGCCACAGAGTTGGAAATGTCAACACTTTCACATCTTGGGGTGAGGCAATTATAGTGTGTCCCCCCCCCCACTTATCATAGACTCCTTCTCTGACAACCCCAACCTCCCCCACTTCCTTCTTCCAACACTTATTATATCCAACATGCTGAGATCTTATTGTCTCCCTCAAATGCACCCACCCTTCTAAGTATGCCAAGGACAAGAATGTTGTCTGTTGTTGTAACCCTCACCCTGAAGTATCTGGCATATCACAGATGCTCAGTAAAACTCTATGAAAAAGAAGCCAGGTGGGCGGCAGAGGCAGGTGGATCTCCGTGAGTTCTAGGCCAGCCTGCTCGAGAGAGCGAGGTCCAGAATAGCCAGAGTTGTTATCATACAGAGAAACCCTGTCTCCAGAAAACAAACAAAAAAGTATGGAAAAGGAAGTCAGAGCCAAGATATTTGTTTTTCATTTTCAAACATGAGCATCTCAGGAGGTAGTTGGGTCCTGAAGGCCTTCTCCCCGCTCCACACACTCTGGGACTTGGGTCGCAGTAATAGAAAGTCACCCTCACCGCACAGGATCTCATGTTCATGCCAGACTGTGGTCAACAGCCGGGTACTAAGGTCTCTTTATGACACGAGAAGTTAATGGGGCCTCATTAGGGCTTCTCATTATCCAGTTTAATTGCAGGACTGTGTGGGCAAAGAACACGGGCCAGCACCAAGCGCCTTGAACATTTGCTGGGATGAGGAATAGAAGTGGGAGGCCAGGGCTGGAGAGATGGCTCAGTGGTTAAGAGCACCGCCTGCTCTTCCAAAGGTCCTGAGTTCAATTCCCAGCAACCACATGGTGGCTCACAACCATCTATAATGTAACCTGATACCCTCTTCTGGCCTGCAGGTGTACAAGCAGACAGCACTGTATACATAATAATAAATAAATCTAAAAAAAAAAAAAAAAGTGGGAGGCCGTTTACATGCAAACGGCATGACATGTTCGTGCCTCAGAGAACCCTGGGGGCACTGTTTCTAATTGGACCTTGCCCTAGATGGCTTCCTTCTCCTCTCCTACCTATCCTCTCCAGCCTGTGCACAGAAGACCAACCTGGGCGTGCCGAGGGAGTTGGCTATGCAAGAGCAGAGGTGAGCCCAAAAGCCCGGTGGCCCCAGATCCTCCAGCCCTTCCCCCCCAGCACAGCCGCCCCCATTCCCAAGGCCTGACATCAGGGAAGCAAGGCCTCAGCAAAGGTCCACCATGAATAATGTCCTTTGATGATGCTGTCGCTCATAGAGGATGGGAGGGAGCCGATCACCGCTTGATCTCTGAGATTAGCAAAGACTTGAAAGAATTGATGCTGACCCAAATTAGAGTGGTAGTGAAGGAGGGGGCACTAGAAAGCTGGAGCAGGCAGCCTTATTTGGCCCACAAATCATATGCAAGTGATACATGAAGTGTGTGTTGCGGTTATGGACCACCTAGGAGGGTTCCCCCTCTCCCCCTTTGAACATTTCTTTACTCAAGGCACACCTCAGGCGCTGTCACCATAGAGAAGACAGCACATAAGTCCAGCGTCCCTAACCTCACTGTGTGTATGCTCAGTTGCACAGAGCTGAGACAAGCCAGCCAATCCCTAGGGGGCCACATGCTTGTGTGCACAGATGACCTGTCCACCATAGTGGGCACTCCCTCTGTAATCTTGGAGAGACACTGAGGAGAGAGGGGGCTGGGTCATGTGTGACACTGGAGAAGGGCAGCAGTCTCCTCTCATCAACCAGTATCTACAGTCAAGAACCAGGAAGAGGCCCTGAGGGCAAGGAGGAGGAACATCTGAGCCTGGACTGAGTCACAGCTGGGTTATGCTCTGAGAGCCTTGAGCAGCTCCTTAGTGGGGAGTCAGGGTAGTCCAGGATGGCTCATGATCCTGAAGCAACCCGCACTTTGAAAGTGCTGGATGGTGCTGAGGCAGAAGGCTGGGTGGGGCAGGACGGGTGACAGCATCCTGTCATTGCCAGCCTTTTTTCATTGGTGGGGAAATAGGAGCCCTAAAGACTTCAGGACCCAGAGCTCCAGAAGAAAGGAAAGGCAAAAACAGGAGAAAGGAGGGAGGGGGAGGCAACACCAGGGTGATGAGCCCTCCGCATCCCTGCCCCCACCCAGGGAGCTGGCAGCTCCCTCAGCCCCGGGAAAAGAAAAGCAGGATTGGGAGCAGCAGCTGCATTTTCTCCTGAAATTGCTTCTGAAAATGACCAGACACTTCACTGGGAAAGTGACGACAATTTGGGCCCTGGGAGCAGGAGATGAGGCAGAGAGTGGGGGCGATGGTACTCGGGTCACTACCCGCTCCCAGCCAGCCACGATCTCACGATCTTCCGATTCTGAGAAGTCAAGGTTGGAGTTGTCATGTGGGTGGTGGGAGGCTAGTCAGAGCCTGGGCCACCCCTCCTCCAGACCCAGCCCCCACATCACAGGCTCTAGCCTCTGTCTGTCCAGGGCCCATTACAGCCCAGAAGAGGTTATGCCAAAGCTCCAGGCTTGGGCAGAGAGGGTGATGGGGGGGGGGGGGGGGGGGGGGAGAGGGAGAGAGAGAGAGACAGAGATGGGGAGAGAGACAGAGAGAAAGAGGAGAGATGGGGGAGAGAGAGAAAGGGGAGAGAGAGAGAGAGAGAGAGAGAGAGAGAGAGAGAGAGAGAGAGAGAGAGAGAGGAATCTGTAGGCAGGAAGGATCATTAATCAGCTCTCTCTACCAGCGCGATTACTCAGGCCGTGAGCTGCCTACTGATGGAGGCTGCAAGGGACCCCAGCCTCAGAGCTCCCTGGAGAAGGCAGGGAGGAGACAGGGAGGGTGGAGCTGGTGACAGGAACAATGACAGCCCTTCTGAACCTCTCCCTGGGGGCAGACCTGCATTTCACTGCTGCATGCAGGCAGTGTGTTCCCCAAAGACAGAACAGGGTGGCGAGACAGGACAGTCTATGAGGAGAGAGAAATAAAGTCGTGAAAGACATAAAGCAATACTTCCTACAAAAAAAAAAAAAATTGCACATTTACATTGCCAAAGCCCACACAAACGGAGACAATGAGGTGGCATGACACAGTCCGAGACCAAGACAAAAATAATGACAATGACACAGAGAAAATGAAGGAAGACAAGAAAAGGAGTCAGTCCTAGAGATGGTAATGTGTGAATCAGGGCTGCCAGCTGGGGGGGGGGGGGGCAGTAGGGGGTAGGTGGCAGGAGGGAGAGGGCAGGGGGGGGGGGAAAGGGGTGTTGCTGCTATGGGACAGTGATTAACAGCAGCTTGGCATCTCAGGGCCACGGACAGGAAGAGGGTTTCTGGGAGGCAGGTGTGATGTAGCCCATTTCTGGGGTACAGTGTGGTGGAGATCCTGGAGCAGGGTCCCCCGCATACTCCAGCTTGGCTCAGCTTGGCTTGCATGAGCCCTGCAGCCTTAGGCTTCTTTTCAGGCTCCATCTCTAAGGAGCCCAGGCTCCAAGACAGGCATCCTCAGGTCATCCCTCCAGGGACACATTTAATGAATCAGCTCATAGGCCACCTGCGACCTGAACCCTTTCCCAGACTTCTGCGCCCCCACTCTCGTGTCTCTAGAGCTCAGCCGGTCAAGGAGGCCAGAGGCAATTCCTTTCTTTGCCTTATTGTCTGCTGCGCTCCCTGGCTCCCAGGAGCCTAAGGGACACAGGGCATAGGGGGATGGGTGTCCAGGCACGACTGCATAAAACTAAGAGCCAAGTGAATAAATAAGTATATGTGAGTGAGGAAATGAGTAAACACGGGCACGCCAACGCCTCCCAGACCCCTTTTCAACCACTTGATTTATTAGTGGGCAGACGGCTGAAGCTGGGAGGGTACTGGGATGGTCCAGAGGACAGTAAGGCCTCTTTGAGGGCTCTTCATCTCTAAGCCCCACCTCACGTCAGACGTGAAGTTTTGATCCAAAGGAAGGAGTTGCGTCTCCAAGAGGCCCCCCAACCTCTTCACTGCACAGTCACCTCCATGGAGTGACTTCCCTTCTTCTTGCAAACCAGCTTGCTGTTCCCACTCCCCGCAGGGCCTTGGGTGACCTTGACAGCCACGCTGCTGTCCTTGAACCTCACTGAAAACCTGGAGGGAGAAGAGACAGAACCCAAAGCTAGTGCCTCCGGCCTCTCAGCTTGACGCTTGCATTTCTAGGTGGCCTCCTCTCCGTGTGTGTGTGTGTGTGTGTGTGTGTGTGTGTGTGTGTGTGTGTGTGTGTGTGTGTACACCTCCCATCCATCCAATGACTCGTGAGCTAAGAGATCTTGCCGCTTAGAGTCCCCTGGTGAGGTGAGGGAGGTGTGGACAACACTAGGAAGAGCCTACAAGCCCTGCCCTGACACAGTCTGTTTCACTTTCTGATTGCAAGAATTTCCCGGTCACAGTGACCAGTAGTCCGGTCATCTGTCCCAAGCTGTCCCTCATCACCAGCCCATGGCCTTACTTCTCAGTCACAGTGACAGAAAGCTGCCTCTGCGTGGCATCCAGCACAGCTTGGTACATTTTGGTCAGCAGTTCAACCACATGGTCACTGACTAGTAGTATGTCCCCCTTGGTGCTTGCCGATGACGTCTTAGGAAGAGGGGGAAAAAAACAGTAAATGTTACCACCCCTCTCAGGAGCAGCCTGAGGGACATCAAAGACTCCTAGTGAGAAGTTTAGTTCTAGTGTATCCAGCCCACCTCAGCCTCAGGACACCCAGGACAGAGACTATGTGCACATGCCTCACTCAGATGCAAGCTACAGAGTCCATCCTGCAAGCTGGTGACGGATACCCCAGCCACATTCTCCAGACCAATGACAATTTGGGCCTGGGACTTCTTGGTGTCTGTGAGAATCACGTGGCCCTTGGTCAGGAGAAGAATCCGAGTAGATGTCTAGAGAGGGGACATGGAGAAAAAGAGGGCAGACATTGTCACCTACCCCGCATGCACACTGGGTAAAGCGTAAGCAGATGGCCATGGGCCTCTTCCCTCTTGTCAGGGGCAATAACTGGTTATTTTTGTGTATTTTGTTTTTGTTTTTGTTGTTGTTTTGTTTTGTTTTGTTTTTCGAGACAGGGTTTCTCTGTGTAGCCTTGGCTGTCCTGGACTCACTTTGTAGACCAGGCTGGCCTCGAACTCACAGCGATCCGCCTGCCTCTGCCTCCCGAGTGCTGGGACTAAAGGGGTGCGCCACCGCGCCCGGCAGGGGCGATAACTCTTTACCTTGCCGTTGCCACGGTTGACCTTCTTTACGGTGTCTGCCACCAGGATAGGCCCTTCCTCCCTGCCCCTCAGTTTCTGCAGCTTGGGGTTCCCCTGCAGTCCAATGTAGTCACCACGGAATGGAATAGGGACACTGAGGGCACATGAGAGGTGTGCTGTGAGAACAAGGCCTCCCAGGGTGCTCTGCCCCCTTCTACCACATCCTGGTTTAGTGATCCACAGATATGGTCCAGGATTAACACCATGGGCGCCACTGTCCACCCCCACACCTGCTGGGTGAGAGACTTGAAGGAAGGCATAGCTAGGTGTCTCCAGCCCTCCCAGGGAACTCCCAGGGATGCAGGTTCAAGCTTGAGAGGTGCCACGAGGCAGAAATGACCACAGCATCTGCAGGGGCTCACCTCTGGGGGTAAGAAGCCTTCCTGCCCTTGAACAGTTCGCTGGCGCAGAGCTTTTCCCTCAGCGTCTGCACCTGCTTTGGGGACAGCTGATCTCGGAACTTCTTGCACTGTGAGGAGGAGAAAGAAGGCAAGGCTAGGGGGATAAGTGAGATAAGGCCCGCCCCAGGACCTGAGGGAGAAGGGGCAGGGGAGATGCCAGCGACTAGACAGTGAGACAAACAGCAAACTGAGAGATGTTGAAGAGAAAATAGATGCTAGCGAATGCGAGCAGCGGGAAAGCAGGCGCCCAGCACGCAGGACCACGCGTGGCCTAGATGGGCATCCTAGGGTAACACATGACATTATGATGTAAAGTGAAGTCAGTTAGACACAAAATGTACAAATACTGTGTAGTCCCCACTTTTAGGAGTTTGCTACAATGGCAAAAGCCACTGACACAGAAAGCAGAGAATCGGGCTAGGGGAGGGAGGCCAGGGCTGAGGGGCAAAGCACAGACGGATGGACGGGTGGTGGCCTCGACCTTGCAACCCCCTGAACACGCTTATTGCCAGAGTTCCAGCACTTAGAAATGGTAAGATAAGCCGGGCGTGGGGGCGCACGCCTCTAATCCCAGCACTCAGGAGGCAGAGGCTGGTGGATCTCTCAGTTCAGTTCAAGGCCAGCCTGGTCTACAGAGCGAGTTTCAGATCAGCCAAGGCTACACAGAGAAACCCTGTCTCAAAAAACCAACTCCCCCTCCCAAATGGGAAGATAATAGATGTTACTTTATGGATACTTTTACCACAGTAAAATAAACAGGAATGAGGAAGAAAATAAGAGAGGAGCGTCCCATAGAGAAGCGAGGTGCCTGGCTTCACCTTCCACTGGACGAACAGTTGCCGCAGCTCCTGATTGGCTGTGTTGAAGCACCTGTAAGGGGCAGCTGGCCACGTGTTGTCCAACACTTTGGCAGGTGGCAAATTCTTCTGCAGATTCAAGAGGAACTTCTGTGCCTGGGTTAAAAGCAGAATATTAGGAATGGAGTCATGAGGAGAGGCACCCTCAGGCCCCAGATTCACACCCAGGTCCTGCCGTCATGCCTGGGAAGACGCAGCAGCAGAGCTGAGAGGTGGGCACGTGCTGTGCTCCGGGCTGTTAGAACAGACATGGGACGTGGTGGGGCGTGTGGACCTGACACCCAGGGCAGTGAGGTGGGGCGACCCTACATAAAAGCTAATCGTCTGATATTGTCCCTCTGGCTTTCTCTTCTCTCAGGCCACAGCGACCTACAGCTAGGACCATTTTCTGTGCTGGTTATTGGATAGACACCGAATCTGCCTCTAATCAACGGTACCTGATGCCTCAGCCCTCCCCTTGGAACCCAGGGTCATATCCCAGAACCCCTGGACTCCCGGTATTCCAAGCTTGCCACAGCCCTCCCTTCCGTGCCCTCTCAAAGATAATGGATTCCACCCACTTCTTGCTGATCTGAGAGCTACTGGTGCTGCCTACAGGGTCTGGCCCAATCTCTCTCTCTTTTTTTTAGATTTTCAGAGTCCAAGCCTTTCTAGAGCCATGGGCTGCCTAAACTTCTGTTAGAAGGACAATCTTAGGCAGTGGCCAGCAACTCAGAAATCAAATGCGTTACATCCCAGCCCTACCATTTACCAGCTCCAGGGCCTGGAGCAAATTACCCAGCTTCCCTAAGTTTTAGTCTGTTTTGTTTCTTTTTTTCTTTTTTCTTTTCTTTTAGATAGAATCTCACTATGTAGCCCTGGCGGGCCTGGCACTTGCTATGCAGACCAAGTTGACCTCCAGCTCACATAGACCCAGGTGCTGGAATTAAAGGCATGCACCACCACACCTGGCCCAAGTCTTAGTTTTTTTAACCTATCAGATTGGAGAAAGCAGAGGGCCTATATAAGGGCTGTCAGGAGCCTTTAAGCGTGGGAAGAGGGGGGCATGTTGTCAGTGTTCAAGGTAATGACCCTAGATTAAAGGCCACGGCAAAGTGTCAGAGGCATGGGAGTGTGATTTATTGAGCCATACAGCTCCCAGGTTGACAGTCAGCAGCTGCCTGACAAAGTACAGGTGAAAGAAAAGTTTCAAGAAGAGACTCTGAGGAGGTGAGTGCAAAATCAGATAGCAGGCTTCAGGTGTCTGGTGAGACAGCACGCACTGTGGGAAGAGACACGGCATGGTGGAGCCAGCCCAACAGGCCAGGCTAGATGGGGCCAGGGAGGAGGGGGCAGATGTGAAGGCAGAGGATGCCACAGCCTTAGCTTCCAAACTCCCACCCCTCCGTGCAGCCACACAGCTGGGCTTTGGGATAACAAGAGGACCAGACGAAGGCGCATCACGGTCTGCTGAGCTTACTGAGGGTACTAAGGACTAACAAGCCGGGCTCCTGAGGTCAGTTGCACCTTCCTGTGCCCTCGGGCTAACACCTCTACATCCCCTTCCTGTCTGGTCTTGCCCAGGGTCCTGTTCCTTCTGTGGCTTTTGCAGTATCCTCTCAGAAGTGCCACCACTATCTGACAGAATCCTGCGGGAAGCCACCCACAGCTGGAGGTTTCCTTCTGACAGTTCCTTCCAGACACAGCCCTCACTTGCCTGGGGGTTCAGAGGACATGGAGGAAGGTATGCCCTCATGTCCACTCCATAAGCAGGCTAAACCCAGCCAGTCTCTCCCCAACTCTACTTGTCTATGACTCAGATGACAATGCCGGGACTCCTTAGCACAGGACACAGACAGCATCTACCTGATGTGACTCTGGCCATGAACACGGAGCTTGCTCCCAGTCAGTGAATGAGTGCTCCCCCCCCCCCCCCCATAGAGTGCAGGAGCGCAAGGGAAAGCTTGGAATTGCCACCCCCACCCCTGCCAAGATTGTCCCAACTCCTACACACACCTCCACCCTCCCCCAAGACTGCCCCAACTCCTCCGCCCCACTCCCACCTTAGACCCAACACTTACTATGCTCTTATAGATAAAATTTGCCAAGGTGAGGGCAGCACCTGACCGGAAGTATTTTCGGTAATTCTTGCGGGCCTAGCAGGGATGAGTGAGGAAGAAGTCAGCGCAAAGACAGCCTAAAAGAGGCTCGGCTATTTTGTTTTCAACCAAAGTACAGAGTCAGAAAAAAATTGAATAAATAACAAATAAGTGAAAGACTGCGATTATAACAGAAAAAAAAAAAAAAAAAGATGTGAAGTCGCCTCCAGCTAAGGGCAGAAACACACCCAGACCCACACACCAATCTCCTGAAAACACACCCACTGCCCTATAGGCCAGAGCTGAAGGATAGGTCCCTTGCTCTAGGACTCTTTCTCACAGTATGGGCCACTACCCAACAGAAGCCACCACGTGTGGCCAAGGATGTTACCTTCCACCCTCTCACAAAAGCCTGGATCAGCAGCGCTGAGGCCTTCATCTTCCCATAATGTCTCTTTTGCTGAGGGAAACACGGGCACCGTTAGGGAAAGCCACACCCTAAACCACACGTCCGGGCAACGAGGTGGTACTTGGGAGGTGGCAGCACCTTGTTGCCCCGAAACCAAGCAGAGATGAGGATCTGACTCTTGCGCATCTGTTGGTAGTGAGTCCGGCAGCGCCAGCCCCGGTAGACCTTCTGAATGAGGGTGGCTAGCTGCTGAAGCCTCAGGCGCCTCTGCTCCTCCAGGTAGAAAAGCTGTGGGGGTTGGGGGAGGGGTGCAAAAAAGGGGCTTGCTCTCTCCTCCCCAGCCAGCATCCTACAATGAGCACCCAATCTCTCAGGTCTACTACAACCGGCCAGGCCCCACAGTGACTCCTAGCTTAGGGCGGAGAAGGTAGAACGCTCAGTTCCCAGAGTGGCGCCCTCCTCAGGCCCCATCGCGCCCTGCACTGGATGCTGCGGCGTGCCCCCGCGCGCCTGGGTCTCAGGTGATCTAGTCACAGCTCTGCCTTCCACCCACACCAAAGGCAGCCCACGTCACTTCCTGACTCACGGTCTTGGGGCTTCTGATGAAGATCTTTGTCTTCCCATAGGCCAGCTCCTCTGAGGACACAGTCAGAGACTCCAGGACTTTCTCCACACCTTCCCTACAGGGCCAGATGGCGGGGAGCTAACGGGAGAGGTGTAGCGGGGCAGAGTGCTCTCCCCCGCCCCCCCCCACACACACACACCGCGCCCCCCCACCGCATCCCTATCCCTCCGCAGCCCTGCTGAAGATCCCACCGAGCCTACTTCCCCCTTCTCCCTGCTGAGTCTTACCGATCTCCCCCACTCCAGCGAGGCCAGGTGCTCCTGCTCAGCAATCGGTACCTTTCGAGGAAAGGCTTATAGCTCTGGCGGAAGGCATAGCCTGCCCTGCGCACCCGGACATTCTCCAGCAGGCCCAGGTATCGGGCCTGGACCCCCACTAGCTCCGAGGAAAACTTGCCTCGCTGCTGCTGGTCGTTGGGTTTTATGCACCTGGTCAAGAAGTCGGGAAGACACGGGCTCAGGAGCGGATGGACGCCTGGCCAGTGGAACTGCCCTGGTCTCCACACGCCTACTCCCCACAACCCCCTGAGGTGGAGAAGTCAAGAGAAATGAAAGGAGACCCTCTTGTCCTTCCCAGTTTCACTCTCTTCTGATTCCACTCCATCGGCCACAGGATGCTTGGCTCCTCATCTGGTCCTGTCTTCCGTCAGGACGGGGCCTCTAGAACCCTATCCCACAGACTCCCGGATGCAGACATGCTCCACCATGCGCAGACCCCGTCTCACATAGAGGATGTTCCCTGTGTGCCCAGATTTTCACCTGATGTAGTTGGGGTTCTTAGAATACAGGTTCTTCATGAGGACGGCCACCGAATTCTTAAACTGGGTCCCAGCAGTCGGGGGACGTTTGAGAGAGGCTTCTTTGGGATTCCCCTCTGGGAACAGGGACCGAAGAAGGGTATGCTGGGCTTTCCACATCGTCTGGGACAAGTCTCGGAAGAGTAGGTCATTATTCTTGTCGATGAAGCTGGTCACGTTGTACGTCACCTGCAGATGAGCAGGTGTGGGTTCAGACCCCACGGCCTTCTCCCAGAACTGGGACCTCCCAGTGTCCCGCCACTGCCTTGGACTCCCGCACAGGCCTGCGATGACGTCACCTTGCCCGCGTAGTGGCAGATGCGGAAGCAGCTGAGGCCCATGGTGCGGTCGTACTGGCGCTGGGCATTCTGGGTGACTTTGCTCTCGTAGTGACTGTGCTTAGAGAAGAGCTGGTTCAGCTTGGCTAGGAAAGTGGAGTCGCTGACCACCCCAGGTCTCAGGCATTCCTCATCCAGCATAGCCAGGATGCCTCGCTGACTCTAGGCCAAAGGAACAAGATCGATGCAACCTTGACCTGGCCCTTCAAGATGTCCGCACTGTCACTGCTGTGCCCCGTGACCCCGAGGTGAGAGAACAGCCACTCACATGCTCAATGAGGTTGCAGATGATGCTATTGTCAAAGTAGTCCACCTTTGTCCATGGGATGCCCTGACAAAGGGAGACCTCAGTTACAGAAACTAGTCCCAGCAAATCTTCAGGCGCAGGCTCTCTTTAGCCCACCTTATCCCTCAGGGAGGTCCTTGCTTTCACTCGGTTTACAGCTTATATCCCTCCCAGGCTGGTGAAGAGCAAAGATCAGTGAAACAATGTCTTAAATGCCTTCCCTGCACTGTGGCCACGTCTGCCCGAAGCCCTGCTTGCCGACACAGGCTCTCGAGCTCACAGGGACATCCCTGGAAGGGTTTATGAGTGTGATGCTCGCCCGCTCACACTTGGAAGTGGACTGGCTTAATCAGAGAGCTTTTCTAACACCTAGCCACGGGATGCAGGGCTTTAGAATGAGTCAGAGAAAGGGTGTGGAAATCAGGTGCCACAGGGCACTTCTGATGAGCTAGAACAATGCGGCTCTAAGGACGGGCGGACAGCGACATCACCCAGTGCCTGGGAGGCACGGGAGTCCGCCATGTTAGAGAAGGGATTCGGAAGGGGATGTGTAGGGTGCCAAGCCCAGGAGAAATGTCCTCAATTCGGTCTCAATTTGTCTCTCCGTCTGCCACGGGCCAAGCACAGCTGTCACTTTACTCTTGTCAGGACTCTCCACACACAAACACCCTTCCATCCATCTGTCCCCTGTCTGGACTGGCCTTGAGTGGAGGGTTGGGGACGTGGAAGACGAGAGGGAAGCACAATGTTGGGGTGACTTAGTAAATGCTGAGCGCTCAGCTGCGAGACAGAACATTTTGTCCTGGGGACAATTAGAGGGAAATTGTGACCAGGAGCAAGGCTTGCATCTGGAGGTCCCTAGCGAGGCAAGCAGGAGCCCCGGCTCACTTCTCTCTTGTATTCCTCTTGTTCCTCCTTCAAGGTCAGCTCTATGAACACCTGCTGTAGCTTCTCATTGCAATAGTTGATCACGAACTGCTCGAAGCTGTTATCCTGTGAGTAAAAGGGGCTCACTTAAGATCTTTCCTCCCCTGTGGCTCCCCCTCACCCACTGTGTGCCTGTCCCCTTAACCGGGGAAGCAGGCCACTGGGGTTGTCTGGTGCTTTCTCACCTCCAATATCTCAAATCCATAGATATCCAGGACCCCCATGACCTTCCTCTTCTCCCCAGTGCCCACCTGAAGAAGAGGGAGAGGCAGACATGAGGACTGGCCAGCTGTGCCCACCAGGTCGATAGGACTAGAGTAGGGACAAACAGAATTACACACACTTGACCAAGCTCAGAGGGACTATGGTGTCGCTGGTGTGACTATGGCCACAGGTTTTGGCCATCCCTCCCTCACATTTTAACTTTTCCAGGGTTTGTTTGTTTGTTTGTTGTTTTTTCTTTTTGAGACAGGGTTTCTCTGTGTAGCCTTGGCTGTTGTGGACTCACTTTGTAGACCAGGCTGGCCTCGAACTCAGTGATCTGTTGTGGGAGTTTTGAATTATATGTAAACATATTTTAATCCTGGGTGTGGGCTACGGGGCCTGCTCCAGTTTGTCCACAGCTGAAAACTGCCTCCTGAGAGGGTGCGTGATGTTCTTCAGCTGTGAATTACCTCGTGTGGGGGGCGTGGTCGTTGTCAGTGGGGATAAAAGCCAGACTAGGAGAGAGACTGGGGGCTCAGAGAAGTAAGAGGCTGCTGGTGCTTCCCCTTGCTGCTCCTGGTTGCGGTTGATGCAGTTTAATGAGAACGGGTTGGAGATATGCTGAAACGAGGTTTGGACTTGCCCCGAGGAGCGTGACGGCCCTCAGCAGCAGGAAGCAGGTAAGGAAAGCTATGCCCTTCTCCCCGCTAACCTTTTTTTTTTTTTTCTCCTACCTGGTGTTGGGGTGTTGGAAGGGATTGTGGTGGAGTAAAGAGAAAGACATTTAAGGAACCCAAAATAAAATAGAATTTAAAAGTACAACAACAGAGGTCCACCTGCCTTTGCCTCCAGAGTGCTGAGATTAAAGGCATGCATGCGCCACCACACCCGGGTACATTTTAGTATTTTATAAAAGACTATCCCATGCTGTTTGTAAACTCACCCATCTTATAGAGGGGAAAAATAAATAAATCAAATCTTAAAAAAAAAAAAAACAAACACATTCACCCCAGCCTAGATTGAAATCTCATCTAAAACGGGGGCCTTTTAGTACACCTTCACCATAGACAGTGCCGTAGTATGTAAACGGTCGTTATTAACTGCTGAGCTACCTGTCTCCTGCTGTCCTCTTCCCTCTTATGGCCAAATGTTGTGTTGTTTTGTTTATCTGGCCATAACATGATGGGCATGAGCTGTTTCAATTGCTTGACAATGACTTAGTCATGTATTCATTTACTTACGAATTGTAGCCCAGGATGGCCTTGAACTCACCATGTGGCTGAGGCTGGCCAGAACTTCCTGATCCCCACTCTCCCCCCGCCCCCACCCGCTGCCCCCCAGCCTCCTTTCATCATCCTCTTGGATAGATGCCAAGGGGTGGGGCTGCTGATTCCTACACAGCCATGTACATTCTTATCCGAGATAAAACGCTGGGAAGCAGGCAAACAATCGGGGAACAGAGGTTTGGTGTCTCCGTGAAGGCAAAAGGCTAGTACGTAACTCCTGACTCTGTGCGTCTCAGAAACCAAAGGATGGAAGCTGGCAGCCAGAGCAAGATGGTCCAGCAGGCTGGGGGAGGGGCCGGAGGGGGGAAAGGGCGTGGCTCACCTTGATGCTCTCATTGATGCGATTCACTATCCAGTCGAAGAGGCGGCTGTAAACGTTCTTAGCCAGGGCATCCCGAGCATACTGAGCCTGGGTGTGGGACGCAGCAGCCTCGTTAATGTGGCGGCCACACAACAGTCTCAAAGGCAGCTCCTGGTGGGGGGGGGGGGCTCTTACCTGCGTGACATTCAGCACCGTAACCACTTTTTCTTTGTTTGTCTCCATGGTCCTTGAGCACAAAGCTCTCTCTAGTTCCACCGGGCTCAAACCCATCATCTCCCCGATCTCCCGAATACCTAGAATGCCAAGAAATACAATGTAGCCAGAGAGGGGACCTCATCTCAGTGTGTGTGCACGTGTGTGTGTGGGGGGGGGCTGCTGCTGATCAGCAAAGCTGCCTGGGTGACTAGTGACCCACTCTGGCCTGGGAGGTCACTGTGGTTGACCCGGGAGGAATGGGGCACACCGCCTGCAAGGTTTACTTTCCCAGGAGAATCTCCTGAAATAGGTCACGTTGTCCTCTTCTCTCAGGAGGTCCAGCTAAGGTTCTGAGTGATGCAGGTCAAAGCCTAATGCTTTTCCACAGCTCATCCTGAAGGGCTTCAGGAGAGGAGACCGCAGGAGTGGGCTGAGTGCAGGAGCACCAGAGGAAGCCAATCATGTGGGCCGGGGGGGGGGGGGGGCGCTACAAGACCGGACTCAGGGTGGGAGACTCAGAGCAGCTCCAGCAAGGTAGCACCAACCTTTCCCATCACAGATGCCACTTGCTGGTATCCCGTTGGCCTGGAACTCATCCGTCAGCTTTATAGTCCCCAGCTTCAGGACCAGAGCAGTGACCTCCAGCACTTGTTTTATTTCCTCCTCTGTGAACCCAATCACTGACATCGCACTCTTGGAGAGAAAGTAGAGAGTCAAGCAGAGCTGGTGGGGCCAGCCCAAAGCCTCCATCACAAACCCAGGGCCTCAGAGGATGGTCTGAAGGGCCGGCCCCGCCCAACACTGGCCCCTCACCTGTACTTCCCTGAAATTGGAGGCGTCATCCATGCCATCCACTCTGGACATTTCCCCGTTCAGATAGGTATAGTCACTTGTATCCCGCTCGAGCTTTAGAGACTCTGGGAGGGTGAGCATAGAAGAAAGGGGCGGGACTGGAGAGATGGCTCAGAGGTTAAGAGCACTGACTGCTCTTCCAGAGGGCCTGAGTTCATTTCCCAGCAACCACATGGTGGCTCAGAACCATCTATAGCGAGGTCTGATGCCCTCTTCTGGCCTGCAGGTGTACACACAGGCAGAACACTGTATATATAATAATAAATAAATCTTAAGAGGAAGAAGAGGAAAGAAGAAGAAAGAAAAAAGAAGAAGAAGAAGAAGAAGAGGAAAGAAAGGGTCAGCACCTGCTCTCCAGGACACACCAGCCTGGCACCTCACCACCCTTGCCTGAGTCCTGTTTGCTCCCTGGTCCCCTTTGGTTGGGGATGATAGATTTCTGTGATGATAAGTAACTTTTAAAGTGATTTTATTGCACAAGAGTCTCCCTGATTTTTATTCCCGCCCTCGGGGATCTAAATAGTGGAAACAAGCAAGCAAACCCTGTCTCCTGCTCTGGCAAGGAGATGAGGGAAGAAAGGAATTACAAATCCATCCCCAGCCTCATCATCCTCTTGCCAACACACCTGGCACCTGTTCTCCGGCCCTAACCTCCTCTGGACGGTTTCCTGGATGCTGATTACTGAGCTAAATGGCTTTCATGCATTCCCCTGAGCTAAGTGAGACCTTCCCAGCCCACACAAGGAAAGCTAAATTTTGACCTTTTTTTTTTTCTGTCTTCCCTGAAAAGTGAATGCTTTTTGTGTTGGATTACTTCTCATCTCCATATTCTGTCTACCTGGCTGACAAACATTAAGGTTTTTTTTTTTGTTTTTTTTTTTTCATTTCAATACATGAATCAAGGAAATATCCCAAGCTGTTTACATAAGATAGGAAGAACTGGGCTGATCCCAGACTAGAGGTATATCAGTTATATTTTATGCAAATGATCTGAGAATCAGGGTAGTGAACCTCAAACAAAGGTGGCAGCTTCCCCTAGCACACAGATTCTGAGGATAGGTGTGCTTACCAGAGAAGGCAAGCTGGAGAGTCAGAAAACCGGGGATAATGACACCAGAGGGAGTCTGGACCCAGACTGAATAAAACCCCGGGGCTTGTGAGTCAGACACTGACAACTGAGCAGCACCACAGCCATTACATCAAGAAGGGGATGATAAGACCTATGGAGTCTCCTGAACTGTAGACACTTCAAGGAGCAGGAAAAAAGTGATGCACAAGCCAAGCACAGAATAACAAGGGACCAAACATGGCTCCTGAAGGGCTAGAAGTCCATGGCTCTCACAGCTAGAGCAAGGCTGGTAGGCAAACCCAGTCATGAGCAGGGTCCCAGCAGACACCCCCTCCCCCCGAGTGATGCTCACCCAGAGCCACCTCCCCAGGGCAGGCAAGGAGAGCCATGCTGTCCTCTCCTATAACTGCACAGCTTACTGAAGCCAACCATTCTGTATTGCAATGTGTCTGCTCACACATCTGCTGTCTCTACAAAACTCAGTTCTTTGAAGACAGGGTCCACATCATACTCAGCTCTGTCACTAACGTGATGCCTGGTTGGGTATTCAACACATGCTTGATGAAAGTTTGAATGAACGAAGCCTCTATAGAGCTATCTAAGAAAAGAAAACCAGGCAAGACGGCCAGGCAGGCGGTGGTGGTGCACATCTTTAATCCCTCAGGAAGTGGAGGCAGATGGATGTCTGTGAGTTTGTGGCTAGCCTGGTCTACAGAGCCAGTGCCAGAACATCCAAGGCTACACAGAGAAACCCCATCTTAAAAAAAAAAAAAAAAGACAAAACCAAAGAAGCAAAGGCAAAAAGAAAAGAAAGCCAGGGGAGATCTTAGGCGAGGAAGGTGTATAAGCCCAGGCAGTCAACTGAAGGTCTTGGAAGTTCCCCAACACTCACATATCCTGCCTGCCTGCATCCCTGTGTAACTGTCAACAGACCCCCTTAAGGATGAGTGTCCTGTGCCTGACATGAGCTTGAGGAGAGAAGCACCACACAGGGCACAGGGACGAGAGTAGCAATGACCCAAAGAGTCTCTCTGGCCATCTCTACCAGCGAAGGAAGAGACCAGAGTGGCCAGGGGACTTGGTTTCAAACCCTGAGTCATAAGGCTGTGGGTGGGAAATGCAGACAAGGAGACGTGGGGAAGGGGCTTCGGAGAAAGGAGGAGGAGGAGGGGCCTACGATTCTGGTGGTCGGGCCAGGCTGCAGTGCCCAGGGGGAACACATACCCAGCAGCTGGGCATCTGCTCCAGCCAGCAGCTGATAGAAGATGTGGAAGTTCCTCTCCCCTCTGAGTTGCTTCACCACTCGGGATTTCTCAAGCAGATCTGGAGAGAGTGAGGGAGCATCTACTTGGACGCCCAGGATACAGTGCAACATCCCCTCTACTTTCACCCAGAGCCCCATGAAGGGACAGAATTAGCAGGTAGAGAGTGTTGGTAAGGCATATGGGGGGGGGGGGTAGGGCACACATACAGTTTGTGATGACACCACCAAGCGGGGACCCTTTGAAATCAAACTCGATGTCCATGTATTTTCCCTTCAGAGAGAGAAACCAGAGAAAGTCTCGGCTTTTTGTCTCGACACCTGTGGGGAGGTGTCTGTGCTGCCCTCCTCACTCTCGCCCCCCCCCCCCCCCCGCCACACATTCCAGGCAAATGTGGTTACTCACAAATCGAGAAGAGTTATCATTACGGATGGTCTTGGCATTGCCAAATGCTGAGGAGATGAAGAAAGAGGAGTTAAGGGGTTGAAGATCCCATGAGAGTGGAGGGCAGAGTGCTCACCCTATAGCACGGCGGGGGGGGGGGGGAGTAGAGGGCAGAGTGCTCACCCTATAGCACCAGGGGGAGGGGTGTGGGAGAGTGGAGGGCAGAGTGCTCACCCTCCAGCACCGGGTTTGACTGAAGCAGCTGTTCCTTCACAGAGTTCACCTGCTCCCCTTTCCCACAGACGGCAGCCACGTAGGACATCACCAGCTTACTGGCCTCTGTTCATGAGAAGCTCTGAGCCCCTGGGCACACCCACCCGCCCCCAAACTACTCTCTAAGAGTCCCCAGCCAGTGCATACCTACTTGCACCCCGCTTAATTCTGACACCATATACCTCTGGCAGTAAGAAAAATAGGAGAGACTGCTGGCTCAGTGGTTAAGAACACTTGCTACTGTTTGGTTGGTTGGTTGGTTGGTTGGTTGGTTTAATGTTGGTTTTGGTTTTTGACTTTGAGACACAGTTTCTCTGTGTTGGGGAGAGAAGCCGCACCCTGAGGTGGATCAGATTGGCAAGTGACTGAGATATATGTAGGTTATGAGGCCATCCGATTAGAGTAGCTTAGTTTACTAGTAGATTAGTAGTAGTTTAGATTCTGCCCAGTGTAGTGCTTGCAGCTTTGAATATACTACAGTCTCGTTGTATCAGTTATTTACCATACAGTTAAGAAAATTGCAACAAATTGGCTGTCCTGGAACTCACTTTGTAGACCAGGCTGGCCTCAAACTCGGAGATCCGCCTGCCTCAGTGGTGAGATTAAAGGCACGTGCCACCAAAGGCCTACACTACCCACTGCTCCTATAGATTTATGTTCCGTTCCCAGCACCCGCACTATGTGTCTCAAAACTATCTGCAACTCCAGCTCCAGAGAATCTGACACCCACGTCTGGCTTCTGCAGGCACCTGTGTGTACGTGGTGTAAACACATACACTCAAGCACACACGTATACCCATAAAACCCTAAAAAAGGAAGAGACAAAACTAGAGAGGAAGCAGTCGGGATTGAGGCTTGGAGAGACAAGGAGACAATTCCAGACAGTTCTCTGGTCGGCACCCGCCCCCGCCCCCGCCCCCGCCCCCGCCCCCACCCACACTCGGCCAGAGGCCACCTCACCGGTCTTCCCAGCTCCACTCTCGCCTGTGATGAGAATGCACTGGTCTCGGTCCCGATCCCTCAGTGATTGGTAGGCCACGTTTGCCAGAGCGTAGCTTGCGGGGAGGAAGTGGGCAAGAGCTAATGAGACCAGCCCGAGACAGCACCTTTCAACCCACAGCGCTAGGCTCATCCACCATAAGAAGTGACAGACCTAGGAAGAACTCTGGGGGGGCGGGGGGGGGCGGTAGGGGAAGAATGGGATGCTGGAGAACCAGCCTTAGCAGTTGGTCAGCCTCCTCTGGTCCCTTTACTCACATGTGGGGTTTCAGCTCATAGAAGGTGTAGTCCCGGTATTTGGCAATGAGTTCTGGGCCATAGATGGGAAGCTGCTGGTATGGATTCACTGAGACCACCACATTCCCGATGTAGGTCTGGGGTCAGGAGGGGCGGGGTGAGACAAATGAGCCTGGCAATGGGGATGCTGGAACCCTCTGGGTACCCCACAGCCTGACACCCATGGCGAGCTCACATAAATCTCCTTGTTTTCATAACGGAGCTGGAGGTTCTTGATCAGAGACTCCTCATCCAGGGGTTCCAGGAGGACAAGGTCCTCTACTCCCACATGACCTTCCAGGAGAGGCATGTCAAGAGCCCGGAGGGTCCTAGGAGTAGACACAGTAAGCTGCTGACTGCTCAGGACCCAAGTCATGGTGGGAGGGGAAGAGGGCAGAAGGGCGTACAGCCGCCCTCTTCTCCCTGTCTGCAGCACAGCCCTCCAGTTATAAGAGCCTCTGGACCAGCCTGGCCAGCCAGGGAAGTGGAAGGACCCTCTGATCGCTGGGTAGGGGGTGGGGTGGGCATGAGATAGGACTATTTGTGTCTGACCACCTGGGGAAGGATGACATCACTGGGCATCGACCGATGGAGGGGCAGAAGGCAGTGCGAAGGAAATGCGAGCCAGGCTCTGCTCCTCAGCCAGGTACTGCAGGTGCCCTCCCTCCTGAGGGAGTGCTCCCTGGCTCCTTGCCCAGTGCTTGTATTCAACCCCAAGCCCTATTTCAGTCACCAAATGAATCCCTCCATGATGCCTGTCTCCGGAGGTCTCTCTTCCCTACCGTTATCACTGACTTCACTTTTAGATGACGCTGTATAAGGCGAGGTATTCAAGAATAACACCAGGCTTCACCAAATAGCGAGACTCCCCATAGGAAACAAAAGCAGATGGGTATGTTTTCCCAGCTGTCAGGCTCCTAGCCGTCCCTCCTGCTCTGCCTTGGTTGTAAAGTCTTCAGATTTTATACTCAGCCCTATCATCTTGTGGCATGGACTTTGCCCAAAGGGAGGCAAGGGAGGGCTATAGGGCTGGGCTGCATACATGCAGCAGGCATGTGGCAGGTGTTTCTGCAGGAGGAAACAGCCCTCAGGCCGACTGAGTAGGCGGGGTGGCAGGTACAATGGTCAATGCCACTCCCAAGCAGGACTCTAACACATTCCCTCACTCTCCAGCTTCTCTGAACCTAGGGGAAGAACAAGAATCACATATGACAGGGCAAGGAAGCTACCCAGCTTGCTTTGTCTTCCATTCTGCATTCTCCAAGCTCCAGCAACTGCCTATAAGCCTAGGGTACAGTGTAAATATGGATGACAGCAGTCTCTAGAAAACATGCAGCATTCACCACAGGCCAGGCAGAGCTCTAAACACCATAACTGGACAATTATGACAGCCATGAAGTAGATTTTTTTTTTCAGATTAAATCTAAGTAGCCATGCATGGTGGCTTGTGCCTGTAATCATAGTATTCAGGAGACCAAGACAGGAGGGTTGCCATAAGTTTGAGGCCAATTGAGCTACACAGTGAATTCCAGACCAACCAGAAATACAAAGTAAGATCCAGTCTCAAAACACACACACACACACACACACACACACACACACACACACACACACACACACACACGAGTCTTAGAACAGGGAAGCATGTGACGCAGAGGCAGGGTATGAGCCCACATCCTTTAGTTTGAATTGAGAGGAGTAAGAGTGATATTTGGAGGTGAGAAAGGAGAAAAGCAGATCCCAGAAGGGTCACCCCAAGGCGACAGGTCAAGACAGGTCTTACCTAACACTGGAAACAAAGGTGTACTTCGGTGCCCCTGGGAGAATGGAATCCAAGTCCCAGTCTGAGGGAAGGACTATGAAGACCCAGACGCCAAAGGCGGAGAGGGCTTGTTAATGGGAGCTGTCCATGGTGTCAGCGAAGCCAGGTGCCCTCTCTCACCTTCCTCTGTGCTGCTTCCTCTAACCAAGGCTCCCGGTGCCACTCAGGCCAGAGAGAGGGCTGGCCGCCTCAGCACAAAGTCCAGGGCTCTTCCTCTGAGGGTGTGGCTCCCTTAACCCTTCACAGGCCTGTGAGTTCAGACTCCCTGCGTTTAGGGAAAGGCTTTCTGCCTGGCTTCTGCTGAAGGGCTCCAATAGAGAAGAGTCCACTCTGCCAAGAAGTTGGAAGCAAGGACAGAAGGAACAGAATTTGTATCAAAGAAAAAGATTTTCCAAGAAAGAGCTGGACATTTAGCCATGGATGGAAGTGGGCATGGGCAGGTGGATGGGTGTGGTGCTGTCTTCTACAGTTAAAGCTGTCTTTTCTATCTTCCTGGGAGCCCCAGGGTCCTCAGATTACCTGGAGAGCTAAGTGACCAAATTCCAAATCCTGTCTACTTCCCTTCCCTTGAGTGAGACCCCATCACAGAGACCCACAGATTAAAGCCAGATCTGTAACTTGGACATCACACACACACACACACACACACACACACACACACACACACACACACACACACACAGTAGCCCCAGCCCATGAGGTAGGCAGTGCAGATGCACCATTCAATGGGAAAACAGGCAAACCCATGCCCACACGTGACACCTGTGCTCTGGTTCCACAGCACTTCCTGATATTGCCCAGAAAGATTGCAGCCTAAGTCCTGAGGTTTCGAATCTTAATAATTTCTCAGTAGGATACCAAGTAAGTAAGATGCTATTCCCTGGGCATTAGCCCAGCAGAAAATGATGGCTCCCTCAGACAGGTAAAAGCTTATAAGATCCAGTTTCTCAAGCATGCCTTCACCTACTCAGGAAATTCCTAGGCAGCATGCTTCTCTGCCCCCGAGGCATGCACAAAGAGAAAAGTGGGTAATCGTATTACTTAACTAACATGGAGACTTGATTTTCCAATTCTCAGCCTCTGCTGCTTGGTGCAAGGTCCGAGCTCTATTGCTCTCACCGAAGCACTCTGCATACGCCTGGTCCATCAGCAGTTCCATCTTCAACCTGCCCTTACATATTTTATTGATTTACTATGTCTATTTGAAGGGAGGGAAGCAAGGAAGAGAAAGCTAAGCAGAAATGTATCGAAGCATAACCACCTATTACAAGGGGCTGGAGCAGTGTCACTGTGTCAGAGCCAGGGTCACTACTGATCCCAGTCTCTGGCAGAAGAAACAGACCCAGAGTAAGAAATACTTTCCCAGGACCACACCCACACAAACCTCCACAGCTGGCACCAGGGCCTGGGTCTTCCGTTCTCATGGCTAGGGGTCTGCAGCCACTTGCTTTCCTCTACCCATTTACTCATGTGAGTGCCTACTGCATGCTTTAAAACGAGACAGCTCTTAAGTCTTAAAACAATGATATTCATAGCCCATCTCCAGCTACTAACCATGCTTGCCTGCCTGGGACCCATAGTGGGCTCCTACATACCCAGAGGTGCAGAGCTAGGAGCTGAGGGAAGACAGTGGCTGGACATGGTGGCACACCTGGCACTGGTGAGGCAGAAGCAGGTGGATCTGCGTTTGAAGCCAGCCTGATCTACATAGGGAATGCCAGGCCAGCCAGTGCTGCAGAGTGAGACCCTGCCCCTCGCCCAACAAAATGAAAACTAGGGAAGACCGGGGTGGGTCACTCTTAAGTTTATAATGTATCAAACACACATCTGAGTCATCTGGGATTTCAAAACCTGCCATCCTGAAGTGGTGTGGGCAAGTACAACACTACAATCTGCTTTCCAGACTTAGCCGGAGCAATCCAGCTGTTAGCTCACTCCTGCCCCTTCATCTCTGACTTACCACAGGGATGGAGGTATGACTCAGTGGTAGTGTGTGGCTAGCACAGCTCAGAGCCCCCAACTATTTCAAGCATACAGAGGATGAGAAGGAACTTGGTGGGATGTAGGAATGTCTCATGATGTGGTGCTGGCTAGACAACTGATTCCTCCAAAACCCAGCCAAATCACACACAAACATAGGAAGCCTACTGTCTATGTAACCTCCACTCTGAAGCAGCAGACGGAAAGGTAGGGGAGAGACAATCCCAACCCTTTGGTACTGGGTTGGTACTAGTTGCGAGCAGCCATCTGATCACGCCAACCCACTGGACAAGCCTCCCAGACACAGGAACTTTAATACACTAGGTCTGGTGGCTCATGCATGTGATCCCAGCACTCCAGAGACTGGGACAGGAAATAAGGAGTTCAAGGCCAACCTGGGCTACACGAGGACACTGTCTCAAACCTCGCAGGCTCCAAAACAGTAAACCAAAATATATTCAGGACGGGGAGGTGTGGTTAAGGAGGAAAAAAAAAAAAAAAAAAAGGAAACACACAAGAAACATTATTAACTGCCAATTATCTGAAAGTATGAGTCACACAAAAATGTATGCTCATAAAGAGACTCAGTGGGTCACAGTGCTGGCTGCCAAGGCTGACGGCCTGAGTGTGATTCCTGGAATCTGCCTGGTGAGAAGAGAGCAGACTCTCCCAAGTTGTCCTCTGATGCCCATGTGTGCCACAGCACGAGTACATTCACACACAGGTGCGCGCGCACGCACACACAAACACACACAGTATAACATTTTAATTTAAAAGACCATTATACACCATATAAAGCTTTATTAAATTGAGATTATTTACAGACCATAATAAAATGAAAAATACATGACATCAGTTTTCTTACAGAAATGTGGAAGACTTGTAGCAAACAGCCGCCCCTGATACTGTCTTAACATTTATTAGGAATAAATGACAAATGCTTCACCTGAGTAGCACCAGGGCCTCACCCACAGGCTGAAACTTACCTAGTAATCTCTTAGCCCTATTATTTCAGTATCCGTTCCACAGACTGGAAGCTGTTGCCCCTGCAGGCTGACAGGCCTGAAGATTCAGTGAGGGGCATCTGTTGTCACACAGTGATGCCCGGGCTGCCCGCAAGTTCAAAGAAGTGCTTTTGCCATGTTCAAGTTATCACCAAGAATGAGAAAAAGGAAGGTGGGCATGGTAGCTAGGGCAGGTCTGCAATCCCAGCATGTAGGAGACAAGGCAAAGCTGCCCTGAGTTCCAGGCTAGCCTGGGAAATAAATATACTGAGTTCCAGGCCAGCCTGGACTATAGCATGGCACCCTGTGTAAACAACAGCAGCCCCAGAAAAAAAAATGTGTGCCAAAGAAAAATGGCACATGTGAGTCTGTGTGACCACTTCTGTGCCTGCTGAGATTAAAGGACCAACAGTGACACCCATGGAAGGCACCTAACACTCTTCTTTCCCTTCCTAGCTTGAGACGGGGTTACCATTGTTGCCCCTGCTAATTTCAAATGTTCAGACTCAGGTGATCCTGTCACCTGAGCCTTCCAAGTTTAGGTATGCACTACTATGCCTGATGAACCACCTGGGCCCCAACCAGAACCCACAGTTAAGTCACAAAGTTACTGGGCACCACAACTGCACAACTGCACGAAGAACACAAGCAGAAGGCTTAAGCACGTCTGTCGCGTGTGCCTACCCCCTGGTTTCAGTGCCTAAGGTGAGAGTTCAGTAAATCTGCACCGCTGTCCTCTCCTGCGCTCAAATTCTTAGCATTGAAACAGACAACCATCTCATATGCTAGACCTGAGAAAAGGGACTACTAGAAGGGCACTTAATTTTCTGTCCTCACACTTCATCGTTTATCGTTCACTTCAGAAGTGTTATAAGGAGCGCACTAGGGACATTCTAACGCAGGGTCCATCTCAGCTCATCTCCCCCCGGAACAAAAGGACTAAGGACAATTAAGTCCTGAGTATGAGGCCTGGGAGGATTCTCTGACCTGTGTGGGTCACCCATGCCAAGAAGGGTAGGATAAAGGCTATGCCCAAGGATGGGAGCAGATCGCCACTGTGTGTGTGGGACTAGCTCCTTCTTACTTTAAGGTAATGAAGTAATCAAAGCTGCTGGAGTTTTCCTGGCTTTGGCCACTATGTTCTCATGAGGAAAGGGAAACTAAAGTTTTACGCCCACTGCCTCTTGTGTTCCCATCAGTGGGAGTCATGGTCTATAAACTTAGGCCAACCAATTAGAAGCAATAGATTTCCAATACCGATGAGACCCTAAGCCCTAGAACCACTTTATGGCTTGATGGTCCTGAGCAAGACGCTGACATGGCAGCAGACAAGGCTCCAGCGTCCAGCTCAGTCCGTCTAAGTGATGAGACTGGGCTGAGTAAAACAATGTCTGGGCACGCTGAGGCACACAGGCAGGAAAGGCAAGGATACACAGCACTCAGAGAAGGCACTGTCTGAAAGCAGCTGTCACAGCACTCAGTTCTCCAACTACCAAGCAGGGGCACAAAAATGAGTTTGGTTTACTCACCCCAAACTCAGTTAAAAAAAAAAAAAAGGCCTTTAAATGAAATCCCTATTTCACAGGGAGCTCACCACACAGAAGAGGAAGTCATTCACAGTGATTTCTCATTAAAATAAGATCTAAGTCAGAGGCTGCCTCCCCTTTACCATCCATAATAAGGGATCTGGGGTTGCACCGTGGTCTCCCAAGACCTGACGTTACCTGTACAGCTGGACTATTTTTTTTTTTTTTTTTACATTAAAACACACTAGGTAAAATATACAACTTCTAAGGAGAACGCTACAAAATTGTGTATTCTGGAGGCTTTTGTTGTTAGCGGTGGGTTTTACTTTTGCAATGCCAGGAGTGAACCCAGCCTTGGGCTTGCATAACAAGCACTAAGCCTGAGCTTTAACCCTTTCATGAGCTTCAACAGTTCTTTGAAAGGGGCCTAAGTTTTACCATATTCATAACACACAAAGACAGAAAGGTTCCTACTACAAAGCTTCCTGTACTTTGCAGCTGTAACCCACAGCCATCTGCTCAAACAGCACTCGTTTTTTCCATTCCTCCTTAAACCACTGTCTACCACTTGAGGGAGGTGTCACTTTAGGACAATTTAAGGCTATGGGGAACATTGGTTGAAATAACTAACTGGCCACCTGGAGAGGTGTCTCAGCTGACATTTTGGATGCTAGCAGTAGAGCCCAGGGTCTTTCAAAATTACATGCTGATAGCAGGTCTAAAAAGCCCTGAGAGCTCCCTGAAAATATCATCTTCCTCCTCAGTGACGCTAAGACAATGAGTCTGATGCTGTACACCTGAACCTGAGTGAGCATCTGCCTCCCTGGCTGAAGGGTTACAAAGTCACACAGTTACATACTTCTTTACACACTTCTCCCAAGGCGAGGTGAAGATCACAATGAAAGAACCAAGCAAACGGCAGAGACTTGAGTGTGCTCCCTCACAATTGCTACTGCCAGCCTCTACGGGCATCTGCAATGGCAAGGGTTCTGGAGCTAACGTCACTACAGCAAGAGGCAGCATCTCTTACAGAAATGGAACTTTAAGTATAGTTAATTCAGGGGACCGTGTCTGATGCTGACAATGGAATGGGCATCAGGAACGGGAAGTACAATTGAGGCCGCTTCTCTGCCATGTGAAGTGTGGCAGGTACATAACTAAAATCACATACAAAGAAATCCCAGCTAGTTACAGGGCTTAACAATGACCTCATCTGGGAGCATGCAGGTGGCAATGAAGGCCTGATGGGCAGAACAGGTTATAAAGGAGACAAAGGGCAAGGGGCTAAGGCTGGTTTTGTTGTGGTGCTAACAATCCAACCAGGGCTTGCATGCTGAGCCAAGCAAGCGCTCGCTCACCACTGAGCTACATCCCCAGCCCTGGGATAGTTCTGAGTGTGTAGTAACTCAAAGACACGTGATCTGAATAGGGCGGGTAAAAAAGACTTCTCTGCCCAGTTATAATACAGGAAGGTAAAGGGGATATATCTAAGAAACAACACAAAAAAATTGGCAAGCCAGTCCAGTGGTGGTGCACGCCTTTAATCCTAGCACCCAGGGAGGAATATCTCTGTAAGTTTGAGGCCAGCCTGGTGTACAAAGCCAAGGCTACACAGAGAAACCCTGCCTCAAAAAACAAAGAAGGAAAAAAAGAAGCTTGGTTCAACAGCACAGGTGTAAAGTTCTGGCCCTGAGGCTGAGGTAAAGGGCCAGCCGAGGCACACAGCAAGACCCTGCCCCAGGAAGGACAAGTAAAACAAAGCTGTTAGATGCAGAAGCAGCCTCAGTGTCAGCAAGGAGAAAGGAGAGGACAGAGGAGGAGGAGGAGGAGACAGAAAGGAAAATGAGCCAGGTTCCCAACTGCACACACTCCACAGGAACAAGAGCAGACCCTTCTGAGTGGGGAGCTGAGTGGTGAGAAATGGCCAGAGAAAAACACCAGTGTTAAATATAATAAAAAGCTTAGGAATCAGAGCCCACAGAAGGCCAGCAAACATTTTTCTAAATGTAAGCAAACTCAAGAGGACCAGGGCTCCACACAGCAACTCCAGGAGTTCCATGGAGTGTCTATACCAATATATGGGGTCGGCACGGTTTATACTTTGGAGAACTTACTGCTTCTAGGACATGAATTTGTTGCATTAAAAAAATAATTTGTTTTAAAAAACAAGACAGGCAACAATCTAGTTTTTCTTCAATAGTTCAATCAAGGATTATTGTAAGGATCCACTGAAACAGAAGCAGACGGGAGTAAAAATGGCTCAGACTTGTAGATTCTCTTTAGAAGATGCAGCCTCCGTCTGAACACATTACTGCACTTAATACTCATTTTTTAAGGGTCTGTCACAGTGACAAAGTCACCAGAATTCAGTGAACTTTCAGACAGGAGCCAGAATGTCGTGCTATCTGTGGCTAGCCAGTCTCTTCAGGAACAGCAAAGGAGACCAACAGCTCAGCTGTCAGAAGCAAGCTACCACAGCACTCGAGGATCACTTGGAGACCACCAGAAGTGCTGCCAGGGGTAAGCCACTCGGCCCTCATTTCAGTGGGGCATGCTCATCTCTCTGTGCGGTTCTAAAGCCTGGGAGAACCACACAGCACTTACAACATGCGTCATCAAGGCATCATGTCAGTCTACACACAAGTAGCTGACTGCCATCTAAGTCCACAAGTAGTTGTGTGTGGGAGTGGCGTCCTCCAAGCCCTCCTCCTCTGAGGATAGCTCCTCGTCCTGGGCAATTATGCTCCCTAAGCCATATTCCTGCTCATGAACAGAAACTTCATTTGGCGTGAGGTGAAAAGAACCTTCCACGAAGTCAGCAAATCTGCAAAAGAGAGGGGTGCCCATTAGAAAGCTGCCTGTCCTTCCCAAATGGCTTCCAAAGTAAGACCCGGCTGAAAGCTCAGCATGCTGCAGTCCAGTCTAACTGCAATCCCTGTCCTGTCTGCAGATATGCAGAGTGAAGCAAGAACAAGGCAGGAAACAGGAAGGGGATCACATATGGACATCCTGGGCACCCTCCTCCTGCCTGCCAATCACTACCCTGCCCTTTTTAGTTACGAAGTGCTAAGGTTCCTTGAGTCACCACATTCCTGATAAGAGAAGATTAAGGCATTACAGTGCTTTGCACTTATGGCCCTATAAACTTTATGTTATCATGATTCCAAATTGAAACTTCACATACTATACTCTTTGGTACAACTACTCCCAAACAAAAAGGGGGGAAGGCAGACTCAGACATCAATGTCAAACTTACAAGGGCCACACTTAAAACGTGGTACTGAAGTCTTCACGAGTTAATGCCATTATCAAAACAAGGAGGCAGCCGCCTTGGGGAAACAGGAAAGATTCTTACATGATGGCACAGATGACTTTCTTCTGACTACTACTCGGGAGCAGTAATCAAAGGGCAACATATAACAGTTATCTACAAGTATGATCTCTGTCAGAACTCAATAACTACCCATAAATACCCAGCTTATCAGGCCAACAGTTTACCTTTTGGGAGACTGAATTCGAGATATAGTCTTCCAGGCAGAGCACTCTGGACTGTTACAAAATTCTCGGAGTTCCTGTAAAGCCTTTTGGGTCTCCACCTCTCCTTGTATCCGATACTCTTCTTCTGTCAGGAGGCGAGGGGGGACAGGCATTTCTCTTGCCTTACACATCCTTCTGTGCTCACCAAAACAACATCATGAGTCATTAATCAGCATCCATATCCATCCTTATTCCACTTGTTTCAGGAGGCCAACCACACAGCAGACAGACTAGGCACTCAGAGTCATCACCTCCACCTTCCTTCATACACACCTTTCAGTACAGTGTGCTCCCGACTCACATGCCAAACTGTGAGTGAAGAACTAGAGCAGGCAAACTCCTTTATTTTCCAATAAATGACAAAATATTTATTTTCCAATAAGTGGAAAAACAACAAAATGATGCTATAATGTTAGGGTTCATGAACTTAGTTTCGCAAACTGAAGGTACCATTTTGTCTGCAATGGGACAGCCACTGACAACCTCAGAATCCAGGACCATTTACTTTTGCAAGAATAACATGCTATGAATCTCATCTTAAAATAAGATTAAGATTTTTGGAAAAATCTGATAGTTGGCATGAAATGACCTGAAACCTGAACCTGAGGGCTATAGTATAAACAAAACAACACAACAATATAATTTGCACCACCTAGTGGTAACAGGAACACAGGACATTTTACTGGATACTTTTATTAAAAAAAAAGAAAAGAAAAAAGTAATAAATATACTCAACTGAGAAAGGAACAAGGGTAGAAACAGCACAGTGATTCCTCACATAGGTTCCCAAGGAAAAGCTTTTGCTGCAAAGTGCATCCCAATCTGATATGCAGACACAAGCTACACTGTCTTTAGTCACCTGTAGGTGGTGTACAGCCAATGCACAGGGTACTCCAGGTTCTTGGTGCACAGTGCAATGACAACCAGAGCAAAGGCAATGTGTGGCATCTGAATGCTGGCGTACATGAGCCCCAGGCCCACCAGCTGCAACGCCCAGGTCAGCAGATTGATACTTCGTTCATTCTCCAAGGGTCCATACTTGTAGCACACTGCGAAACTCATGAATCCAACCGTGAGGATGTAGCCTGTGAGAAGTGGCAGAAGTCATTCCTTTCAACCCTGCGTGAAAAGCAAGTAAACTCCTAGATGGCATCTACTGAGCCGGGAAATCAGGCAAGAGCTGGACTCAATTGCTTACCTATTTTGAATTTTCAGGAAACAAATTTTATTCACTGTTCCTCACATGCTCATATGTATCACTCTGATCTTTTTTATCACAAGTTTACTTAGTTCAAATAACAAAGGGGTTGGATACATGCTCACAATTACTCAATACTCGTCCAGAGGACCCAAGTTCAGTTCCCAACACCCACACTGGGCAACACATGCAGTGATCTGACAGGACAGGACCAGCATTCAAGTGCGCACACATACATATAATTACTAACTAAATCTCTTGTTGTTGTTTTTTATTGGCTTGGCCTTTTTTTTTTTTTTTGGAGACAGGGTTTATTTGCATAGGCCTGGCTGTCTCTGAAATCAGAGATCTACCTGCCTCTGCTTCCCAAGGGCTGGGGTTAAAGGCATGTACCACCACCAATCAAAACTAAATCTTTTTTAAAAGCTACATGTTGAACATTTCTAAATAGTCTATTTTAATCCCCAAATATAAAAATCTACATTAATATTCTCAAATAATAATTGAGTTCCTATAAAAAAAAAAAGGGTTTTTTTCTTACTATATACAAAGACTCATTGCAGTTTTACTTTTTTGTTTTGTTTGGTTGTTTTGTTTTTTGAGACAGGATTGCTCAGTGTTACCCTGGCTGTCCTGCACTGGCTCTGTAGATTAGGCTGGCCTCAAACTCACAGAGATCCGCCTGCCTCTGCCTCTGCCTCCCAAGTGCTGGGAATAAAGGTGTGTGCCACCACTGCCTGGTGTAGTTTTACTTTTTAAGGTTCCCCTTCCTAACATGTTTAAATTAACATTAGTAAAGCCAATTTAAGTTTTTAAGCTTTGCTTATTGTAGAGATAAATGCCAGCAAATTAAAGTTTCATCCTTATCAACAGCATCTGAGTTCAAAAAATGAGCCAGGCATGGTGGTGCACGCCTTTAATCCCAGCGCTCAGGAAGCAGAGGAAGGTGGATCGCTGTGAGTTCAAGGCCAGCCTGGTTTACAGAACGAGTCCAGGACAGCCAAGGCTACTCAGAGAAATGCTGTCTCGAAAAACCAAAAAAAAAAAAACCAAAAAACAAAAAAACCCCAAAGATGATGTTAAGGAGATAGTGGTATTAGAAACAAATAGAAAATTGTATTTTCTACGAGTTAATTAAATGATGTTAACTAGCGACTTCTTGTTACCAGGCAACATCTTCTCACAATCAAGCAACCTATAGACACTCACAAGGGAAAGCCAGGCCAGCGATACTTACTCAGAAGATAATGCCAATAACACCTCCATATCTCTTGTAAATTCTTAAAAACTAGCTGTATGAGGTACAGAGAAAAAGACCAGCCTCCTACCAGGATGACATAAATGGGACTTCTCTAGACAAAGTAGAAATGAAAGCAAAAGTTACAAGGCTTTTGTAAAAGAGCAAATGGGACATTATTTTCTTACAACTCAACCTACTCAAAATGCATAAAAACCTATCTCTTTAAAAAGATGTGCTTTATACCTACAAAGGTACAGCGGGCAGCGAGCACAGGCAGATGAGATGCTAAGTAACAGAAAAGCCTAACTCTGCAATTAAAAACACAGAGTGGCTCTCAGTCCCCACTGCCCACATACTGTCAAATAAAGAGCGTGTGTGTGATCGGGCTTCCTGTCTCACCATGCAGGCGCCTTTCAGAATCAAAAACTAGGACAGCTGCAGGCTCATCAGCGTCAACACAAATGCTCAGTGTCCTAAGACAGCCCAGCTCATCCTCAGCACTTCGGCGACTCTGACTACTCACCTTGGGCATGAATTTGGAGAGCATGAAGATGATGATCAACAGAGAGGCTACAATCCCCACGCTCATGCCAGTGGAGTAGTAGAAAACTTGACTCCTGCAGAGAAAACATCATGACTATGTAATATCATTGCAGGTCCTAGAGAGTACTGATGGGATCACAAGTGCCCTAGCTAGACAGCATCAAGTCAACAGGAGGAAGCCGTCCAGTATTTAAAGCTACAGAAACGTGGGCAGGTGAAGTGGTTGAAAGATTATGAAGGTCAGTATCAACGAGGTCCTCTCAGGCTCACTTTTGGCTCCATTGCTCTTCAAATCTGCTGCACATTGTAGACACAGAGGACAGAAAAATCAAGTTGGAGCTGGGTGGCCTTCATAGTGCCAGCATGGGCTATGCAGGATGCTGAGTGGCAACTCTTAGCCGCACCCCACCTGCAGCAATACTGACTGCCCACACAAGACACCATAGTAGTGCACTGAAATCTGTTTTAGGAATAACCAACCACATTGAGATTGGATTTGATGCCCATTCCACAGGCGAGAATTCACATCTGGTGCTGCTGCCCTCATCAAAAGCTCATGGCTAAGGAGTCTGTGGACCGCAGTGGGAGAGCTACTGCTCTCCTTCTGCTAACTAGATACAATGTGCCCATCAAAAGCTTGTTTTTGCAGTGGTCAGTGATGGCTGCAGATTCCGAACTGGTCAAAGCACCTAGCCTGGCTGGCCTTTGAATGTCCAGCCTTAAGTGGGGTAGCTGTACCAGCCCCTCCAAGGCTTAGGGAACACCATGAAAAAAGGCTTCACAGAGTGCAAGAGCTGAGAGGAAGGGGAAGAGTGGTGAGAGCCAGACGCCAGGCACGACACGCTTGCTGCACTCTATTTTATACTTCAGTTTTTTTGAGGCAGGGTCTATGTAGCCCTGGCTGTCCTGGAATTTATATGTAGACCTGGATGACCAGAAACTCAGAGAGACTCCCCTGCCTCTCATGAGCCCTATGTCCCACAAAGAATTTGTACAGTTACTGGGCCATGGGAGAGGGAGACACGGTTTTCAGTGGTGCAGCCTGCGGCTGTAAACAAACCTTCACCTGTGCTTGTGGAACAGCCCTAAGGAAACTATGACACACACACAAAACAACCCACGGAGTCCCTTCTGTAGTTTGTGTTGGCCAACTCCTCCTGGAGTGTGGCTGATACACCTGGTGGGTAGCCCCTGCTTGGAGAAACTAGACTTGCCCTTTCCCACAGGCTTCTATTGTACATGGTGTCTTGGTTAGAGGCAGGACTCTGTGCCCACTTCCCCTTCTCCGTGATGGGAATTGACTGGTTTGAGTAGTGTGGGACTTGTTAACATGGCCAGAGTCTGTGTTCATCTGTGTAGTGTCTGGGAGTCATCCACCACCTCCTCTTCTACACAGATCCCGGAGCCGTAAGGGGAGGGAGGTCCTATACAGACGGCCCACGGTGGGACAAGTAGTACAAAGCCTCACTCTTGGGTGAGGGTCTCTGAAGCGGTTGAGTGAGGCACTGATCAATGGGGGAGCATTCCATCACTAGCAGTCACTTTACTGCTATGTTCTTTTAGCAGAATAACTGCAGTAGCTTTTCCCGTAAGACCCAGGGCTTATCTAGTCTCAGGTTCCTGCCGCTTCTGCAGGACCAGGTCAGAGCTTCCTCTCAGAGTGGCCTCTATACTAGCGTACATCAAGCTGGCAGGTTTCTAAAAGAAGGAAATGGACAAGTACCTGGTGCTTGTCCCTCGTATCTAAACAGCATGGAACTCACCAGCATAACACTTGGCATCAATTTCATTGTGTAAATTTAATTGTAACATTACTTCTAACTTGACAGTCAACTTTATAGTACTAGGTAACTCTCTTAAACTAATGATAGAACTACCTAATAAAAGGTACATTAATTAACAATTATATTCAAATCAGGGGGAAATTTCTATTTTTAAAATATCCAAGCAAGGCCAGAGATGGAGCTAAGCTGTCTCTACGGCCTGTTGCTCTTCCGGAGGACCTCAGCTCTGTCCCAAGCACCCATGTTGGACAACTCACAACTGACTAGAACTCTAGGTCCAGGGAATCCAATGCCCCTTTCTGGCCTCTGCAAGCACCAACAGATACACATTTTTTACAAAAAGAAACTGCTGGCTCTGGTGGTGCACACCTTTAATCCATCACTTGGGAGTCAAAGGCAGCTGGAGTTTGTGGCCAGCCTAGTCCATATAATTGAGTTCTAGGCCAGCCAGCACTACATAGTGAGATTCTGTCTTAAACAAACAAACAAAATAAATGTAAACAAAATAAATAAATCTTTAAAATACCCAAGCATAGACCCTATGAGAGAATAGCAGTGCTTACAATTCTGATGATGAGAGTTTTATCAAGTCCACACCCACCTGCTCAACAAGTCTCCACAAAAAAAGAGCGTAAGTCCAAGGAGGAAAACAAGGAAAAGTTTGGGGTCAAATCCTGAAACAAATAAAATGTTTGCTTAACAGAAGGCTCAGTTAAAGGTATTACAAAAGGAGACACTGGTAGCCCTGGTCAACTCAAACAAAGCAAATGGCCCAACTAAATGGCAGTATGCACACCACACAAATCCTGGGCATCCTTCCAGAGCAGAGACATAACCAGGTTTCTATCTATCCTGTACTCTCCTGAAGATTTTACTCCAACTCCTCTAAGGATTAGGGGGAAAGTGATCACTTCATGCACTTGCTCAAAAGGGGTCCCTGCTATTTGGGTTTCAGGGAATGTGAGAGATAGACCTAGAACTTGGGTGTGTCCTTAGGTACTCTACCTAGAGTTTTTCTTACCCAACCACATCTCCTACTTTGCTCACTACACAGCACTGTGCTGAAAAAGTCTGCTTGTCAAACATATCTCACTCAGGACCCGGAGACCTAAGCAGACCCCTTGGTGGCACACCAGAGCATCCCATGGCTTTTACATTCAAAAGCGGGAGTCTAAGGAAAGCCTAAAAACAGACAGGAGATGGCAGAATGAGTAAATACAGAAGGAACACTCAAAGGCGGGCCAACCTCACATAGCCACCTGTCCACAGACTGTCAGACAACAGGAAGAGGCATAACATGTCTGTAGCAAAACCTACATCATGAACTCTAAGGAGTAACCAAGGAGAAACCGAGTCAGGATTTGAGGGACTCCACCTCCTCTAACAACACGCTCTCAGATGCCGATAGGAGAAAAAACTTCTCCCAGGTCCAGTAAATAAACAGTAAACTGTGGGGTCTTCACCTTTCATTATGATCCCACAAGTAACTCTGTTGTGAGTTCCTAAGTTTATTGTTTAGCGTTCCTGTCCTCAAACATAGGCCTGAACAAAGCAGCACAACTACCTCTGTCAGGAAGTCTCCAGAACCGGCTGGAGAGAGAGCTCAGAGGTTAAGAGCACTGGCTCCTCTTCCAGAGGTCTTGAGTTCAATTCCCAGCAACCACATGCTGGCTCACGACCATCTGTAATGGAATCTGATACTTTCTTCTGTCATGTAGGTGTACATGCAAACAGAGCACTCATTTAGTCTGGAGCAGTGGCGTACCAGGTGGATCTATGTGAGTTCGAGGCCAGCCTGGTCTACAAAGCAAGTCCACAATAGCCAAGGCTACACAGAGAAACCTTGTCTCTAAAAACTAAAAGAAGAAAGGAGGAAGGGGAGAAGGAGGAGCGGCTGGCTGACTTCAGTAGTACTGACCATTGTGACTTAGGGCCTGCCCACCTCTAGGCAACGAGTTACTGAGGGAGACTTTTAACTGTAGGCCTTAAAAGTCTTATGTGGGGTGGAGTCTCCCTAAGCTGTCAAGAACCACGGTATAGTCAAGATTGTAATAAAAAACAAAATGAGCTGTCCTGGGCTGACCTCTCTGTCTCAGTGATTACACCCTCCACAGCTCTGTCCCATCGCACTATAGAATCCACCAGAAAATCAGGTGAGACTTACTCCGCGTCACAATGACACTGTATTTGGTGTCCTTCTCTATAATGTCAACTTTGAGGCAGGTCTTTGTGCTGTACAGACCCACATTAACATAGGTGTCATTCAACTTCTCTTTTAAAAAGGAGGAAAAAAAGTTCCAGACACTGAACTGCTCTAGCTCCTTCAGCTTCTCCTCACTGTCCACCTGGGTGACCCGGACCAATTTGGAGCTATTCACCCGGACCTGTAACACAAATGAGATTAGGATCAAACAGTGAGAAACCTTCATAACATAACTTTTAGAAACCTTTAAACAGCTCATGAGCCATGTGCCAGTTTCCCTCAGAGCTAACCAGAAACACACAGCTGCCGCAGCAAAACATGATTTGGCAAATGATGCTGCTGTGTTAGAGAGAGAGGCGGCTGCCACAGCCTCTTGTTAACACGGTCTGAGTCTGCTATTAAGTCAGAAAGGGGGGAAGGAGTTCCCAAGCACAAAGAGTTATCAACACAGCTATTTACGATCATACAAAGCAAGGACCTGGAATATTAAGAAAATTGCCAGTCATAAACAGCCCAGAAAACTGAAAATGTTTCCCATAACGACAGGCTGAGAAGTTCAAGGCATTGTCACAAATCACTGATTATGGATAAACGTTGGTTATAATGTGCCCCAGATACAGCATGAATTTTGTATCAGAAAATAAAAAAGGAATTTTAAAAAGCCCACAAGCCCAGCTCTCTTGTTGACGTGAACAGCAAACACCCTTATCAGTGTCCATATTTATAGCAGCATCTTCAAAAGGCTCATTTTGTTCAGTCACCATCGCAGCCACAGACTCCTGCTTGCTGGTGACTTGATAGTGTTATGAAGTAAAAGGGCCCAAAGTCACTTTTCCCACAGAGACCTCTCTCACAATCAAAACACAGCGAGCGGGACGCACAAGGCAAGAGTCTACGTGCAGACAGGCACACCAGATTCCAACCCAAAGAAGGCACAAGGCACAAATGAGGCGTGAGTGTACAGACTGCAGGAGAGAGGACGGAAGCTCACCTCAGGATCATAGTGCGCTAAGCTGGTAAAGGGACCTGAGAGGCCCTGGGTGAGGGGCGTCCAATTACCTGTATCCGTGTCCATATGTCATGCCACTTGGGGATAAGCACATTTTTATAACAAAATTGTTGACTGGAATTCATATCAACTTGGGACTCCTGAAGCATGACCACATTTACATTAATTCCAGCTTTATGCAAAAAGAAAAGGAAACAAGAATTAAGTATAACATAACAGAGCATGCTCATAACTCATTTTATAGAATGAATTAAACTGACCCCTTTGTTAAACTTGGGCTTACAATATAAAAAACAAAAACCTGAAACGAGAAACAAAATAAAGCAGTTTATCTCTGTCCAATTTGCATGTGCACACACTTGCTCACACGGGCTTGTTTAGGACTGACTAGGGGACATCAGACATACTGCACATGTGCTCTCTCACTGAGTCACATCTTCAACCTTTAACTGTCTGTTACAGAGGGTTCCATTACACTACCACAGAATAATAAAAGCTACTCTTTTTTGTGTGTATGTATGTTTTGTCCATGTGTGTCTTCTTACTATGTGAATGCAGTGCCCACAGAGGCCAGAAGGGGGTGTCGGACCCCCTACAACTGGAGTTACATGTGGTTGTGAGACCCCGTGTAGATGCTGGGAACTAAGCCTGGTTCCTTTGCAAGACCAGCCAGTACTCTTGACTGCTGAGCCATCTCTCCAGCCCTGTAATAAATACCTTTCTGAACACTGAGTATGCTGTCTGCTTCTCTTAACCCACTTGACAATGCCGTGTGCTAGGCATTCTCATAATCTCTATTTTACACACAAGGAAACTGATGCCTAAGGACTATTCATTCCCAAAGTCACACAGCTAGTAAATAGTCCGTGATCCTCATACCCAAGGCCAGCTTCCACCATGGCCATCCTCTTCCTGCCTTACAACAGGGTAACTAAAGCAGGCTAACATAACCCACTGGTTGGTTTTCCCACCCCTTTTCTGAGTAGGGAGGACAGAACTGGTGGAGGGTTTGTTGGGTTTCTCAAGAGCCCACAGAGCAGGTACTAGAGGACGGCAAGGCTGCTGTGCTGCTCCCGCTGTTTTATCAGCCAGTGATTATCCATCACCCCTCTGATGCAAACTAGGAGACTGCCTCACTCTGTATTCATTCTTAGTAATTCAGAGCTGGGAAGGCCACTCTCCCACGCCTTCCCATGCAGCCTGCATTCTATGACACAAACATTTAAGTAACTTTTTTCTTTGTGGTATTAGAAACTAAACCCAGAACCTCTATTCTATTTCTTCATTGAATCTCTGTATTATGCAGAAAATTTTAAAATATTTTGTTTTTACATTTTTTGTGGGAGTGAGGGGGATGTAGGCATGCATCAGAGAACAACCTGATTCTTTCCTTCCACCATGTTGGCCCCTGGTATAGAACTCTGATCATGCTTGACAGCGGGAACCCTTACCATCTAAACCATCTTCAAAACCCTGCGCACAACACTCACTGAACAACCATAAGTAAAAGGTAATTATCAGTGGTTTCTAGTGTAAGGTAAATAGATTTAAATTTTTAAAAAATCCTCAACGAAATCCAAGTCAAAAATTATCCATACAAAAAGCAATTAATGAGCTGAGTGGTGGCACACACCTTTAATCCCAGTACTTGGGAGGCAGAATCTATGAGTTTGAGGCCAGCCTGGCATACAGAGTGAGTTTCAGAACAGCAAGGGCTACAAAGAAAAACCAAAAAAACAAAACCCAAACCAAACAAAAAGCCTCAATGCCCACCAAGCAAAAACAGTTGGGTTGGGTTTTTTTTGGTTTGTTTTTTTTATTGTTAAAACAACTTTATTAAGAGATTTGGGGAAACCCAGGTTGGATAAGCCCACGCTGTCTGATTTAAAAAAAAAAAAAAAAGTAATTTCCTTATTACATTTTATTTATTTACTTTGGGGAGGGGAGTCTGACACAGTACGAGTGTGGAGGCCAGTGGACAACTTTCAGGTGTCAGTTCTCTGCTTCCAACACATGAGTCTTAGGGACCCAATTCAAGTTGTTAGACTTGATGGGCAAGCATCTGTACCCACTGAGGCATCCTGCCAGCCAAAGTGATTAGTTCAGTTCCCAGCAACCACATATGGCTCACAACCATCTATAATAAGATTTGGTGCCCTTTAATCCCAGCACCTGAGGCAGAGGCAGATAGATCTCTGTGAGTTCAAGGTCAGCCAGGTCTACAAAGTAAGTCCAGGACAACCAGGGCTATAGGAGAAACCCTGCCTCAAAAAAATCAAAAAAAGAAAAAAAGAAATTCAGTAACAAATATTGGTTAGGAATATGAAGAAATCAGGACCCGATATACTGTTGTATATACAGAAATGTAAAAGTGGCACAAGTGTGTGTGTGTGTGTGTGTGTGTGTGTGTGTGTGTGTAGAATACTATAGTTTAATAGTTCCTTATACAATTCTAGCAAATTGAAAACACGTTCACACAAACATGCACATGAATTTGTATTAAAACATGTCATAGCAGTGTTATACATAACCACCAAAGAGTGGAAAACCCAAAATGCTGTTCAACTAATGAGTATACAAACAGAACATGTTATATCCACACACGGACTATTACTTAGAGCTAAAAAAGAAAAAGAAAAATGAAGTATTAGAGCTACACAGATGGCTCAGTGGTTAAGAACACTGGCTGCTCTTCCAGAGGATTTGGGTTCAATTCCCAGCAGCCACATGACAGCTCACAATCACCTGTGGCTCCAGTTCCAGGGAAAGCACGTGCTCTCTTCTGGCATCTCTGGGCACTAGGAATGCACAGGGTGCACAGACATACACAGAAACAGAATAGCCATATAATTAAAATACAATAAAAAGTAATACAGGGCACGGCTTTAATTCCAGCACTCGGGAGGCAGAGGCAGGTGGATCACTGTGAGCTCAAGGCCAGCCTGGTCTACAAAGTGAGTCTAGGACAGCCAAGGCTACACAGAGAAACCCTGTCTCGAAAAACCAAAGATTAAAAATTAAAAATATAAGTAATGAGATCTGGTGCCCTCTTCTGTCGGGCAGGCATACATGCAAGCAGGATGATGTACGCATGGTTAAGTAAATGAATCTTCAAAACAACAAAGAAATTAAATATATATATATATTTTTTTGGAGGGGGCATTGGAGACAGGGTCTCTTGTGTAGCCTTGGCTGTCCTAGAACTCTCTTGGTAGACCAGGCTGGCCTCGAATTCACAGAGATGTGTGTACGTACACACACACACACACACACACACACACACACACACACACACACACACACACACACACACACACACACACACACACACACACACCCCACTCATGCTGAGCACAGTGGTGCATCATTTGTCATCCCAGCTGTTGAGAAACCAAGAAAGGAAGCTTATCACAGGCCCAGGACAACCTATGCTACACAGTGAGTTTGAAGCCAGCTTGAGCTGTACAGCAAACCTTATCTCATAAAGTGAAAACAAATGGACTAAGTTTATGTAAAACTTGAAAATAATGTATTTATGGAGCTGGGCGTGGTGGTGCACACCTTTAATCCCAGCACTTGGGAGGCAGAGGCAGACTGATCACTGTGAGTTTGAGGCCAGTTGGTCTACAAAGAGAGTCCAGGACAGCCAGGGTGACACAAAGAAACCTTGTCTCGATAAACAAAATGTATTTAGGGATTTAGATAAACAAAATGTATTTAGGGATTTACTGAGGATGGGCTGGCATGGTAAAGTACATCTGTAATTCCAGCACTCAGGAAACAGAGACAGGAATCACTGCAAAGCTGTATCCTTCCTCCAAATAAAGTGGAAGTTCAAAAGTTTAAATTTTTTTACATTTTTTAAACAGCTCCACAGTTAACATCCTTTAAAACCTACATTTTAGCTGGGTGTGGTGGCACATGCCTTTAATCCCAGCATTTGGGAGGCAGAGGCAGGTGGATCTCTGAGTCGAAGCCAAGCTGGTCTACAGAGTAAGATCCAGGACAGCCAAGGCTACACAGAGAAACCCTGTCTCAAAAAACAAAAACAAAAACAAAAACCAAAAAAACAAAAACAAACAAACAAAAAAAAAATCCGAAACAAAACCTAGATTTTTATTTTTAAAGTCAGGTGATAGTGGTACATACTTTAATCTCAGCACTCAGGAGGCAGAGGCAGGTAGATCTCTGTGAGTTCAAAGCCAGCCTAGTTTACAAAGAGAATTCCAAGATATCCAGGGCTATACAGAGAAGCCCTGTCTTGAGGAACAAAAAAATTGAGCAAATATTCAGGAAAACACTTTCTTCTCAGAATTTAGTGTATCACAACTTGCTCATTAAATCAACCTACAGACACACTAAAGCTAGTAGCTAGGGCCTGGAGGTGTACCCAAGCAAGGCTGGCCTTTAGCTCTCACGTGATGTGGCAGACAGGAAACCAACTCCATTTCCCCCAGCACTAGACAGCAAACCCAGAGCTTTGCACCACTGCGGCACCCATTGTACCATTTGGACTCTACCCTTAGATTTGTTCTACGTTGTGTCTGTGTCAGTATGTGCACACTCTGGCTTCAGAGGAGCTGGAGTTACAGCCCCCTGATGTGTGTGCTGGGAATCAAACTCTAGTCCTCCAAGAGCAAATTGCTGAGCAATCCCTCCAGCACCGCCTTCTAATTCTTAAATACCCTCCGTTCCTTTCTGTCAAGAAGTAATCCAGTTCAAAATCAGAAGCCTCTGTAACAACTAGCATCTTTCTAAGATTACACATTTTTACATCTAGTGTTAGATGTATCCCTGCAAGCACGTGCCACAGTGTGTGTGTGTGTGTGTGTGTGTGTGTGTGTGTGTGTGTGTGTTTGCCCGCGCATGTGTGCGAACAGGTGCCACAGCATGTGTGGGGAAGTCAGAGAACAATGGATATGAATTGGTTCTCTCCTTCTACCATGCAAGCCCCAGGCCTGGCACCTTATCCCCTGAGCCATTTGGCTGGCCCCCAACTGCCATCTTTCCAGGCTCCAATAGATTATTCCAAATCTATGGCCATAGAGATGTCCCCAGTTAAACTTGGGGACTCACGGGGTTTAAACAAGACACAAATGGGGAAAGAGACATGCTGAGCTGAGGGGTGGAGGATGGGCTGAGCAGGGCTGAGTGGGGCTAAGGGGGGCTGAGGGGTGGAAGATGGTTATCAGAACAGACTATGCACATATATGGATCTGTCAAACAACAAATTTAATTAAAGTATTTTAAAACTTAGCATCTTTAATCAGCAGATTTAGTAAAGGATTATTAAATTACATGCTGAGACAGATGACTATTTGAAAAATAAAATCCATCCAGATCCTCACCTCACATCAAACAAACACCAATACAAATTATAAATTAAAAATGTCAGGGCCACCTAGCAAGACCTGTTTAAAAAAAAAAAAACACACAAAGTCTAGAGCTGTAGTTCGGTGGTAGAGCACTAAATGCTACATGCTTGAGGATGTAGGCTCAATTCCCAGCTCAGATAATGATAATAATAATAATAATAATAATAATAATAATAATAATAATAATAATAATAATAATAATAATAATAATAAAGTATATCTAAAACTTATCCTCCAAAACAAAAAAATTCAACTTTCCAGGTGTCTCTTTATCTTGTTATTGTGTGTACCCGTATAACAGGATGCTAGTGTGCGCACGCGTGTGCACATCTTCAGGGAGTTGGTTATCTCTTCCAGTTACAGACTTCATGGACCAAGCTCAGGTCACTGGATTTGTGTGGTGACTTTGTTTACCCTCAGAACCATCTCACTGGCCTAGAAATCTCTTAAATATAAATTCAAATACTGAAACCAAATGACCACATATAAAATATGGAACTTTCTTTTATAGAGGGGTGGGCTGGAGAGATGGCTCAGTGGCTAGGAGCACTGGCTGCTCTTTCTTGGGCAGGATCCAGGTTCACTCCCAACACCTCTATCCATCTGTAACTCCAGGTCCAGGGATCTGATACCCTCTGCTGACTGCTGCAGGCTCCAAGCACACATGTGGCAAAAGTACTTACATGCAGACAAAACACTAACACATAAAATAAATCCAATAAAATAAGGGAAAAATAAGCTCTAAATTTTACTTTGCAATTATATGAAAGTCCTTATAAATAACAATCCCAGTACTGGGATGTGGCTTGGTAGGCCTCATGCATGGTGAGTGTAAAGGCCTAGATTTGATTTCTAGCACCACGAAAAATAATTTTTTTTTACAAATTTGTAACTAGATATGGTGCATGTAGATGCACACGCTTCTAATCCCAGCACACAGAAGGTAGGGGTAGGAGGATTAAGAATTGAAAGTCAGGTGCAAGGCATGGTGGCACATGCTTTTAATCCCAGCATTCAGGGAGGCAGAGGCAGGAGGATCACTGTGAGTTCAAGGCCAGCCTGCTCTACAAAAGTATGTCTAGGACAGCCAGGGTGAAAAAAAAAAAAAAAAAAGAATTGGAAGTCAAGCAGGCATAGTGGTACACACCTATAATCCCAGCACACTGGGAGGCAGAGGCCAGCCTGGTCTACAAAGTGAGTCCAGGACAGGACAGCCAAAGCTACACAAGAAACCACCTGGGGAATTGGGGGTTGGGGGGGGGGGGGAGAAAGGAATAAAAAAAATTAAAGTCACTCTCTGATACAAAAGGGCCAACCTGGGCTACAAAAGCTTGGCTCAAAAATTAAATAATACAGTAGGCCATAAACAAAGGACATATGCACCATTAAAATTTAAAGTCTGGAGCTGGGGAGATGGCTCCAGTATGTAACGTATCTGCTTTGTAAACACATGGACCTGAGTTCAGGTGCCAAGCACCCACAGAAAAGCCAGGCACAGTGGCATGCACCTATAACCCCAATGCAGAGACAGGACCCAGGGAGACAGCAGTCCAGCCAAATCTCTAAATCCAGGCCCACTAGGGGAATCTGTCTCAAAAACAGGGTAGCTAGGAATCCAAACTGACATCAGATATCAACCTTGGGCCTACACATGCACACATGTGCACATGACCACTCCTGAATGTGATCACAAGAATACATGAATACACACACACACACACACACACACACACTGGAGGATGCTCTAATGTATTTTGATGCTAATTACTGCTTGCTGTCTCTGTGATCTACTTTTTGATTAATAAAAAGCCATCCCACCTGGGCAGGGCAGAGGAGATAGAGGTGTGGCTAAGGGTCCCGGGTTGGGGAGGGGGGGAATCCTGGGAAGAAGAAGAGGAAGAGAGATCCTCCCCCGATCCCAGGAGAGGGTCCCGAGAAGAGAGGAGAGGTTGAGCCGCTATGGGTTAGGTAGAAGAAAAGCACATGGCCAACATGGATGGAGGATAAGGCCCAGATGAAGAACATCAGCAAGTATTTGGGATTATGGATGGGAGGGAGCCTGATAGAAGTTATTAGAAGCAGATGGCACAGGAGTGGGGCACACCTGACCCATTATGGGAGGTAGTTTAGAGGATTAATGTCTGCCCTGCCCCAGGTTAACTAAGGCTATTTTAAAATATAACAAGTGTCAGTGTCTTAATTGATTGCTAGCCCGGCATACTGATAATACTAATAATACAAATAAAAAACAATACATATGCACATGTGCAATAAACTGCAAGGGTTTTGCCTACTTTATACCTAACTGCAGTAATACTTGCTAAATAGTCTAAAACACGTAGAATTAAATGTTTCCAAAACTTCCAGCAACAAGAAATCAACATGTGAGAAAAACTGCATTCGACTGGTTGAGTGCCTGATTTTCACAATGCTCTTTATTGCTGACACCCACAATCAGGCTGTCACTCCCTGGGCTGTCCCTAGAGATAAGCTTTCTCCAAATTAGAAGCCCCTGAGCTTCCCCTCCTAGAAGAAATTTTAGAGCCTGGTGGTGATGCTTGTAACCTCAGCATTCTGGAGTTTGAGGCAGGAGGATTTTTTGTTCCAGGCCAACCAGAGCTACATGGTGAGTTCCAAATCAGCCTGAGCAACATGACAAGACCCCGTCTCAATAAAACAAGGGAAGCAAGCAAAGAAAGAAGTTTGCTATAAATATTTATTTATTTATTTAAGATTTATTTATTAAGCCAGGTGTGGTGGCTGTAATCCCAGGACTCAGGAGGCAGAGGGAGTCACATCACTGTGAGTTCAAGGCCAGTCTGTCTACAAAGTGAACCCAGGACAGCCAAGGCTACACAGAGAAACCCTGTCTTGAAAAACCAAAACAAACAACAAAAAAAGATTTATTATTTATTCTGTGTTCTGCCTGCTTGTATGCCTTAAGGCCAGAAGAGAGCACCAGATCACATTATAGATGGTTGTGAGCCACCATGTGGGTACTGGGAGTTGAACTCAGGACCTTTGAAAGAACAGCCAGTGAGTGCTCTTAACCTCTGAGCCATTTCTCCAGCCTTGTAAGTTTCTTTTTCATTTATGTATTTTGTTGTTTGTTTGTTTTGAATCAAGGTCTCACTATGTAGCTCTGGCTGTCCTGGAACTCACTATGTAGATCAGGCTGGCCTCAAACTCAAGAGATCCACCTGCCTTGGTCTCCAGAGATCTGGGACTAGCCCTGTGCCATTATGCCCAGCTTTTTGTTTTAGGTTTCAATCCCCAATGCCCTGTAAACAAAACTTCAAAGAAAGGGACTGCTGATTGCACTTAGTGTTTTCTATTTCCTCACAGCTCAAGGCCCCATTTAAAAGTTTACTCAGGTAACAGTCCTTCCAAATGCTTCCTAGGCCCCAACACCCTGCATCTGGGAAAGAATCTTTGCTGAACACCGACACCTCTGTCAAAAAAAAAAAAAAAGCTTTCAGTCCCTTTGGAACAATGTACCTGTGGGTGTTAAACCCTCTTAAAGGCACACGTGAGGGCATGTGACAGGCAGTTTGAGCGTGGAGCTGGATGGTTGCTGACTGACTGTCTTTATTGTCTGGGGTTGCTACTCCCTCCAGTGGACGTTTGCAATCATCGCTTTTTCTGCTGTCCACTGTTTGACAAGGCGATTAAAAAAGAATCGGTTTCTTATAAATGTTTTAATTTTTCCGGACTAGAGCACAAAATAATCTTTTTTTTTTTTAAACCCAGTCCAGAGTGGACTGTCCAGCAGCGGGTATAAAATAAATGTGCATGAAAGAGTGAGCAAACTTAGGGAAGATGTGCTCAAAAGCTCATGACCCTTCTCCAGGGCTGTAAAGGGGAAAGGGGGGGGGGGGGTGGGGTGGGTGGAGGTCTTAACAAGAGGGCGTGGTGGCACACTTCTTTAATCCCAGCACTCAGGAGGCAGGGGTAGTCGGATCTCTGCGAGTTCAAGGCAGTCTGGTCTACGCAGCCTGTTCCAAGAAAGCCAGTGCTACGCAGAGAAACCCTGACTTGAAAAACCATTCAGGTAAATTCTACTCGACTCTATCGAGTGTGTTTTTAGTGAACCGAATGAGTGGGGCGTTTACTTTCTCATGACATTATCTCAGGGCGAAACGGTCCCCAGACCGCCTCCGTTTTAACCCACACACTCCAGGGACCCAGCAGCACCTCGCACCCGCTACAGGGTGTCCCATCAAGGCCAGGCCTCGGACGAGCAGCCCCACGACGCTCCCCGCAGCGTCTCCTTCGGCACCCCGCACCGCACCGGGATAACGGGCTGCACCCCTGGGATGAACCCACTTTCCACCCGCCCGCGGGCAGCTGCGGCCCGAGTGGTACCTGAGTCGCATACCACGCATCCGGACACGACCAAGAGCAGCCACGCGGCACCGCCGCCGCCCCCGGCCCCCATGCGCCAGGGCCCGGGACCAACCGCCGACCGCGGCGCCACTTTGATTCCTCCCGCCATGGTAGCTTTACGCGGCCGCCTCCTCCTCGCGAGCCCCTCCTCAGCAACTGTCCCGGAACGGCAGCGCCAGCAGCCAATCAGCGGCGAGCCCCGCCCTCGCGCTGATAGGGCAGGCGGGGCTTCGCGCGCCCTGCCCTCCGCGCCCCTAGGAGCCACGCCTCTTAACGACCGCAGCCCTGGCGACGGCAACAGGAAGATCCCACCCTCTGCCCAACCTGCTTCCGCCCCCTGGTTTATTTACAAGTGAGATTGATGGTAGGGCTACCCAATAGGAAGTCAGAATGGGCGCGGCCTCCATCGAAGCTGTCTCCAGTGCCTTCTGGTTTTTCTTTCCTTTTTACCTTGGTCATCTTAATTACTGGCAGGCCAGCGGAAACTCTTTACGAATAAGGTTCTGAGGTGACGGTTTGTTTTTTTTGTTTTTGTTTTTGTTTTGTTTTTTATGATAAAAAATCAAAGTCCCCAAAGTTCTGAAAGATTTCAGCGTAAATGCAGGGATATTGTCCGCTGTCAAGGTTTTGTAGGCATAAACAACGTTTTTAAAAAGTGATCGTAGACAGTGTCGCACGCCTTTAATCCCAGTACTCAGGAGCCCGAGGCAGATGGATCTACGAGAGTTCGAGGCCAGCCAGGGCTACACAGAGAAACCCTGGTGGTGGGAACGGGGCAGTAGAAACTGGAGATGTACCTGGACTGTGCACAAGGCCCCGGTTTCAGTCACCACCGCCACAGAAATACAGCGCAAGTCACGGGGATTTTGGGGTTTGGACTGAAACAGGTGAAAATTAAGAAAGAGGGTTCTTTTGTTTTTCCTTCCCCCTAAGATAGAGTTTATCATCTCCATTTAAGATTTACTTATTTATCATATATACACAGTGTTTTGTCTGCATGTACACCAGAAGAGGGAGGGCACCAGATCTCATTATAGATGGTTGTGAGTCATCTATGTGGTTGCTGGGAGTTGAACTCAGGACCTTTGGAAGAGCAGCCAGTGCTCTTAACCTCTGAGCCACCTCTCCCGCCCCCATCTCCATTTAAAAAGAAACTAAAGCTAAGAGAAACACAAAAGGGGGGGGGTGAAAAGGGGGCGCTGGAGAGATGGCTCAGAGATTAAGAGCACTGCCTGCTCTTCCAAAGGTTGTGAGTTCAAATGTGGCTCAGACAGAACACTGTATACATAATTTAAATGAAAAAGAAACACAAAAGTGGTTCTGAGCTCAAATCTAAGTTCTTCCCACTATGAGACACAACATTTGGGGGTCCAGGCAGTATGTATTGTACTTGCAGAAACTGAAAGTGACTCAGTTTGTAACCCCATCCCTTGGGAAGCTGAGGCTGGAGGATTGCTGAGAACTGAAGACTAGCCAGGATTATAGAATTTGAATCCTGAGAATCTGTGATGTGTGTGTGTGTACATACATGTATGCATACATATGTACACATTGTGTTCATACACAAACATTTCTACATACATGTTACACATCTCTATGGCGTATTGAGATGACTCTTAGTGTGTAAAGAAGCTCATCACTCAAGCTTTGAGTTCTGTCCCTAGAACCTACACAACAGGGGGGTAGGTAGCAACGCTCTTGCTCCCCACAGGTTGCCCCCTGACTTCCATACTGATTCTGTGGCACACAGTACCCACCCCGAACACACAATCAACCAATCGATGGAGGCGTTTCTTTTGTTATATCAAGGTTAGCAGGAGGCACAGTGGCCCAAATCTTTTAACAACAACACCTCCAGCCCCGCATTCAGGACACTCGGGTCAGAGGGTCACACATAAGCTTGCACTACACATTTGGAACAGAGCTCAAAACAAAAAACTTCTCATATTCATCTGAAACAAGGGAGACTAAAAACTAACCGGGTGGTGGTGGCGCACGCCTTTAATCCCAGCACTCAAAGGCAGAGGCAGGTGGATTCCTGTGAGTTCAAGGCCAGCCTTGTCTACAAAGCGAGCCCAGGACAGCCAAGGCTACACAGAGAAACCCTCTCTCGAAATACAAAAAAACAAAGAAGGAAACCATACATAAGCATGAACTACATATCATATCATATGGATCTTGGAACAAGAAGAAAAAAAGCCTGAACAAAACTGAGATTACAAGCATGAGTCATCTCGTCCCTGCCCATCTTCTGATCCTACTTTCTTTCTTTTTTTTTTTTTCTGACTAGTCAAGTGCATATCCTACTTTAAAAAAAAAAAAAAAACTTCCATTTTTTTTCTTTTTGGGGGAGGGGTTATTTGGTTTTTTGTTTTTGTTTTTGTTGGGTTTTGGTTTGGTTTGGTTTTTTTGAGACAGGGTTTCTCTGTGTAGCCCTGGCTGTCCTGGACTGACTTTGTAGACCAGACTGGCCTCGAACTCAGCGATCCGCCTCCCTCTGCCTCCCAAGTGCTGGGATTAAAGGCACGTGCTACCACGCCCTGCTCTAGTTACTTCTTTAAATTTATTCAGGGTCAGGGGCACATATGGAGGTCCAAGAAGAGTTTCAGGAACTGGTTCTGTCTTCCCACTGTATGAGTCACCAGTATGGCACTTCTGTCTGCAGGCTTGGAAGCAGTGACTACTCACTGAACCATCTCTCTGCCTCACCCACTTTGGGGGAAAATACTATAGTGTGTGTATGTGCGTGACTTGGGCAGAAGAACTCATCCTTTTCCTCCATCTTTACATAGGTCCTGGGAACTGCCCTGGGAGCCATTTGGTCAGCTTTCCTCATGTGTTCATAACCACAGTCCTTCTCCTAAATGCAGGTCTGTCCTTTCCACTCTGTGTTTGAGTCTTCATGTTCCACTGTATTTCTAACCAGCTATTAAAAACAAAAAACAAAAAATACAACTACAGCTGCAGAGACAGCTCATCAGTTAGGAGCACTGACTGTTCTTCCAGAGGACCAGGGTTGGAGTCCCAGCACCCACATGGCAGCTCACAACTGTCTGTGACACCAGTTCCAGGGGGATTCAGCGCCCTCTTCTGGCCTCTACAGCACTGCACACCTGCAGGCCAGAAGAGGGCACCAGATCTCAGTATAGATGGTTGTGAGCCACCATGTGGTTGCTGGGAATTGAACTCAGGACCTTTGGAAGAGCAGACAGTGCTCTTAACCTCTGAGCCATCTCTCCAACCCTGTTTTTAGTTTTTTGAGACAGGGTTTTTTTGTGTAGCTTTGGCTATCCTGGACTTGATTTATAGACCAGTCTGGCCTCGAACTCATGGAGATCCACCTGTTTCTGCCTCCCTGAGTGCTGGGATTACAGATGTGTTTGTCTTATCAGATCTCACTACAAAACCCTGGCTGGCCTGTAGCTAACTCTATGGGTAGGCCTGGGTTGCCTCAAACTCAGAGAGCTCTTTCCACTTCTTCCCAGATTCTGGGATTAAAGGCATACACCATCCTGCCTGGCTAAATAGGAGATTTCTAGTTTTTTGGGTTTTTTGTTTGTTTGTTTGTTTGTTTGTTTGTGACAGGGTTTCTCTGTGTAGCCTTGGCTGTCCTGGACTCACTTTGTAGACCAGGCTGGCCTCGAACTCATAGTGATCCATCTGCCTCTGCCTCCCCAGTGCTGGGATTAAAGGCATGTGCCACCACTGCCCGACTCTAGTTTTGTTTTTCTAATACATACGTGTGAGGGTCTGTGTTGGGTATGGAATGTAATGCAGGTGCCCACAAAACCCAGAAGATGGTGTCAGATCCTCTGGGCTGGAGTTATAGGCCATTGTGAGCTGCCTGATGTGAGCGCAGAGAACTGAACTCAGGGCCCCGTGAAGGGCAGGAAGTTCTAGTAACTGCTGAGTCTCACGCACACAGACACACACACCGGACCCTACTTGAAAAGATTAATAGCAATTTGACAAAGAAGCCTTACTCCCCCACCCCAGCTGGGGATTAAAGGTGTGTGCCACCACAGCCAGCTTGACATTTATTTACATTTACTGGATGTTACCCATTTTTTCCAGTGCACCTTCTGTGTATTTTATAAACATAAGGGACAGCCAGACAGAGTGGCACAAGGCTACGATCTCAGTGCTCAGAATGCAGACCCAGCAAGAGGCCAAGTTCAAGGTCTGCCTGGGCGACACACAACCCTGTCTGGAGAGATGGCAATCAGGAACGCTTCTTCTTTCACAAAGGAGCTGGGTTTGTTTCCCAACATCCGCAAGGGGCTCACAACTACTTGTAACTCCAGTCCTAGGGATCCAGCAGCCTTTTCCGGCTTCCTTGGACACCGCACACAGGTGGCACAGGCGGACCGCAACCTTAATGTATAGGGCTCGCACATGTCTTCACTTCTGATAGCCACCACCCACGGCAGTGAACAGTAATTCCTAGAGTTTGAAGCCTTTTGCTTTCGTCTCGTGCCTCCATGCAAGGCAAACGTTCTTTGTCTCACTTTTCACTTCCTCTCTTCCTGGAAAACTTCTGCTCCGACTTCAAACCCTAGACGGACTCCTTGCCTATGTCAGAGGCATGTCTATCCCAGTCCTTTAAACAGGCAGAGCTGGGCAGGGTGGGCAGGTGGGGGAAGAGGGGTGGGGCCTGGGGTAGGGCGGAGCCTCGGGGAGCCTTTTATCTGTCTCCTACTACTTACTGTGTGCTGACTACATGGTTATTTCTTCGCCCAATCGGTGGGTTCCTTATAGGTATAGGCTACTTTTGAGAAGTGAAGTGTTTCCAGGCCAGCCAGGACTAGACAGACCCTGCCTCAAAAGCAAACCGGGGAGTGTTGTTTTACATGGAAATCCTAAGCGGTCTACTTTACCTGTAAAGACTCAGAAGCCTGGTGCTGGCGTGAAAACCTGTTAGCTCGAAAAGGCATAGAAAGCACCCAGCTGACCTTCCTATTCAGCTCAGGTCCTGATGGAAAAGGCCCAAAAGGCTCACTAGCTCAGCTGATAGTCCAGGAGGAAAAGGCCCAAAGAACCCAAGCCAAAGGCTTGCTAGCTCAAGGCCCAAAAAGCCCAAAAAGACAAAGGCCAAGGAGCTGAAGAGCTAAAAGCTCCTGCTACTTCCACACGCTGTCTTAAAAACCCCACAAACCGGGGCTCAAGCTGGACAGATGGCTCAGTGGCTAAGAGCACTGTCTGCTCTTCCAGAGGTCCTGAGTTCAATTCCCAGAAACCACATGGTGACTCAAAACCATCTGTAATGGGATCTGATGCCCTCTTCTGGCCTGCAGATGTACATGTAGGCAGAGCGCCGTATGCATAAAATAAGTAAGTAATCCTTTAAAAACAAAAAACAAAAAAACACCCTGCACAACTCAAAGTCCCTCCCACTCTTAAATCCCTGTCAGCTGGCTTCTTGCTCTGCCTCTTAACCTAGGGTTAACTTTATTAAATCTTGTGTATAGAAAGCTCTTGGATTAAGGTGTGTGCTAGGGCGGGCTAAACCATGCCTTAATCACCTGTTTACACTAAATAGAAATGTCTTGGATTAAAGGTGTGTTTCAGGGCTCAATCAACCACGTCAAAGACAGGTTTTGTTTTGTTTTTTTTACAGTTCACAATCTCAGGGATCACAATGGGATCAAACACCCTGCAACAGTGATGGGGGTGGGGGTGGGGTGGGGTGGGGATGGGAGTGGGGTGGGGTGGGGGTAAGCTGGAGCCATGAAGGCTGACTGAGGGCTGCTTTTGCAGAGGACCGAGTTCAGTTCCCACACCCAGGTGACAGCTCACAATAATCCAACGCCTTTTCTGACCTCCGCGAATGCTCATGGTACACACAGGCACACTCAGGTACACATCAAATAAATGTTTTTAAATGTCAGGGTAGGCTAGAGAGATGGCTCGGAGTTCAGAGCACTCATTGCTCCTACAGAGGATCCGGGTTCAGTTCCCAGCACCCATGCACCAGTTTAGTGGGCTCCTGCACATATTTCTTAAAGGACATAGAAACACTGTCACCCACAGAGGGTGGGAGGAATTAATTCTGCCTGGAGGCAAGGAGGAGGTCCAGAAGGCAGCGCGGTCCCGAGGAAGGTGAGTTTGAGCCAAACCTTGCCGGGTTGAGTCTCGCTTGGCAGGGGGAGGTGACGGTGTGGGGGAGGAGGGAGCGGAGCAATCTGCTAGATGAAATCTCCACGTGCCTGGGAAGACAATCCTGGCACGCAGCACCCTCACTCCTCTCCCACCCACTTTCTCCCCTCTCCTCTGTCTCCTCCACGCTTTTCCTTAAGAAGCATACATGGGGATACTGTTTTCCTTCCTACAACAGACCTCTGTAGACAATACAGGCAATCTTAAACTTTGGTTACATCAGTTGCCCTCTTCTGCCTTAGAGATGACTTGGGGGTGGGGGAGCAGGGGAAGACGGTAAAGATGTGGTCTTGAGAATCTGGGCACTGGGGAGAATGGAGCCAGGGCACAAAAAGAAATGAAAATCCCCTGTGGGTCCCACTCCCTTTGTCAAGCCCCAACACACACCTGTCTGTGCGAGCACACACACACACCCTCCCCTTTGCTAAAGGCTGGAAATTCCTTGTTCTCAGCGGAAGAGAGTAGGCGGGGGTGTGTGGGTGGTAGCAGTGGGAGGAGAGCGAAGAACAGGCATCGCAGCAGCTCGGGCTGCGGGCTGCGGGGGCGCTCTGGGCCTCTGGTGGAGCCTGACAAGTCAATGTTGCTTTTTGTATTTTTTTTTTTTAATGTATGTATTTTAAAATACACACATAAGGACTCGGATACAATCCTACAGGCACACAGACACACAAGTGGATATAAAGAAACAAACACGTAAACTAAGACTGTCAATAGTCTTGAATCTGACTAGCATTTTACAATTAACAGTTTCCCCACACATTCTCTACTAAACCTCAGGGCGAGTCTTGAGAAACAAAGGTACAAATGGTATCTGGAGTTTCGCTCTCACACTCAGGTTCGCATTGGGGACCATTCTGACTCCCAAAGGGACGAGGACAAGTATCTTAGCGAGATCTGTCTCTCCTCTCTGGTCCCAAACCCTGGAGCCAAGGCCTTAAGATTCGGCTTCTCCATCGTCTTGTTTCCTGGACCGATGCCAGGCGCACAGCGAGTTCCAGCCCCGCAGCTTCACGCCCCATCCTTCTCCACCCCCTACCGTTCCACTCGCTGCGGTCTCTCTCCAGACCCCAGGACTCAGCGCCACCCCAAGGGAACCTGTGGGAGGGAGGGGGGCGCCTGGAGCAAAGGCAGCGTGGGCGGAGGATGTGCGTCACGGGGAGCGTGGGCAGGGGGAGGGCGGGGGCACGAGGATACCCGGGGCCAGCGGCTGGCAACCCAGACTCCAAAATAACCGGACGGGGAAGTGGGGGAAGGGCGCTGCACACAACGAAGGGATCCGGAGTACTTCCTAGGGAGGCCGTCCAGTCGCGCCCTCTATAGCAGCGAAGGGGATTGGGAGAAGTACCTTTCTCCGCCTTAACAGCCCTACTATGCTTGGCGTTTAGTGGAATGAAGAAAAAAAAAAAAAAACCTGACCTATTGAAATCTTTCCTCCTGGATAAAGTACACACCCCTCTCCTGGAAACCGACAGATCCTCTCGCCAGTCTGGAATGAATCTGGAATGTAGAACCCGCCCCGGCCCACGCCACCTACGCCCAGCCGGGCCAAGCCACTCGCAAGTGCGGAACAGAGGGGCGGAGCCGAGACTTCCAACTAGAGGGACCATGTCTCTGGTCAGTCCGCCACGCTTCCCACTACCACCCTCACTTTCCCCCAAGGCCTACACAACCCCCGCGTGTCCAATACCCCCCCCAGCCCTGCTAGCCGTGGGCGTGTGTAATGGGAACCAGATGGGGCTACAAGAAACGGAGGGGGCTGGGCTTCTTGAAGGCGTTCCTCCACCGGGCGGGGGGGGGGGTGGGCAATCAAGAAGACTACTCCAGCCTCTTGCTCGCCTTCCACTACACTGTCCAGAGAGGTCCGGTAACACGTGATCCCACAAAAGGTAGCCGCCATTTCCAGGCTTGGCCACTCAAATGTCCAAGCAATAAGGCCTGGTCATCAGAAAATAGGGTGCCACGAATAGAGGAGGGTTTGGCCACCCCATCCCTGCTCTACCTAGCAAAACCGGACGTGCCTAACCGACCCTCGAGTAAGCAGTAGAGTGTAGTATAAGCCTCCTATTTAAACTTCAACGACTAGATGCAAGGAGAGAGGGGACCAAAGCTTCTGAGACCCAGCTCTTCAAATTACAACTTTCAGGGCCAGTGAACGGTGCTCAGACACTAAAGAGATGCGAAGAGATTCCTCCGCAGCCCTGCGCTCATAGATTTACCTTGAGCTTACATCCTAGGGGAGCCGAGCAAGAGAAACTGCACACCCCAACTCTTCCGCAACTTTTCCCTGATCACTTCTAACATTCACACCAACGGCACGCCGCGGCCTGAGTGTAGGCAACGAGTGTCCCTACTGTTGTTTAGACGCGTGTGCACGTACGTGCGCTTCTGTGTCTTTGCATACTAGTGCGTGGTTGTGAAACTGCGCTCTCAGCTCTCAGGGGTAGGAGTGGTGCAGGGAGTAGGAATGTAGCCGGCGGGGTGCTCACGTGGGTACGTGGGCGCGGAGAGGGCCGGCTGTGCATCCGGCGTGGGTGGCGAGGAGCGACCTGCCCCGCCCGTTGGGTCCCCAAGCTCCCCCTCCACAACCCGGCCTCGGTCACCTCGGTCCCAAACTCGGCGCCCGACTCTTGTGTCCCTGCCTCCGCCTCCTGCTCCACACCTCCCCCGCCCCCCAAGTCTCCTCCTCCCAGTCTCCGCAGCACCCTCTCCTAGGCCCAGAGGCCTCAGCTCCCACCCCCCTCTTCCCCCCTGCCCCGCCCCCCCCCGCCTCCTGTCCCAGCCCCCGGTTCTGCCCACGCCCTCCTCCAGCCAGCCCGGCATCCAGCGCAGCGCCGGGCCTCGCTCCCCGTGCGTCCTGCGGGGGAGGAGGCGCGGAGAGGCGGCAAGCGCAGCCGAGGAGGTGGGGGCAGAGGCATAGACAGAGGCTCGGAGCGAGAAGACGTGGAGGGAGGGACGGAGCCTGGACAGCGGTGGACCCGGGCCCCGCGCGCCAGGCGAAGTGCTGCGCCCAGCAGGCGCCGGGCACGGAGAGGGGAGGCAGGGGTGATCTCTGGCCGTCCATGAACAGAGCGCCCTCTCCCACAGCGGAGCAGCCACCTGGCAGAGGGGATAACACCCGCCGGACCCCGCAACCCAGACTCAAGTTAGTGGGCAAAAGGAGGTTGCAGGGAGTGGGGATGGGTGGAGCTGGATTCAGGAATGGGGTCCGGAGGGTGGAGGTCGAAAAGAGGACGTGGGGGATCGGAATGGGGGTGGGAGGTGGAGACTGATTGAAAGGGGGTGAATATTCGAATTAGGGGACACTGGGCGCAAACAAAGACCTGATGAACCTGGGCAGAGTACTGCCTCGTTTTCCATTCCAGGTTTATTTACTCAGCGGGCATGACCTGGCACGTGAGCCCCCTGCAAAGAAAGTCCTTAAGCGCCAGGGGAAGGTCCAGAACTTAATCTGTCAACAGTGCGAGGGGAGGGGCGTTTAGCTGGCTCCGTGTGTCATTAGCAGGCAGCGCACCATCCCTAGGTCCGGTAGAAGGTTGAGGGAGCAGATGCGGGGCTTGAAGTGGGTGTGCTCAGGTCTCGTTCTCATTAAATCACCGTTTACGGCGTGGGGAGAGGGTAGTTCTGGTGTGCAGCCCCTTCCTCAAGAGGCCTTCAGCCACTCCCGCACCCCCTTTCGAAGGGTGGAAAATAAGGAAGAGTAGGCGGGAGTCCCCGGGCGGTTTTCGCCCACAGACGCTGCCACTGGAGGAGTGTGTAGGAAGTAGGGCCCCAGAGCAGAACAATCGAGGCCCTCCCCCATTGCCTGAGAAGTGAGGGGCCTGCTGAGTAGTGGGAAGGACCACACAAAGGGGGGGGGGGCAACTGAAGGGTAGTGGGAAGCCTAGAAAGTTGGGATAGATTCTCAGAAAGGTATTCCTAATCCCAGAAAGCTGAGGGCAGAGGACCCAGGGTTCTCCAGGTTCACTGAACGCCCCTCCCCGCGCCCCCAGCCTCCAGGAAGAGGCCACACCCCTCTCAGCTACCCCGGTGGAGTAAAACCGCCTGCAGTAGCCCCTACTATTCTACCTTAACTTTAGCATGGGATGTTACATGAAGTAATGTTAAGGCTGCTGAGTGTTTAGTGGGAGAGGTAAGCACTGTAACTTAGGGGAAAGTGGGTCTAGCCATTTCAGAGAAATGTTGGTGGGCTTTGGTGCTCAAGACTGCTGCCCCAGACCCGAAAGATCAAAGTTTTAAAAAAGATGAGGTAAGCGCGTTTTCTGGTAGCTGTAGATAGGGCATCTGGCCGCCTGTGCTTCTGGGAATGAGATGGCATGGGCATAGCTGTCCCTCTGAGCAATGCGATCTCAGTGTGCTCAGGCTTGGGCACTGGGCAGAGAAAGCATTCAAAGGAGAAAAGGGAGGAGGAAGTAAAGAGAGGACATTTGTTCTTGTGGGTTGGTACCCAGCAGGGGCCCTTGTACTCACTGCCTCTCTCCTGTCCCTCCTCCTCAGGGCAAGTGCCCTAACCATGGCACTGCCTCGAACCCTGGGTGAGCTGCAGCTGTACCGGGTCCTACAGCGGGCCAACCTCCTTTCCTACTACGAGACCTTCATCCAGCAGGGAGGGGACGATGTGCAGCAGCTGTGTGAGGCGGGTGAGGAGGAGTTCCTGGAAATCATGGCACTCGTGGGCATGGCCACCAAACCACTCCATGTCCGCCGTCTACAGAAAGCTCTGAGAGAATGGGCCACCAACCCTGGGCTCTTCAGCCAACCAGTTCCTGCCGTACCTGTCTCCAGCATCCCACTTTTCAAGATCTCCGAGACAGCGGGTACTCGGAAAGGGAGCATGAGCAACGGGCATGGCAGCCCGGGAGAGAAAGCTGGCAGTGCCCGAAGTTTTAGCCCCAAGAGCCCCCTTGAACTTGGAGAGAAGCTATCACCACTTCCTGCAGGTCCTGGGGCAGGGGATCCTCGGCTCTGGCCCGGTCAGAGCACTCCAGAATCGGATGTTGGAGCAGGAGGAGAAGAGGAGGCTGGGTCCCCCCCTTTCTCCCCACCTGCAGGAGGAGGAGTCTCCGAGGGGACTGGGGCCGGGGGAATGGCTGCAGTTGGAACTGGGGGTGGTCCAGACCGCCTGGAGCCAGAGATGGTCCGCATGGTGGTGGAAAGTGTGGAGAGGATCTTCCGGAGTTTCCCCAGGGGTGATGCCGGAGAGGTCACATCTCTGTTGAAGCTGAACAAGAAGTTGGCGCGGAGTGTGGGGCACATCTTTGAGATGGACGATAATGACAGCCAGAAAGAGGAGGAGATCCGGAAGTACAGCATCATCTATGGCCGCTTGGATTCCAAAAGGCGGGAGGGCAAGCAGCTCAGCCTGCATGAGGTGAGGACCTGTGTCCTCAGGACCGCCCTTAAATCTTGGGGCTCCGGCCATTTGTCCATTTGCCTCTGAGAATTCTTGGATTCTCCCAACTCCCTTTGACCACCTGAGATCCTTACACACGCACGCACGCACACATCTAGCCCTAAGTGCTGCTTTATCTCCCTCAACTAAAAGGGAAGCTGAGGTAGCAGGGAGTCTAGCTGCTCAGCCCTGTGCTGTTCACATCCTCCCAGGAGCAGAGGAGGCCTTGGTAGGGACACTGTGCTATGAGTCCCCACCTCTGTCTTCTAACCTCAGGAAGGTTCTGGGTATTGTTTAAAAGGAGCATCCTTTGGATGGGCCTCCCTTGGTGAAGGGGTGCAGCAGTAGGAGGAACTGGCTGTTCACACAGGCTGTCCCTCTTGCCACAGCTGACCATCAATGAGGCTGCTGCCCAGTTCTGCATGAGGGACAACACGCTCTTACTGCGAAGGGTAGAACTCTTCTCCCTGTCCCGCCAAGTTGCCCGAGAGAGCACCTATCTGTCCTCCTTAAAGGGATCCAGGTGAGAACCCCTTCCCCAGGGCTGCGTTTGGTTGGAATCCTGCCAAGGAGTTGGATGTCTCCCCCACTTGCAGCACAGGCAGCTCTGGGCTTGCTTTCCACCCACCTGCCTGTCTTCCTCTTGCCAAGTCAACTTGTCTGAGGCTTGCTCGTTACTCCCAGCTCCTCCCCCCCCCCCCCAACAATAATAATGGGACTTGAGATTCCTATTCAGCTAGCTTCCTGGCCAGATTGTGTGCCCTGTATATTTCAGGGCCCTTCCTAACCCCACTTTCCTTGCTCTCCATTTCTGTAGGCTTCACTCTGAAGAATTGGGAGGCCCACCACTGAAGAAACTGAAACAAGAGGTATGGTTTTGGGGGGCAGGGAAAGACAGCCTCTGCCAGCCACTGCCTTGTTCTGGGCCTCATTTCCCAATTTTGGGCACCCACAGGTTGGAGAACAGAGTCATGAAATCCCGCAGCCTCCTCCAGGCCCTGAGTCCTATGCACCCTCATACCGCCCTAGCCTAGAGGAGGACAGCGCCAGTCTGTCTGGGGAAAGCCTAGATGGCCACTTGCAGGGTGAGTACATTAGTTATCTCTGCTTTGGGGGGAGGTGGGAGTGGGTGGTTGGGTTGCAAGGACAAGCCAGGAGTCAGCTGCCTGGTACAGGGTTGGGGGTCCTGGCTGGATGGGGGCAGAGGAGCCTGTGGGAATGGCTGTCGGTTGAGGGTGGGTACCGTTGGCGGCAGCCCCTGACCTGACCAGTGCCCATGCCCACAGCTGTGGGGTCGTGCCCAAGGCTGACGCCGCCCCCTGCTGACCTGCCCCTGGCATTGCCAGCCCATGGGCTATGGAGCCGCCACATCCTGCAGCAGACACTGATGGATGAGGGGCTGCGGCTCGCCCGCCTCGTCTCCCATGATCGCGTGGGCCGCCTCAGCCCCTGTGTGCCTGCGAAGCCGCCTCTCGCAGGTGAGGCAGCCAGCAGTGCTGTCCCTAAACACCCCAGCTACTCAGGCCCACAAGTGGGTCCTCGTTGTCTAGGACCTGAGGGATACAACTGTCAGAACAGTAGAAAGGGGGTCAAGCTAGCCAGACCTTGGGGAGGAGGTGGTGGGGAGGGGCAAGCTGCTGCTGGGTTCTTTCCAATGGGGAGGGTCTGACCCAGGTGGATAATCTTTGACCAAGGAGCAGAGAAGAAAAGGAAGGATGAAGGTGAGCAGCCAGGTTAGCCTGGCTAGAACTGCCTGATGCAGGGGGTGGAGTCACTGGGAGTTGCGGAGATAGGGTTCCCCAGCTTCGATGCCGAGGAGCCCAAAGCTAGGCGCTTTTGTGTGTGGATAGGGAAGGAGTGGGCCGGTAGAGGGCCGGGCAGCCGCTGGGCTGAGAGTGACGCAGCAGACAAAGCCACCAACCCTGGCTTGGTATTTTTAAACTGTGCGTGGGTGGGAAGTGGGGGCGGGGACTGGAGGGGGGCTTTTCTTGAGGGAGGAGCTGGGAGTCTAGCTTCCTGTGTTTCCCCTGATTTGGCTACCCAAAACTGGGGGGTGGGGTGGGACTGGGGGGCACTTGAAGGGAGGGTGAGGACTGGGAGGAGGCCGCCAGAGATGAGAGGGGGTGGCTGGGCCTGGGGAAGGGGGGAGGGGGAGAGGTCAGAGCCAAGCCGCCCCCACAGCTCCTGACAGAACCAGAAATTCCAGCAGAGCAGAGGCGGGCGAGACAGAAAGAGAGAGACACACAGAGACAGAGAGCTACACACAACCAAAATAGGAGGGGGTGCCGCATACACTCGGGTATGGAACCCCCATACACACGCAGTGGGCAGGAGGCAGTTATTCAATAAATGAAGCTGCCTTAACATTCTTCTGTGCCTGGCCTCACTCATAACAGCTTTTCTGCTCAGCGGGCTTCCCCGTTGTTCTAACCAACCTGATCTTTTCCTACAGAATTCGAGGAAGGCTTGCTGGACCGATGCCCGGCTCCAGGACCTCACCCTGCTCTGGTGGAGGGTCGCAGGAGCAGCGTCAAAATGGAGGCAGAGGCCAGCCGGCAGTGAAAATGATGGTGTCTCAGACCCAGGACCCAGGCTTCTGGTTCACTTAGACCCCACCCCCCACATTCTCCGTCCTTGCACTCTTGTCACCAACCCTTAAAGGATCCTTCTGCTGCCCTTCTGCCTCCAGTCTGCTCCATGGGCACAGGACTATGGGGCTTCAAGCAATAACAAGCAGGGGCCTGGCCAGAGGACACCGGAGGGTGCAAGGTGCGCCCTTCACCCGGCTCAGGGGCATGGGCTTTGTCTCCAGCCTTCTGGGGCTCTTCCTTCTGTCATACCACACACACACACCCATTCTCCAAGTGGCTACTGTTCTGAGCAGCTGGACTCAGCGTGGACGTAGGGAATGAACTTCCCCGGGGAAGCTTACAGTAGAACTGCTCTGAGACTGGGGGGCCTGGGAAAACTGGGTCTCCCCTCCCCATTCCCACTTTCTGTGCTTCTAGTTTGTTTTCTTTAATTTAACAAGTGCTGCAGTTTGCCCACCCACTCTCATTACTGGCCTCCCAGCAGTTCTCTCTTGCACTGTGTGTGAGGGTGCCCCTCCACCCCACTCCCCACCCCACCCCCGCCGTTCCCTCCACCAGCCCCCCTCAAGAGGCCTGGGTTGGACCCTGGGTCTCCTCAGGCCGGCAGGACTGCAGCACCTGTCGACCACTTAGAGTGTCTTTCTTTTCAGATTGTGTACAGTAGATTATTTATTTTGTTATTTTGGAATAAAATTTATTTTATGGCTTAGGATCCATGATCCCCCCCCCCTCCCCGAGTAAGGAAAAAGATTGCGTGAGATGTAATAGTGGAGCTGGCAGTGGACAGAGAAGTACAGGGGGAGGCACCAGTTGGGGCCCCCAGCGCCCCGGGAGTCTACACAGTGGTCTGTAGGGAACACTGGGATTATGGAGTCTCCGAGGCTGTGGCACATGTCACAGGCACACAGCTACTCCCCAGACGACAGCGTTGGATTGTTTCGTTTTGTACAGTGTCTCGGGCTTTCAAATATGTGAGGTTGCGGAGCAAAAGCAGAGATAAATGTTCTGTGTGGTCATACAGTGAATGTGACGTCTATAGAGTAACATGTTTCAGGTAAACAGTGCAGCTACACACACAAGCTTAGCTCTTGTAACACCAGTCTCAACTGTCACAAGGCCTGGGGTTTTGGCAAGAATTTGGAACTTCGGGAGAATTTTTTTTTTTTAATCTAGGCAAAATGCGTATCAGAAACCATATACCTACACCCGTTCTTTTCCTCCCACCCAGGGTTTCCTGAACCTGTTTCAATGCTCTATGCCTATGTCCTCTATGCACGGCAGTGTCTACATGTTTCTGCATGTGTGTCCCAGGCCCTGGCTCAATTCAGGAGCCGTTGGTGTCCTAACCTCTGCTTGTATAGTTCCCCCTCCTGCTCAGCCTGGTGTGTGTGCGCGCTCGCGTGTGTGTGTGTGCGTGGTGCAGGCATGCGGGGGCCTGTATCACATTAGAACCTGAACATCCCCCTGCTCCCAGTGCTGGGAAAGGGGGCCCTGATGTGATAGGAAGGACGGAGCATAGTGGCTCCGTACACCTAGCGCCCTTCCAGTCAGTTCTTTCCGCCTGACCAGGGAACAGCTGGACATGAGAGGCACCTGCATGAGCAAGTGTCCAGAGCAGGTCCATAGAGACAAGAGGAAGCTGTCTCTGGGCTTCTTCAGCTGGGGTCACCAACTGGGATTGGTCCTTAGGTCCAGGTGAGACATTGAGATCCCAGATTGCCCGTAAGGAGATGGTTGCAGGAGGGGCTGGGCTCCCAGTGGTCCTCCTCCTGCCTCCCCTTGGCCCTCCAGGAGAAGCTTGGTGAGGTCCTGTTCAGTGGGAGGCAGCAGGGGAGGGAACAGATCTTCACTGACCCTGCAAGGAGGAGGGTAAAGCAGTGTGGTAGACAAGGCTCCTATCTTCCCAGCCCTCGCTCCCCCAGGCTGCCTGCCACTCACCAGGTACCCTGGGGGAATGGTCCCACAGGTTGAGTCAGGCAGCTTTCTTCTGCCATGGTCACATCTGAGCAGAGCAAGGGGTCTGGGCTAGACACGGCATGCTCCTGGGACCGGCACTGCAGAAGGCCCCTGCCGGGGGTGGGTGGGTAGGGTGGGATAACAAGAAAGAATTAGAAGGGATGGGGTAGACAAGGAAAGAACAAACAGGGTGGGGCCAGGAGGGGGCATTGTCACTTACTGGGGGTGAGGCTGGTCAAAAGGCAGGCTTATCTGACTCATGTTGGGGGGCATTTGTAGGTGAGGCCTGGAAGCAGGAAGTGGGAGAGTTTCACAAAGGTAAGACAGGGAATAAGCTGCCAGACCAAGTCCTAACTGAGGAGCATCTCCCAACCAACTTCTCTGTGCTCTGAGATCAGATTTCTCCCCTGTAAAATGGTGTGTGTCCGTGTCTGTGTCCAATTTCCAATATTCCAATGTTTCTTTAGTCCAAACTATGCCCTGTTTCCTAGGTCCACCCCACATCAACTCCCAGAAGGCAGACTCTCTTGTCAAAGGGTTGAGTGAACAACTGAGTGGTACTTGGGGAAGAAAAAGGTCTAGGCCATTGTGAGGATAAAAAAGATTAATAAGTAAGAGCCATAGCAGCTGCTGGGATTAGCTCAGTGGTGGAGCACATACTTGGCGTGTGCTCAGCCCCCAGCACTACAATAAGATAGCAAATACGTTACCATAAATCTCAGAGGCGCGAGCAAGCGATTATGCTTGCGGTGTTTGCTATAAGTGCTACACACACCAAGAGCTCTAAAACGTTCACAATAAGCTTTGCGCTGTAGTGGGAAATGCCATTAGCATCATTGTCGCCAGGGGATAAGTAGCCTAGATGGAGTCAGCAGAGCTGGAATTCAAGCCCTGGCCATCTTAGTCTTAGCCATCACTCCCACAATGAGAGAGTGCTCCTGCTCCCACATAAGCCCCGCCCCACCCCAGGGCTTGTGACCAGAGGCTGCCCCACCCCATCCTGCACAGGTTCTGACTTACTCCTGAAAGGCTGGCAGCACACTGATGGACTCCTCCAAGGGGAGGCTTTGAAATGGGTGGATGGGATGAGACTGTGAAGGGTACCTGGGAAAGAAAGCCAACTCTGATGCAAGGATCCCCCAACCCCCTATCCCCCCACCCCCCACCCCTGCCATAACCCCACACCCTGCCTCCAAGAAAGGAAAATTCTCTGCTTCCATCTGAAAGGCCAGCTCTCTCAGCCAGCTATGTTGAAAGCCTCCCCGACACAGGCCAGGCCCTTCCTTGTCCCTCGAGCTCCTTACACCATATCTGAGCTGAGCTGCATAGAGGAATCGGGGGCCATTCCAAGATCATAAGGGGACACCATGGCGGGCATCTGGGGCTCTGGAGTAGGAAGGGGCTGGTCCCTGAAGGAGGAAAGGGAGCACCCGTGAGTGACAGGTACCCGGCCCCTAGTCTCCACCCACTAACCCTGACGCTCACCTTTCCACAGTCATCTTGATAGTAGTTGAGACGTAGCCTCTCAGGTCCTTCCCCATCTGTTCAGCTGTGGTGGGAAGGAAAAGAGGGCTGTGGAGTATCCCACAGGCAAGGAGGTGGCAAGGAGGAAGGCTGATGGGCAGACGGAGGTGGGGCTACAAAAGTGGGAGGGAAGATGGGGGGGAGGGCAGAAAGGGGAGGGGGGTACAGCTGGGACAGGGAGGAAATGGGTGACAGGAGGAATCAGTGCTGCCTGCTCACGCTTATAGTGGCTCCGGAAAGCCTCATCCTTGGGTTTCTTGGGGTAGAGGTTTTTTAGCTGAGAAAGATCACGGATTCGGTCCCCCAGTGAGCGAATGGACAGGTCTTTGGCAGAAAATGGCTGGATGTTCTCTATCTGTGGGGAGCCTACAAGAGGAAGGAGAGCCTAAGGTCTCCTCTGTCCAAACTTCTCTTCCCCCCAAGCCCCATAGCCCCCCTCAGCCCCATAACCCACTCTCCATCCATCATGGCAAGTGAGAGAAAGCCTACGGCAGAAGCCTTGCATGAAGACCCACTGATCTCCATTGCCATGGGAGTTGAAGGCGAGACCATAGGAAGATGAGAAGTCAGACCTGAGGAAGAACTTCCTGAAGATCGGGTGGACATCAAGGACAGCTAGGGCATTTCTTCGCCGCCGCCCCCCCCCCACCCTCCCAGAAACCCAAGAGATCACAGCATGGAGTCAGAGGGCCGGTTGTGATGACTCACCATCTTGACCCCGGATGACATGGGCAATGGTGATGCCCCCAATCTCCGAGTCACTAAAGCGGAGGAGGAAGGTCCCATCCGGCTCGTTGAGGAGAAGGCTAGTGACGTACTGCTTGCTAATGAAGCCAATGATCAGCCTGGTCAGGGTGAAGGAGAAGGCATGGCTGTGGGCACTGCGTGCTTGCGGACGGACGGGGAGTCATGGCCTCCTGGGGCAGGGACTTACCGGTCTGACCAGTAGCTACGGAGACAGCGTTTAGTGAGGTCCAGAACACCATCAAACCACTGCCAAAACGTGAAGCCACGGCCCAGCAGGATCTCCTGAAGGGTGGAGGAGTGCAGAGGTGAGTAGGGAAGGGGAGCTGGAGCAAACACAGAGCTGTGAGAGTGTGGGAGTCAATGAGGGAGGACCAAGGAGGACCTAAGGCCTATCACTGGCAACCACTTACCATGACCACATTTGGCACTCCCTTCGGGCTTTTCTGTATTTTAATTTATTCGATCATTCTGGCTATAACGTAGTAATGATAACAATGAAACCCAGAAAGGTAAATGACCTCCTTAGGTCCACACTGCTGGTGAAGGACAGGGTGGAGATTTAAGTCAGTGGCCTAGCGTGGGAGCTCCTCCATCATCACTGTGCTAAAACACTGCCCTCAATGGGGGCCTGGCAAAGGTCCATACCAGAGGAAGGCAATCGTCCTAAGGTCCTGTTCTCTTCAGTAATGCATTCTCTGGTCACGGGAGCTTCTCCCCCACATGCGTTTTGTTTGTTTGTTTGTAAGAGGAAAGACCTCAAGTGGAAGCCTTAGCATCTGGTGGCTATGCATGATGACCAAGGGCAGACACATGAGCTCTCATTTCCTGGTCTTATAACCGATTCAGTCCTGAGCTACCTCATTTTAGAGACTGAAAAATACAGTAGCTGATAAGTCAGAAATACAGGGCTCCTGCTGGGCACGGTGGCTCACTCCTGTAAATTTCTGTACCTAGGAGACTAAGGTTGGAGCATCTTGAGATCTAGGCCAGCCTGGGCTATAGAGTGAGTTTAGGGACAGCCTGAGCTACATAGTAAGCCCTATCTCAAAAGCAAAATGAAATCTGGGGGCCTTAGTAGTGTCACTCCCTTGCTGTGGCACTAAGACAAACAATAGGACCTCTCTAAGCACAAGCTTGTCATCTGTGAAAGAGACACAAGTAACACCTGCCTGAAAGGGATGTCAGAAGGACTAGGGGAGGTAGCACACGTAAAGTGTGAAAGCGTGCCTTGTGTGCAGTAAGCATCAGCACGCGGCGGCAGTCTGGTCCCACATAGTCTTGTGTGACTTCACCCAGATTTTGCAATAGACTATTTTCTAATGGGTCAAAGTCAATTTTTGAGTCAGAGAGCTCTGTTTGCACACAGCCTGAGTAATCATAGAAACCACCTGTAAATACAAAAGGACAGGTCCCCCAGACCAAGACTGAGGGATGCCAGAGAATGCGGCAGAGTGGAAGAGCTTTCTCTCTGGGCCACAATATGATGGGGGGGGGCAGGGAACAGGGCTCTGTGAAGACCCTAAAAGTCTATCCCTGGGCAGAGGCCAGGGAGCTCTTGAGTGTCCCAAAGGAGAAGAGCTGGGGGGGGGCGGGAAGGGGGGGAATCCAAAGAACACGGAAATGACCTTGTTGAACTGTGACCAGGACACGCAGCGGTGCTGGAAGGCCTCCATGCTAAGGCTGTTGTCATTAAAGATCTTCTGGGCCAGGAACAGAAAATGTTCTGGTAGCAGTCCCCGGCTGGTCCCCACCTCAGCCATGAACTTGAGATTCAGAGTTTCACACATTTTCTCCCAGGGCACTCGCTCAGCTACCACAAAGGGCACGCGGTCCTGGGTAAAGAAGGAGAGAGAGCCTGGCCAGTCTTCCTCCGGTGGCTTTGGTTCTGCCCAACTCTCTGAGCTGCCTCACAAACACAGATATTTTGTGGTGCCACAGGATATGACAATTGTTAGTGCTAGCATGGACAGCCGTGAGAAGCAAAGAGGCAGACTCACAAGAAAGACATTGGAACACGCCTGCCACCCACCAGCCAGGGCAGCCCCCTCACCCATTTTCCTGCATAAGAACCTACCCTGCCCCTATCTCCCACTCTGGGTCTTTCCTTACCATCTCAGAGAAGGCATTGTCCCACAGGATCGTGGCTTTGGCATTATTGTCTTGGTTGCCATGGACGATGACCACCAAGGGCAGAGACAGGGCCTAAGGGGCAAGGAGAGAAGTTCCTCCTTAGTGGAATCAGAAGTGTCCTCAGAGAACTGGGTGTTACGCCAGCATCATCAGCTTGCAGGACATGGCTAAAGGTTGGTGTTACATCACTAGACATTCTGAGGTGCAAGGAGGGTGCTGAGGTAGAGAAACTGTTACAAGTCAGTGCTACAAAGTTGGACGTCCAGGCTCCAATTCCATTTCCAATGCCTGGGCAAGCTACTGGGTCTATTCTACAACCCAATGCCACATCTGTAAACAGAGGGTATAAATAGTACCTATCTTTCTATTGTTTTGTTTGTTGTTTTTTGTTTTGGTTTGGTTTGGTTTGGTTTTTGAGACAGGGCTGTTCCTCTGTGTAGCCTTGGCTGTCCTGGACTCACTTTGTAGACCAGGCTGGCCTTGAACTCACAGAGATGCCCCTGTCTCTGCCTCCCGAGTGCTGGGATTAAAGGCTTGCGCCACGACGGCCAGCAACAGGACCTGTCTTATAGTGTTATCTAGAGACATGCCCTGGTTGGTTTTTTTGTTGACACAAGCTAGAGAGTTATCTGAGTGGAGGGAACCACAGTTGAGAAAAATCACTGGGCTACAGGCAAGCAAGCCTGTGGACCATTTTCTTGATTAGTGATTGAGGGGGAGGGGCCTAGCCCATTGTGGGTGGGGCCATCCATGGGCTGCTGGCCCTGGTATAAGTAAGCAGGCCAGCAAGCCAAGAGGAGCGAGCCAGTAAAACAGCACCCCTCCATGGCCTCTACTTCAGCTCCTGCCTCCAGGTTCCTGCCCTGACTGTACGCAGTGATGGACGTTACCTGGAACAGTAAGTTGTAATAAACCTTCTTCTCTCCAAGTTGCGTTTGCCGTGGTCTTTATCACAGTAATAGTAACCGTAACTAAGATAAAATCATCAGACTGTGTGCTTGCATATCACTAGAAACAGTGCCTTGTTCTATAAAAAGTTCTTGGTGTGCGTGCCTCTGTGTGTGTGTGTGTGTGTGTGCACGCGCGTGCGTGCGTGCATGTGCCCTGGTCTCCTGATGTATATGAAGTTCTTGATAAGTTAGAGAGGTGGGGGAGGGGTGGTATAGACCTATAATCCCTAGCGCTTAGGAGCTGAGGCAAGCACTTGAATTTAATGCCAGCCTGGGCTACAGAAAGAAGACTCTATAGGGCTACTGCCACTGCCGACTTTGGCCATTGCCACACTTACACTTGCGCGTGCACGCGCGCGCGCACACACACACACACACACATTCATTTCGGGATTTTTTCCCTGCCTAACACTACCACTATCACCCCCAACCCTGTGTGTGACAGAATACCTTCTCCAAGCTGAGGGGAGCCCACTGCCCCCCACCTCCTTTGGCCCAGATAGCCTAACACTATCACTACACCCAAGAGCCCTTAAGCAGCAGCATCCTTCACTAAACTTTGAAGCGGCTCAGTGCCAGTCCTCTTCCCCTCAGGGCAATCAGCCCCTCCTTCCCACGTTAGGGAGCTGTGGAGACAAAATGGCGGCTCCTTTCAGCACCTCAGCAGGAGCTGTTTACGGTGGCTATTCCTGCTTCAGCCGACTGCCCATTGAAAACTGGACACTTTTACTGCCTCAGAAAGCCTGCTGCCGGCTGCCATGGGAACTGTCCATGCTGACAAGACGACAACCTTTCCTGCTTTAGTCTTCACAATGGACACATTGTAAACTTTATTACCCCTCAAAGTAGAAAATTGGCCCCACCCCTGCCTGAGAAAGCTCTAGCAGCCCCGCCAACACCAGACCTCTGTAACTGCCATCTCCAGCCACCTCCACCCCACCCCCCTCAGTTGGATTTATCCCTGATTACGCTAATTTGGGATGAGAAGTCTAGACAAAATCCCACCAATCTCTGAGTGTCCCCCAGCAGGCTTGAAATTCCACCAATCCACACTCAGGAAATGCCCCAGAAAGCTCCGCCCCCTTAGAGACTCTATATATAGGCTGAGTCGGCCCAGTTCTGCCTTGTCTCCTCCCCGGAGCAGAGGCAGCTGCTCCTGGCTTCATCCCTCTTCTCCTGGATTTGTCCTTCCACTAAATCTCTTTTAAGAGATTTATCTGCCTGCTGTGACTCTCTCATCAGAAGGAGGAGGAGAAGAGATAATGAAGAAAGAGTAGAGCTCAGGGTCCTAGGCCCCTCAGCTCCTCAGGTGTTGGGGTAACCCTTTCCTGGGAGCTGCGTCATCTCTGTTGAGGCCTCCTCTCAGAGCTGTGAGGTTCCTGGGCTCCAGTGCCTCAGGATACTGTCCTACCTCAGAGTTGGGATACCTTTCCAGCTCTCGGAGTTGTAGACACCCTTAAACCCGAGTACAGAAAGGCAGGCCAAACCAGCCACCCAACACACAACCACAGACTCTATGTTAAAGAAAGAGGAGAGGGGAGGGGAGGAGTGGGAGGGGAGGAGACATGAGGAGAGGAACAAAGTGAGAAAAAGAGTTTGAGGGTCAGTAAGTAAGACGGCTCAGTGGGGAGCAGCACAAGCCTGGCGAAAGCTGTGACACATGCGCTCTCTGCACAATGACAATCACAGCATTTAAAGGAAAAGCCTTGAAAGCCAGCGAGAATTACACCTCGAGACCCTGCCTCAAACAAGGGAACAGAAACAAAACAACAACAAACCTTGCTTGCTACACACACTATTTCCTGGACGTGCCCTCCAGGCTTTGTTCCTCTCCGCTCTTCCTGGCCCCACTGTATTATCCTAGTCAGGAGGAGGGGGTTCCCTGGGTCCCCAATGTGCAGCAGAGCTGGGGTCAGCACTCACCTGAAGCCGGATCACGAGTTTGTTGGGGCCCAGTGTGAAGCTGGTAGAGAAAAGCACAGCACACTTTTCCTCCGTGACGGACTCCGTGCCCTTCCTCTCACAGCGCTTGATTTTCTTCAGGAGCTGGGGGGCGGGGCAGGGGAGGGGGCGAGAATGAGGGAGAGCAGAAGAGAGTGAGAGAGCAAAGATCTTGAGGGCCACGTCCTGCCCAGGGAGAGTCACACAGTCTGAGGACACCAGCACCCTACTTCCTCTCACCAGGTTCTTGAACAGAGCGGAGCAGCAGTTTCCGGGGATGCTGTTCTCCAGGGGCACCGTGTTGTTAGTGATCTCCCCAGTGCTCTCCCTGCGGGGGAGTCAGAATGAGCAACCCCCATCTGTGGTGAGGACCTTGGGTCCCCAGGGACTGGTACTGACCACTGCTGTCACTGGCCCTGGCTCTCCACGTCCCTCCTCACCTCCCTGAATATGTATGTATCCTGCTAGTATTGAAGTCTTGGCATGTTAAGCACCTGAGCTACCACTGAGCTACACTGCCCTTTGTTTTTTTAAATTTTCATTGTTGCTGTTGTTGTACATAAGCATGGTACGGTGCATTCGTATAGCAGTCAAAGAACAGGTTAGGTTTTAGGAGCCAGTTCTTTCTTTCTACCTTTAGGTAGGTTCCAGGAATCAAATCTCTGTCATCAGGCTCCTGCAGCAAGCCTCACTATGCCGTTTGTTTGTTTGGTTGGTTTGGGTTTGGGTTTGGTTTTTCGAGACAGGGTTTCTCTGTGTAACAGCCCTGGCTGTCCTGGACTCACTTTGTAGACCAGGCTGGCCTCGAACTCACAGAGACCCTTCACCTGCTTCTGCCTCCTGAGTGCTGGAATTAAAGGCATGGGCCACCATGCCCACACTGTCACTGTGCCATCTTGCTGGCCTCCCTCTTCTGGAGTTTTTAAGAGAGAAGTCTCTCCATCTTGAACAAATTCCCTTCCCTTCTTCCATCTTAACTAGACAGAGGTCAGCATCTCCACACTCTACAGTCTCTTCTCCTAGGCTCCACCCCTTATGGAGGCAGCCCCACCCTGTCCCCTTACTCCTCCCACTCCCACCACCCCTTGGGGCCTTCTCCAAGCCAGGGCCAGCTACACCCCAGTTACACACTCCACTTACACTCCGGCTCCAGGTCCCTGGGGCAGGCTTAATTCTCTGGCCTGTTTCTCTGTCACCATGTCAGCCCTGACCAGCGGCGGCTTGGCTGAGGTCCCCAGGAACTGCAGACCCAGCAGGAACCGAACTCCAGCCTGGAACTTAGTCTGTGTCTTCAGAACCTGAGGGGGCTGCTTCTCCACCAGGAAAGAGCTGGAGGGGTGAGGAGGAGAGAGCAGGGTTAGGGCCTGGGTCTAGTCTTCACGGACTCTAACCCCTTCATGCCCCTAGGGTCCACTTATAGCAGACCAGGACCTTGTGGTGGATACCTGGTCACAAGGGCTCGCAAGACTTCATCTAGACGGCTCATCAGCGATGCCTGTGTCTTGGGGTCAAGCTCCCCACTGGCTGCCCCAACTTCCTGCTGCAGCTGGGAATAAATTTCCACCAGGCTTTCACACCTGGGGCAGGGATGGTTGTCAGAGAGCACAGATTGCAGGCTTTTTTTTTTTTTTTTTTTTTTCAGCCCAAACCCAGGGAGAACACAGGATATTGTGTGGTGGGTAGTGGGTGTGGCTACAAGGCACCTGGGCTGAAGCCTGTTCTAGGATCTGCCTTGGCTGTGGATGAGGAGCTGTCAGGACCCAGACTCCCTGTGGGCCCTCTCTCTGCACAGCGAGTCCCTGAGGCACTAAGGGCTTCTGGGAAAGTGTCATCACCCAACACAAATCAGGAATGGTGACTAACACTATAATTCTAGCACTTGAGAGGCTGAGGCAGGAGGATTGCAATGAGCTCGAGGCCAGTCTTGGTTTACACGGTGAGCTCTAAGACATCATACAGTGTAAGGCTGAGTCTTCAAAACAAACAAGAGGGGCTAGAGAGATGGCTCAGTGATTAAGAGCACCATCTGCTCTTCCAGAGGTCCTGAGTTCAATTCCCAGCAACCACATGGTGGCTCACAACCATCTATCATGAGATATGTTTCCCTCTTCTGGTGTGCAGGTGTACATGCAGGCAGAACACTGTATATGCAATAAATAAATCTTTAAAAAGAACCAAAAACCAAAAAACAACAACAACAACAACAACAAAAACACACAAGAAAGCCAGCCACTCCATTCCTCTGGGCTTGAAGGGATGGTGACTCTCTACCCTGACTCTCAACTGTGACACCTGTGAAGGATCTGCATGACCAGCTGTGTATAGCCTTGCAGGAACTGCCTCACACCTGTGTGCCATCCTGCAGAGACTGCGGTACCCACCCCAGGCATGCTCCCTTTCCTGCAGAGACAATGGGTACCCGCTCCAGCGTGCTCCCTCCCCGGGTCCCTGGGCCTCACCGATCCTGCAGCCCAGACAGGCTCTCCTCAAAGGGTGCCCCGTTCCCTGCCAGCTGTTGCTGCCGCTTCCAAATCTGAATCCTTTTGAGCACTAGGGCCTGGGTGGCCTCCAGGTCCCCTACGGTTCCCTGCAGCATCGTGACCAGGTCCTGAGAGCAGAAAGGAACCTGAGCCAGGGCCAGACATTACCTTCTCCCTGGGACTCCTGGGAGCAGGCCTCTTCCCCAGGAACCCGCCATTAGTTGTGCCTGTCAGCTCCACCCTTCCAGCTTCCTTGGAACTCAGTCACTACTCACCTCACTTGGCCCAGTGCCATTGGCAGGAGTTTTTATCAGGCTGTGGAGAGACACTGAGGGCAAGGGCAGAAATCAGGGGTGTAAAAAGAACGGCAGAGGTCCAAGAAAAGACCACTTCTAAACACTTCCCAAAAAACGTGCTGGAGTCCAGGCCCCAGACCCCACCTTGTCCAGCCTTGGTTCCTTGCTGCAGAGATTCTCGGAGAAGGCGGGCCTCCCTTGTCCGGTGCTGAAGCCTTCCGAGGGCCGTAGTAAACTTTAGTTCTTCCTGCTTCCGATGGAAGGGCCCTGGCAGGTGATGGAACTGCACAAGGAGGAGCAGATACCAAGAGATGAGTCGCTTCCCTGTGGGGAGAGCTCAGCTCAGCCTCTCCCCACATGGAGTCCCTGAGGCACCAAGGGCTTCTGGGAAAGTGTCATCACCCAACACAAAGCAGGAATGGTGACTAACACTATAATTCTAGCACTTGAAAGGCCGAGGCACCTTGACCTTTCCACAGAAAAGCATGGACCAGTATACTTTACTGGTTTCCCAAACCTTTTGGAACTTCCTCAGCATAAGACCTTTCTCCTGGTAGGACTAGTTCCTTAACCCTCGGTCTGCCTGAAGCCTCCCTAAACGTGGTTTGAGGTCCACTCTAACCCCAGGAACTTCTTCCAGCTACCCTGGGTCTGGACCACTGAGTTCTGTTTTTGGTTTTGGTTTTGGTTTTTTGAGACAGGGTTTCCCTGTGTAGCCTTGGCTGTCCTAGACTTGCTTTGTAGACCAGGCTGGCCTCGAACTCACAGCGATCTGCCTGCCTCTGCCTCCTGACTGCTGAGATTAAAGATGAGCACCACCACGCCCAGTGACCACTGAGTTCTAAGTTTAAATTCTTCCTAGGTTTTCATGGCTTGGGCTAGGATCCACAGGGCTAAGAACCAAGGGGTAGAAAGGGGATGGCGCCACTCACTCTCACCCCTAGTGACCCTACTAGGAAAGGTTTTGCTTCCTGTTCCTGCACCATTAAGTTCTGTTGGCCTAGAAGTTTTGGTTTCAGAAAGGGGAGCGTTCCTGCCAGGAGCCACAGCAAGCATTCACTGGGCCGGAAGCCCTGACTTCCCCCACCACTTTGGGCTTCTATGCCTTTGAGCCATCAGGCTAAGAGAATGTCAGCAGGGATGGCTGATCCAGATTGCCAAGAGGAGTCTGGATTGCCTCTCCACTATGGAGGTTATGGAGGTTACCTCTGGAGTGGAGCGATTCGTGACCATCACAAAACACATATTTCTGACAGTCTCAGGAACCCCAAGCATACATTTATTTCCATTGCTACTTCAAAACTGTAATTTTGTTCCTGAGCCAGTGTCTCATTTTCTAAGGCCACCAGAAATAATGTGTTCTCCTATGGTCACAAGCCACAGGTTGAGAACCCCTGCTTTAGGGCGTCTCTCGGTGCTGCCTAACCCAGGCAGGACAAAGAGGATCCCTCAGGAATGAAGATATGGGTCAGTCCTCCAGGGGAAAATCCAAGACCTGCTGAGGTGATGGCTAAGGTGAAGGAAAGCCAGTATGGGTAGTAAAGGAAGGTGGTTATAAACACCAGCGAAGGGGCTGGAGAGAAGGCACAGTGGTTAAGAGCATTGGCTGTTCCTCCAAAGGAACAGGGTTCAGCCCCCAGCACCCACATGGTGGCTCGCAACTTTTGTAACTCCAGTGTCAGGAGAAGCAACACCCTTATACAGTCATACATGCAGGCAAAACACCAGTGCATATAAAATAAAAATAAATTATTAGAAACAAACAAATAAATACCAGCTAAGGCCATGTGACCAAGTTGCAGAAATGAAGATTCTAATTGACATTAATTATTCTGTCATATTTTGTTAATAATGTGTTTGTACAGACATTTGTGTTTTCTTCCCTCAATTGCTTTATCATTATTGTAATATAAATTAAGAGGCTATCAGTGGTTATAATGTTTAAATTTGAGATACCAAAGAATGTTCCTCAAGGGACATTGCTACCTATTTTAGGCATATAATGTGTCTGTGATTGTACATGGCACAGTTATATCATGTTAGGCGTAGTTATGACTTCATTGTTGTTTTCATGAGGAAATTAAGCATGATCTGAAGAGATATGATGGAGTGTCAAGCTGACAAGCTGTGGACCTGTGGTGGCCATTCTTGGCGGTCAACTGGACTACATCCGGAAGTAACTAAAACCCAAACGGTTGTGGGGCACAAAGGTGAGGGACTTTTTTCTTAGTTAAATCATTTCAGGTGGGAAGACACATCTACTCCTGATTTTTGAGGTGGGAAGATACACCTTTTTGTTTGTTTTGTTTTTTGTTGTTGTTGTTGGTTGGGTTTTTTTTGTTTGTTTGTTTGTTTGGTTGGTTTTGGTTTTTTGGTTTTTGGAGACAGGGTTTCTCTGTGTATCCTTGGCTTGTTTTTGTTTTTCAAGATGAGGTTTTTCTGTCTAACCCTGGCTGTCCTGGAACTCTCTTTGCAGCCAGGCTGGCCTTGAACTCAGTGATCTGCCTGCCTCTGCCTCCCCAGTGCTGGTATTAGGAAAGACCCACCTCTAATCTGATTGAAGCCTACTACATAAAGGGCAGGGAAGGAGGAAGCGTGCCCTCTTTGTTGGCTTGCTCCCACTAGCCAATGCATTCCTTCAGTGGAGAACTAAAGACCAGCTGAGACATCCAGCCTCATGTACCGAGCAACTACTAGATTCCTGGACTCTCTGTTTAGCAGACAGCCATTGTTGGAGTGGCTGGACCACAGCCCGTAAGTCACTCTAATAAATCCCGTATATAAATATCTTCATATATATTCATTGTGCAAGTTCTGTTCCTCCACAGAGCCCTGAGTGACACAAACGGGAAGTGGGGTATCACAGTACCTCTTCTATAACGGCTTTTTTCTCCCCTTGAAGTATTTGTCTGATGGTGGCTACCAGCTTCAGGGGGTCCCTCTGACACATGCTCTGTAGAATTGAAAGTGATCAGCAGTTAGCCTCACTCTTGCCCCTCCCGCCCCCCAACTCCTTGCCCCAATTTGTGTATACACTGTCCGAGAGCATAACCATAGACTGTCAAGTTTCATACATTTGCACACTTTAAAAACCGATTTGCATGCCAGCTAGCACCTAACCACAGGAATACCACCCGACCAATCCTCTTCACCCGACCCAGGATCTTTTCCCCTCCCCCTCTATCCCCACCTCCAAGGTGTTGATATGTTGCAAAATGGCACTTCCTTTCCCCTGCTCTCCTGCAGAGGCCTGAAGACGCTGGACGGTGGCCGAAAGCAGAGCACTAGCCATGTTGTAGCAGAAGGCATCTGAACCAACCAGGAACTCCCTGTGGGGACAGTGGGAATAAGGACACCTCAGGCCAGGGCTTCCTTAATGCTTCTGAGCCTCAACTCAGCCGCCAATGGTTCTTTTCCCCTTCCTTCCTCTCTCAATGGCTCACTGCAGCCACTACCCTAACCGGTGCCTCCTGCCCCACACTCTGCTGGCTTGTAAAAGGAATTGCTTCTGCCCCAGCCTTGACCTCCCTTCTTGGCTCAGCCTCGTTAAGACGTAGACCGTCCACTTGTTGGCATGTGTGGCCTGCCTAGGCCATTGCATACACACAACAAGCCCTCAATTCTGTTTTGTTTTGTTTCTTTGGTTTTTCAAGACAGGGATTCTCTGTGTAGCCTTGGGTGTCCTAGACTTGCTGTGTAGACCAGGCTGGCCTCCAACTCACAGTGATCCGCCTGCCTCTGCCTCCCAAGTGCTGGGGTTAAAGGCATGCGCCACCACACCCAGCAGGCCCTCAATTCTGAATTCTACTAGCTGGAAGGGCTCCAAAAAGAGGGGCAATACATGAGGGAAGACACAGAGCAGCGAGACTCACCAGGGCTGGCTCTCCAGCCAGTCAGCCAGGAGATGCCGTAGGTGCTGGGGAAAGTCAACGTAAAGCCTTTGCAGTTTTTCTGGGGGCATCTTGGAAACCAGACCCCACAGAGACATGATCTGGGGTGTGCAGGGTGCCTGGGAAAGAAGAGCAAGATCATAAAAGAGGCTCCCGAGAAATTGTACCTAGCTTCTGGGGCAGCCGAAGTTCTTCCGCATACGTGGTCCTGCTGAGACCTTCCTTCAGTCTTGCTAGAACGTTCAATCTTTTCATAGCTTCAGATTCTTTCTTGTTTCTCATGGCTCAAGCTAAAGTCCCAGAGAGTTGTCTTACGATGCGGGGTGCCACCAGTCTTCTTCTGTGACAGCTTCCTTCCCGCCCCCCTCCCCCCCCATCATTTGATCATACGCACTGCATGGCAACCTAAGCCATAGGCTCCCTTGGCCAATGCCCAGAACAGGGCAATACCTTCAGTGGCAGACATGAACAAGCTGAAGCTATAGGCAGCAAAGTGGGGTGACAAGAGGACACGAGGCAGAAGAGAAGGAGCAGCTCAGTGAAGAATGGCCATTTCCACTATGGCTCAGAACACAGTCAGGGTCTGGGGAGTTATAAAGACTGCATTCCGCAGACTTTGCTCTTCTTATCATGAAAAAGAGGGCTGAAGGAATAGGGCATCTCCTACATTTTTTGTTTTAGGGCATTATGTTGGCTGTGTTGGCCAGGTTGTCCTTGAACTCCTGAGCCCAAGGGACCCACCATTTCATCTCAGTCTCTTTGTTTGGTTGGTTGGTTTTTTGGTTTTTCAAGACAGGGTTTCTCTGTGTAGCCTTGACTGTCCTGGACTCACTTTTGTAGACCAGGCTAGCCTAGAACGCATAGTGATCCGAGTGCCTCTGCCTCCCAAATGCTGGGATTAAAGGTGTGCGCCACCACCGCCTGGCTCATCTCAGCCTCTTAAGGAGCAGGAGCAGGTCTGTGCCACCAGGCCTTTGTTCTTTCTAAACAGCTGAAAACACTAAACAATTTGAATTTTTAGTGGTTCTGTGAGCAAACCCAGGGGCTTTTATGTGCTTAGCAAGTGCTCTGAATACATCAGAGGTACTCCTATGTAGCTTAGGCTGGCCTCGAACTCAGAGAAATCCACCTACGTCTATCTCCTGCCTGCTGGGATTAAAGGCGTGCGCCACCACAACAGGTCAGCCTTGAACTTTTGTCTCCACTTCCCAAGTGCTACAGTCATCCACCACCACAGGAGACTACAATTTTAGTTTTCAATCCATGTGACGGTGTCTGAAAAGGACACTCCAGACATCATTTGGAGCTGGGCATGGTGGTGCCTGCCTGTAATCCCAGCACTCAGAGAGGCAGAGGCAGGCAGATCTCTGTGAGTCTGAGGCCGGCCTGTCCTACAAAGCAACTGGAGGACAGCCAGGGCTACACAGAGAAACCCTGCCTCGAAAAACCAGAAACCAAAACAAATACGTCATTTGGATACCCAGGACCATGGATAGGTCCTGAAATATCGTGCAGCATCTACCCTGGCACCTATTATATTTTCTCCCATATATATCTATGCAAAATACATAAGTTGGGCACACAAAGAGATTAACAACAACAACAACAAAATAACTTATACAACATACTGTAATAACGTTGTTTAAAAGTCATGTGTTGCTGTTTCTGGGATTTTCTATTTCATGTTCTCAGGGTTTGAGTTACTGCAGGTAACTAAAACCATGGAGAGCCATACCTTAGGGGTATGTGTGTGTGTGTATAGTGTGTGTGTGTGTATGTGTGTGTACAAATGTGTGTGTATATACGTGTGTATGTGTGTGTATGTATGTATGTATGTATGTGTGTGTGTGTATATATGTGTGTTTGTATGTGTGTGAGTGTGTGTGTATGTATGTGTGTGTATATACGTGTGTATATGTGTGTATGTGTGTGTATATATATGTGTGTTTGTATGTGTGTGAGTGTGCGTGTATGTATGTGTGTATATGGATGTTTGTGTATATGTGTGTATGTATGTGTGTGATTGTGTGTATGTATGTGTGTGTGAGTGTGTATACGTGTGTGTACAGATGTGTGTGTATGTGTGTGTGTGTGTGTGTGTGTGTGTGTGTGTGTGTGTGTGCAAAGCTGCAGGAGCTGTTGAGGGCGGGCATGGATGGCAGGAATTCCACTGGATCTACTTCCTCTGTCCCTGCCTCCTGACCTAAAAAGTGTCAAACTTCTGAGACCCCCCGTGAGGCAATTTGAAAGATACTTTAGTGGCAGGTGCCTGCCTCTCTAAATTCAGTGCCCAATGCTGCAAACATCCCCAAGCTAGATAATTAGCGGGAATGTCTACTAATTATCATGCATTGTTCCATAGATATTTCATCTTCAACACATTAGCTCATTGGAACCCCACAACTGTGTGTGAGTGTGTGTGTGTGTTCGCACGCGCATGTGTTACTATGGCCAAGCCCGGGGCCTCATAAACAGTTGTGAGCTGCCAGGTATGTGTGGCGATTAAAGCCAGGTTCTTTGGGGAGAGCAGCCAGTGCCCCTAACCACTGAGCCATCTCTCCAGCCCTGTTTTAATATGCCATTACCCCCTTTCCTGGATGAAGACACTAAGGTTTGGGAGGTTATTTATCTTGCTCATTGGCCGTTGGGCATGGAGCTGGTAACTGGTCTCTGAGTCTTCATAGCACAGTGGTCACTCCTACATACACTGTGCTGCTAGGATTCCTTCCTGAAGGAAATAGAGAGGGCAGGAGGAGAGGAGACAGGCAAAGGGAAGAGAGACCAGAGCAGCCCAGGACTGACCAGCCTGGACTGAAAAATCATGGAAAATCATAGGCTACCTCCTTTCTCAGGGGCTGGACAGATCAGTGGTTTCCCAAGGGGCCTCAGCTTGCATTTCCTATAACGTCCTCTCAAAGACAGGGAGGGAGAGAGTGGAGTGGAATCTCCCTGGGTGTCCCCCATCTCTCTTGACTCCCCCAGAACTCCCAGGTAGAGGCTCTTTACAGTCCTGCCCCGCTAGCCATCTTGCCTTGCTCTCTCCTGGTCCCTGAGCTCTTCTTTATCCTAAAGGCAAAGCCCTCGCCTCTTGCTCCAGGGTCCTCTAGAACTGTCTACCCCTTTGGGTGGGGCACCGTGAGGAGTCACATTCGGCTTATTTTCAAATCCTAGGGAGGATTCTTTTTCCTTCTTCCTCCCAGTCTCCAGCGTGCTCAGATTCCAGACCTTTGGCCTAATCCTTAACCCTACAGGGGACTGGGGACCTCCAAGCCACGAGCAGGTCCCATTTCCTCTAAATCTCCTTGGCAAAGTGACTCAAATCTCATCCCCCTCCCTCCCCAGACACCATAAAACCATTTTCTACCCCCGTGCACCCGGTAACGGTGCTGGGTCGATAGGTCGGGCCAAGACGCGACACCATTTGTGTTCAGCCCCCTGGGAAACGAAGAAGCGAAGGTGGAGCCACACAGCAAGAGGCGGGGCCAGCGCTCCCTTCCAGACTCCCCCTCCCTGCCACAGGGGAAGCCCGGCAGCCCAGAAGCTTCTTCCTAAGCTTGGTGGCTCATGTCCTATCCCCTCTTCCCCCGAATTCCGAGTGGGACCCCAATATCAAAAGTCAAGGGCTCCAATGAGTTGCCCAATGTGTGTACAAGGCTGTGGTGGGGGCGGGGCGGAGGGGGGTGAGAATGGGGTAGGGGCGGGAAAGGTAGAGAGGAGGTGGAGCCAGGCCAGCACGAGGAGGGTTAACCCCCAGGCAGCCGCCCTCCCACGGGGAAATCTCAGCGTTTACAGCAGCTAAGTAAGCAGAGGGGGGAAAGTCCCCCTCCTCTGGGGCACCATGAGGTCTCTACAACTGGGTCTCGATCACGCTCCTGCCACACCCTGAACAGAAACATTTAGCGGGCAACAGCTAGGGCTTGGACAGATTTGCGGGGCGGGGGAGGGGGTCCTGGAACATCAACTTCTAGGGAGGGGCAGCCACGTCCCCCAACCCAGAGGACCCTTCTTCCCCTCTGCCCCGCGACTTTCCAAGTCCCAGGAGGCTCAGGGCTGAGGGTTGGGGAAAGTGACGTGACGAGTTGGGAGGGGAGTCGTGGAGGCCTGTACCCACCCGAGTCCTTCTAAAGTTGGAAACTGCCAAACCCCAGTGCCATCAGCTACTAACACCAGCTGAAACAATTTTCAGGGGACCAACCAACCGCCCCGCCCAGGGGAGGATCCCAAGCGGCCCCGAAAATCCACCCCTCACATTTAGCGAAAGGCCCCCCATCTTCCTACCCGCAGACACCCCCCTCACCTCGGCAGCCCCGCTGCTATCTTCTCCCTCTGTCAGCGGGCACTGCCAGGCCCCATGGGTCTGTAGCTCTGTCCAGCGGGTTCTTGGCTGGCCCTAAAAACTGAGTGTGCGCACACACATCACACACGTACACAAACACACCACACACACAAACACGCACACACTCGTCTCCCGGCCTTCCTCTTCACTGTAAACCCTGACTGCCCCGGCCTGCTGTTTCCGGCTTCTCTGTCTGCCCAGGTCCCTCCCTGGAGCTCTGACGACACAAGAGAAGAGAAAGTGGGCTGGAGGAGGAAGAGGAAGAAAGTGGGGTGAACATATATGTATGCCTCCTGTGTCCGGTGGGGAAGCACGCCTCCGTGGAGAGGGCAAAGCTGGAGCTCCACTGAGCCACTCTGGACGAAGGCTGACCCTCACTTACTCCAGTCCCTTTAGCAGTGATCCATTTTTCTCCGGAAAGCCATCTAATAGCTGGGAGAGACGTGCCAACCCAAGCTATCTAGCTACCACACAAACTTTCTCCGGGCCAGAGGTTGCCGCCCCCGCCCCAGGGACTGTGCTCTGGGGCATCTGATCCCACTGGGCTGTGCGCTCCCTCCAGTGGAGGACCCTGAAAGGCCGCTGGGAGCCTGAGGCCCCGCGGAACTAGGTTCACCTCCTTCCTAGGCGGGAACGCCTTAGAGGTCTCGTGATGCTGTGGGGAGGAAGTGGGGGAGGGGAAACCTTAGCTCAGAATCCTGGAAGACTCGGGGAGGGGGGGGTGTGACTTGGAGGAAGAGGGGTCCACACCGTGCCTCAGACCCTAGTGATAGTCACTGAGGGCTGCCAGAAGATTTACAGGGGGCCAAGTTTGAACCCCAATAAGTTGCGCAATCTTGGCACCCTTCCTATCTGTTTCTGGGGTAAACACTTGAGACACACCCCAAAAACAAATATGTACAATTTCCCTAGCCACAAGACCACACACACATATCGCCCCCTCTCTGTTTCCCTCCCCCCTCTCTGCACACACACACACACACACACACTCCTTGCTCAGCTTCTGAGTCAACCAACATAAGAGGAATTTTCTATCGTTCTTTTTTCTAGGGAGGATAGCAAAAGAACCAAACTTGTAGTCAAGGAGTGTGTGAAAGGATGGTGGCTGAGGGTGGCTGTGTCGCGTTGGAATTTTTGGCTCTTCTGTTACCGGTCGGGGCTGGGCTGAAGAGGCAAAGCCAGGCTAATGCTGCCCCCTGGTGCCTGAACTGATTCCTTCCCCAGCACATCCGTGGGCACTCACGGCGCATGCTTAGATCCAACCAGCCAGCGGATGGTAGGAACAAACTGCCCATAAGTATAGCCCTGCCAAAGATGCCAATTGCAAAATTAGCTGGTTCGCTATCTGTAAAATGGAGCACATGAGAGTAGCTTAGCCCGTTGGGTCGTGAGAAGAAAACGCGACAGACAACAGCTTAGAGCAACACTGCCACACAGTAAACAGCGAGCACTTGGCCCTTCTGGTGCTGCTACTCCCTTATTTATTGGGGGGGGGGGGGAGGTGAGGGGTTGCTAATGACATTTTGAGCTCTTGTTGCCCAGACTGGCCTTGAAACTGCCTTGCAGCCTAGAGCAAGCCCAACTTCACCCTCCTGCCTCTACCTCCCAAGTTGTGTACAAATACATCCCACCACGCGGGGCTTATGTGGTCCTAGGCACTGAACCCAGGGCTTTTTACATGCCAGGCAAGCGTTTCTACCAAATGAGCCACAACCCCAGGCCATCAGATACTATGTGATTGTTTTTAATGTGTATAGATATACTGTCTGCGTGAATGTGTACCGCGTGCACGCCCGGCGCTCTCAGGGGCTGGAAGAAAGTACCACATCCCCTGGAATTGGAGTTACAGGTGGTTGTGTGCTAATTAAACACGTGGGTCTTGGTAATCATTCCAGGGCCTTTGGAAAGAGCTCTTCACCACTGAGCCATCTCTCCAGTCCCAGACACTGTTTTTTATGGCCCAGAATAAATGTTATGTGGAGAAAGCAGAAGGTTCTTCATCATACCCTGGGCTGGGTGGGGGCTGGGGAGGGGTCAGGCAGGTAATCTTGTCACCTCAAGGACAAAGCCTAGAAGAGATACGTTCCCTTATAAACGTCCCAGGTCTGTAAGGCAGTGAGTGGAAGAGAAGGGAGAGTGGGGGTGGGGTGGGGGCAGGAGGCAGGAGTGATGCTTACCCTGAGGTCTAACCGCAGGTGAGCTCATGGCACACACCTATGTACTTTCAGGTGCCCACTGTACTTGTGAATGTCCACAGACAGTTGTGGGAGCCAGGCTCAGCCATCTGAAGACCTCAGGAAGTCCGAGTCCAAGAACAGGCAGGAAGAGAGAGAGAAGCTGCAGTCTTTGGCTTTGGCTCTTTTTAGGATTAAGTAGAGGCCGGGCGTGGTGGTAGACGCCTTTAATCCCGACACTCTGGAGGCAAAGGCAGGGGATCTCTGTGAGTTTGAAGCCACCCTGGTTTACAAAGCGAGTCCAGGACAGGCAAGGCTACATTGAGAAACCCTTTCTCAGAAAAAAAAAAAAAGGATTAAGTAGAAAGCAAGTACTAGAAGAAAAACAATGTATCATCTTCCTTTAGATCTGATTACACCACCAGTGGGGACACTGAGATGGCACCGGAGAACCCAGAGTTTAGAAGTAAAAATTCAGCCAGGCATGGTGGCGCATGCCTTTAATCCCAGCACTCGGGAGACAGAGGCAGGCGGTTCGTTGTGAGTTCGAGGCCAGCCTGGTCTCCAAAAGTAAGTCCAGGACAGACAGGACTATTACACTAGAAACCCTGTCTTGAAAAACCAAAACAACAACAACAACAAATAATAATAATGATAATAATATATAAATAAATGAAAATAAAAATAGCTGGGTGGTGGTGGTGCACACCTTGAATCCCAGCACTTGGGAGGCAGAGGCAGGCAGATTGCTGTGAGTTCAAGGCTGGCCTGGTCTACAAAGTTATCCCAGGACAGCCAAGGCTACACAGAGAAACTCTGCCTCGAAAAACAAAAAAATAAATTAATTAATAAATAAAAATAGAAGTAAAGATTCTACCTTAAAGATCCAGGACTGTCAGTCCATCAGGTGGAACAATTCGGCTTACGTAGCTATGGTACTCAGTGGAGCCTGGAATACAGTGCGGTGGCTAGGGCACACTCACTTCAGATTGTGTAATTGTAGGGTCAGGCCAGCTTTCGTTAATGACACCCACCTGCATGACGCTTCACTGCCTCACCTTCCCCCCAGGGCCCTGCTGTCCCACCCAGGGTCTGCAAACAATTACAGGAGAGAAAGCATTAGGAAAAAAACAAAGAAAAAAAAACTTGACAGTGAGTCACAAAAGCAATTGGATGGGTGTTATTAGCATTGCTGTGGCTGCTGTGATAAAGCACAGCAAGCGAGGCGGCTTAAACGACAGAGATTTGACTCAGAGTGTTGAAAGCTAAAGACCCAAGATCATGGCATAGTCAGGTTGCCTTTCTGAGGACCAGGAAAGCTTTCAACATATGATATTGTCAAGAAACATAGCTCACCCAATAATAATAATAATATCTTGACCGCTTTTTATTTTGTTTCATTTTTGTTTTTTTGTTTGTTTGTTTGTTTGGCTTTTTGAGACAGGGGTTCTCTGTAACAGTCTTGACTGTCCTGGGCTTGCTTTGTTGACCAGGCTGGCCTTGAATGCAGAGATCTGCTTGCCTCTGCCTCCCAGAGTGCTGGGATTACAGGCATGAGCCACTAGGCCTGGCTTGGCCACTTTTTAAAAAATAAAGTGAGATAAGGTGGCTGGAGAGGCGGCTCAGTGGTTAAGAGCACTGGCTGCTCTTCCAGAGGACCCAGGTTCAATCCCCAGCACCCACATGGCAGCTCACTACTGGCTATAACTCCTGTTCCAGGGGATTTAGTATCCCTCTTCCGGCCTCCAAGGGCATCTGGCACATATACGGCATACAGACATATATGCAGGTAAAATACATAAAAGAAAGTAAGTTAAATAGAATATAAAGTACCAGTAAGAACCTGGGCATGGTGGAGCACACCTTTAATCCCAGCAATTAGGAGGCAGAGGCATAAGGATCTCTGTGAGTTCAAGACCAGCCTGGTCTACAAAGTGAGTCTAGGACAGTCAGGGCTACACAGAAAAGCCCTGTCTTGAAAAAAACATATATTAAATGCTGGTGTTCTCTCTGCCACATGGCTGTTGTCTGCAAATGTGAGCCCTCAGCTACTGGTCCAGCGCCATGCCTACCTGCCCAACCTGCCACGCTCCCCACTATAACAGTCACGGTCTCTAACCCTGTGGAGCAATGAGTCCCAAATTGAATGTCTTCTTTTGGAACTTCTTTGTCATTGTTTTTATATTATAATGACAATAGAAAAGTGAGACATAGTGAGCCCATTTTCTGTATAGAGATCAGTTCCAGGTCATGACAGCAGGCGTAAAGATGTGAGGGCTGTTTTCCTGAGGACCACGACTTTCACGCAGCGGCATGGGGTGGTGGAGGTGGATGGGCACATTGCTTCACTGGGAGGCAGAGTGAGTAAAGACGTTTCAAGCCTGAACCAGCTCACCCAGTCTTCCACATACTCACTTTTTAGCACACTGACTCAAGCAGACTTAGGGGATGATTTTCATGAAACTAATGAAGACCAGCAGAGATTCCTCAACTCTGGTCCTCCCAGCACATTTAAGGAGCACAGAGGATGGGGAGGTTTGCATTGCATGCAACCACAGGGCACCCAGATGAGCTCATGACACAGATCCAGTTCCTGGGCACAGCATTATATTGGCATTTTTCTCATGGATACCTTTCCTGCCTGTTACTGCCAGCTCATCACCCACAACCAGTGGCAATGTGCCTTCACCAGCTATGGGCCAAGCAATGTGCCTTCACCGGCTATGGGCCAAGCAATGCTTTAGAATGGATGAACAACACAAGCCTGCTCACCAAAGAGACTGACTCCTTTGTGAACTGGGCTGGATCCCAGCAAGGGGTTTAAAACCAAGTTCTTAATCTCAAAAAAGAAAGGGCCCATGGAGCCTGCAGGTGGCCAGAAAAGGTTCAGGCCCTAAGCCCGCTGTGCTGGATACTTTGTCAATTTGACATAAGCTAGAGTCATGTGAGAGGAGGGACCCTCAATTAAGAAGTTATTGCCATAAGACCAGGCTGTAGGCAAACCTGTAAGGCATTTCCTTTTCTTTCTTTCCTTCTCCCCCCCTCCTCCCTGAGACAGGGTTTCTCTGTGTAGCCTTGGCTGTCCTGGACTTGCTTTGTAGACCAGGCTGGCCTCGAACTCACAGTGATCCACCTGCCTCTGCCTCCCAAGTGCTGGGATTAAAGATGTGCACTACCTAAGGTATTTTCTTAAGCAGGGATCAAAGGGGGATGGCCCAGCCCATCGTGCGGGGTGGCTTCCCTGGGTTTGTAGTCTTGGGTTCTATAAAAAAGCAGGCGATGCCGGGGCATGCCTTTAATCCCAGCACTCGGGAGGCAGAGGCAGGCGGATCGTTGTGAATTCGAGACCAGCCTGGTCTACAAAGCTAGTCCAGGACAGCCAAGGCTACACAGAGAAACCCTGTCTCGAAACAAACAAACAAAACAAAAGAAAAAAAGCAGGCTAAGTAAGCTAGCAAGCAGCCCTCCTCCAGGGCCTCTGCATCAGCTCTTGCCTCCAGGTTCCTGGTTAATAAGGAAGTGTAAGCTGAATAAACCCTTTCCTCCCCAACTTGCTTTTGGGGCGTGATGTTTCAGCACAACAGTGATAACCCTAAGATACCTCCCCCCCCAAAACCGTCCTCTGGCTCTGAACATCGTGCCCCTCAAACAAGCATTCTATTAGCCCCACAGTCGTGACATCAGCACACAGATAGCCCGGGGTGCTCTCAGTCTCACTCTCTGTGATTGTGGCATCCTCCCATGTGGCCAGAGACTCAGACCTTTCCTTTCACTGTCCTCACACAGGAGATGGGAGACCATACTGAACTGTGCCCCAGGAGTCCTTCCATCAGTGACTTGTGCCAGCCCCATCTCTAAATCCAGCTAAGACATTCTGACGTAGCCAGAGCCTTTAATATATCTAATGAAGTAAATACATTTAAATATAGCTAATAGAGTAAATGTATCAACTTACCCAATCCTTAACTTCTTAGGAGTTATTCAAGAGGTACCCCCCCCCCCGGCCAATAAACCCATGGCTTGACCTACAGGCACTACTTTTTATTATCGATTTCTAAAAAAATATTTATTACTTATACAGTGTTCTGGCCACATGTGTGCCTGCCTGCCACAAGAAGGCACCAGATCTAACTACAGATGGTCATGAGCCACCATGAGGTTGCTGGGAATTGAACTCAGGACCTTTGGAAGAGCAGTCGGTGTTCTTAACCTCTGAGCCATCTCTCCAGTCCTTATTATCGGTTTTATTTTATATCTATTTATATTATTTATCTCCACCCCAATCCCTTCCAACACCTCAACACCAGGTAGGAGAGAAAGAAGGTTAGCGGGTTGAGGGGGCATAGTGCTCTTTAGCTACTTCCTGCTGGTTAGGGTCGTTGGATTACTTGGGGCAAGTCCAACCTTCATTTCAGGAGAGCTCCAACTTTATTTATTATGTATACAGTGCTCTGCCCACATATACACTTGCAGGCCAGAAGAGGGCGCCAGATCTCGTTATAGATGGTTGTGAGCCACCCTGTGGTTGCTGGGAATTGAACTCAGGACCTCTAGGAAGAGCAGTTAGTGCTCTTAACCGCTGAGCCATCTCTCCAGCCCCCAAATTCTTCTCATCAAACTGCATCAACAACAACCTTCTTCTTTCTCAGAGTCTCCACTGTCCCGTCCCTTGTCGTCCACCCCCCCCACCCCCGCCTGCCCCGCCCCAGCGGCTCTGGCATTTACTCCCTCTCCAGAGTCCTCAGAATTAGACTATCCGCAGTTGGCAAAGAGCCCCTCTCAGAGCCTGCGCGGAGGCAAATAGTCTGCTGCTGTGGACGATCTGAATCAGCCCCATATCCCATAGACCAAAACAAAAACATGTTTACCTAACATAACTGAATTTTTAAAGACACCGAAACTTTCCACTGCACTGACCCCCTGAAGCATTAAGTAACGAGCCATGTGACTACGTCAGTTATGAAAGTCTCAAGCTGGCAGGGGCAGTGGCCCTTCAATTGTGTGCAAGGCTAAGGAGGATCCACATTGGGCAGCACGGAGAAGGGGAGCACTTCTCTCACACAAGTGTGCGGACACTCTTGTACTGTTCTTCAGACCTATGCCACACACACACTTCACCGGAGTCATTTCTTTTTAAAATTCTCTAAGGTTTCATGTCCCTGGTCGGTTTTCTGTAAGCTTTGCAAAGTGTTTTGCCTCCGGAACAAAGCCACTCTTCCTTATCGATGCACGAGTTGAGGGCACTGAATTCATTTCACAGACAAGACAAGTCAGGGGTGCTGGGTAGCAGGCTGGGGCTTATGGGGGTGCTAAGGGATGAGATTGGAGAAGTCACAGAAGAGTAGGAAGTTACTGGGGGGCCCCTTGAAAGCTCTGACTCTCAAGACTTCCCCAAATCACCCCAGATTTCCACTCACTTTGACAGTAGGTCACCATTACTTAGATTAAGCACATTTACCTATAATGAGCACCCCAGTGTCCTGCCTGCTCCCTACCTGTAGACACAAACATCAGCAATGCAGGCTCTGAGAGGCAGACCCCTCTCTTGCCCAAGATAAATGTTCAAGGCTCCAGCTTTATTTTTGTTACTGTTTTGGTTCTAAAATGGTCTCACTGTGTAGCCCAGGCTGGCTTCCACTCCTCCCTGCTTTAGCTAGGAATATTTGTGTGTTTACCACCATATCCAATGGGGTCCCACTTTCTGCCTGATCAGGTACTGGTTCCTCAGTCCCCCTAATCTCCAACTTCTGGCTCTTTCATTACTGTAGTTCTATATTCTCAGCATACAGTCACGTTCATTTTTTTTTTAACGGTCGAGTTCAAGACTCCACATCTTCAGAGAAACAGAATCAAATTGCAATCAATCAAATTCAGCCCTCCAGCACCTACATCCAGTGAGTTCAACAGGCGTTTGCTGATTGCTTATGCTGCACCCAAGAGAAGTCTGGCTAGCTTGCAGACAGTGATACTACAAAACAACCAGGCCTGTAGTTGTCCCCGGGACAAGTCAGGTCAGGGACACATAGTTACAAGTCCCTCAGGCAATCACCAATTGTGTCTACTCAGGAGCCAAGCCCTTCTCTCTTGCTGGCAAAGTCCAGGTTTTTTACAGCACTTCCCTCCCAGGTGATCAGGGGACCCATCTAATTGGTCTGGGCAATCAAGGTATTTGCATTCCCAGGTTCCCCTAGTTAGTGACCGGAGCCGAGCCAATCTGAAACCTCTCTGGAAAAGATGTCCGAGTTTGGTGCTTGGAACAACTGGGACCATACAGGGGTTGTGATGGAGCGCCTTACCAGTCACTGAGGATTAAGTGCCAGCATGAAATGGTAAACAACCCTTGATGAGTTAGCCCACCTGGACTTGATCCAGAACACACCCCTCGTGTGTGTGTATGTGTGTGTGTGTGTGTGTGTGTGTGCGTGTGTGTGTGTGTGTGTGTGCGCGCGCGCGTGCATGTGCGCGCACACGTGCGCATAAGCATGTGTGTACAGCTGTGGAAGCCAGTTCTCTTCTTCCACCTTGTGGGCCTTTGAGGATAGAACTCACATTTTCAGCTTAGCACCAAGCCGCAGCTGCCTTAGAGCTTTTCATTATTCAGTTGCTCTGCCGGATGCTCTGCTACTGTTACTAAATGCAGCCCCAACTGAAACCCCATGCCCAGCTCTTCAATAAGAATTTTTAAAATTTTTTTTCTTTTTTGTTTTGCTTTGTGTTTTGAGACAGGACCTCAGACCACACTGGCCTCAAACTTACAGAGAGAGACCCACCTTGCTCTGCCCCTGAGTGCTGGGATTAAGGTGTATATTTGTTTAGTGTGTGTGTGTATGTTGGGGGTAGAAGTACATGTGTACCCTGACATATAGGAAACACAGAGCCCAGAGTAACTGCCTTTCCATATTCCTACAACCACCAGCCTTGCGCCCTTGGAAGACTCAAGATCTCACTAAAGGGTGTCCTCAGCGAAGCCCCAATTTCAAACAAGCAAAGCGGCAGAGTGACCCAGGGTGCCTTCCCCCCCCCCCGCAAGAAATGGGACGGGAAGTGGTGCGTTGTGGTTAGGAAGACTGGGTTAGTGTGGAAGGGCGGACACCCATCAAGGCTAGCCAAGGGTGACAGGATGTGAGCAATGGTGGGGTCAGCTGAGCTCAGACTGTCAAAGACATTGTGGTCAGCAGACCTGGTGGGTGGGCAAAGCCATGCAGCTCTGGATAAGCCAGCCGTGGTCAAGACTGAGCCTCTGCAAGGAAATTCCAGCCCTCTAATTGGTGTCTTGCCTTTCTCAATTTCCCTGTGCAGCCAGGCTTCTTGGGAAAGCTTTTCACAACTGACGTCTTCCCTTTTTCTCATCCCTACACGGCCAGCTGCCTCCCTCACCCGGCAACCCACCAAAAGCCCTCTGGGTCATGTCCCATCTGCTGATCAAGGTATAAAGAAGGCCCCCATCTTTGTCTCAATAAGATTTCTGGAATATTCAATGTCTAGTCATGAGCTATCTTAGTTACTGTTCTGTTTCTGTCGTGAGACACCATGACCAAGACAATTTACAGAAGAGAGTTTCAGAGAGCGAGCCCCACAGCTGTGGGAGCGCAGCCTCATGTGATCAAGCAGGACACTGGAGCAGGGACTGGGAGCTCACACCCCAAGACAGCCACCGCAAGGCAGGGAGAATGGGAATGGCATGGGCGGCTGAAACCGCAGCCAGACAGCTCCTCCAACAAGGCCACTGTGGTTCCTACTTCTTCCCAGGTGGTTCTGGGGACCAAGCAGTCAAAGTTGAGTCTTTTTTTTTTTTTTTTTTTTTTTTTACTTTATTTATTGCATATGAGTGCTTTACAGAAGAGGGCAGCAGATCTCATTATAGACGGCTGTGAACCACCATGTGGTTGCTGGGAATTAAACTCAGGACCTCTGGAAGAGTAGGTGGCGCTCTTAACCACTGAGCCATCTCTCCAGCCCCAAAGTTGAGTCTTTTTTTTTTTTTTTTTTAATATTTTATTTAATTTTTTAATTTATGTGCATTGGTGTGAGGGTGTCAGATCTTGGAGGTACAAGACAGTAGTGAGCTGCCATGTGGTTGCTGGGAATTGAACCTGGGTCCTTTGGAAGAGCAGGCAGTGCTCTTAACCACTGAGCCATCTCTCCAGCCCCCAAAGTTGAGTCTTTAAGGGACATTTGCACTCAAATGATCAGATCATGTCATTCCCTACTTCCTGGTGCTGGGAACTGAGCATGGCTTTGAGCCACACTGGTCACTTTAAAGTGAGCTTCTGGGCTGGAGAGACGGCTCAGAGGTTAAGAGCACTGGCTGCTCTTCCAGAGGTCCTGAGTTCAATTCCCAGCAACCAAATGGTGGCTCACAACCATCTATAATGGGATCTGATGCCCTCTTCTGGTCTGCAGGTGTACATGCAGGCAGAGCACTGTATACATAATAAGTAAATAAATACATCTTTTAAAAAAAGAAAGAAAAGAGGAAAGAAAGAAAGTGAGCCTCCAAGCTGATTTTCACTATCTCTCTTTTTTCAAGTCTCCGATAATATCCTCAACTAGAATTTTTGTTTTGTTTTTCGAGACAGGGTTTCTCTGTTTAGCCTTGGCTGTTCTAGAACTCTCTTTGTAGACCAGGCTGGCCTGGAACTCACAGAGATCCACCTGCCCCTGCCTCCCAAGTGCTGGGATTAAAGACGTGTGTCACCATGGCCGCTTTTCAATAAGAATTTAAAAAAAAAAAAAAAAATTTTTTTTTTGTTTTGCTTTGTGTTTTGAGACAGGACCTCAGACCACACTGGCCTCAAACTTACAGAGAGAGACCCACCTTGCTCTTCCCCCTGAGTGCTGGGATTAAAGTGTTTATTTGTTTAGTGTGTGCGTGTATGTTGGAGGTAGAAGTACATGTGTACCCTGACATATATGTTAGGTCAGAAGACAACTTTGAGGAATTCTGTTATTTCCTTCCATGGTGTGGGTCTCAGGAGGAGAACCTGGGTCCTAAACTTTGGCATCAGGCACCTCTACATACTGACCAGCTAGCTCTCCCTGCGGTCTCTCCGTGACCTTCTCCTATCTCCCGCGTGCTATGCTTTTCTTCTGAGGCTGTCCTGATTTGATGTGCTGACTGGTTCACTGTGGCTTTTGGAGCCAAGTCATGTGGTTTCAAATCCCTGTGCTTCCATGTGTCTTTATATGAGATACAAGGTCCTTAGTGGCAAAGTTCTTACTTAGCATACAGGAGGTCCCCGTAATTCGTCGCGATCACCCTGTCTGAGGGAGCCTACACTGTGATCTACTAGAACTAAACAGAAGGTGTGTCTGATATCTCTTACCCAGCATGCTTTGAGACTTGTGCAGGTTGTTGCATGCACTCACAGTGAGTTTGCTTTTCCATTACAAAGACCTGCTTTTTTGCTTGTTTTCCTGCACGTGTGTGCGTGTGTGTGTGTGTGTGTGTGTGTATACCTAGGTGTGTGGGCACAGAGGCTGGAAGCCAACAGTACGTGCTTCCTCAATGCCGTTCCATCTTCTATTTTGAGGTGGGGGGGTCTCTCACCTGGAGTCTGGAGTTCACTGATGTGCCTGGACGGACTGGCCAGCAGACCAGCAAGCCCCTGGTGGTCCTTCCCTGTCTCTGTCCCTCCAGCCCTGGGGTTACAGGTATGCGTCCAAGTTTTACATGTGGTCTGGGGATCCAAACTACAGTCTTCACACCTGTGTGGCAAACATCCAGCCAATCGAGCCGTCCCCTCAGCCCCGTGTGAAGCAGGGTCTCACTCAGTGGTGGTGTGTTCTGGCCGGGCCTACAGGCAGTCTTCATCCTCAGGCTCTTGAGAGCCCGGGTGACAGGTATCAATCATACACCCACCTCCTCTTTCGGGAATGGGAGTGTTTTGCTATGTTCTTGAGGCCGAGTCTTGCTATATACAGCTCAGACCCGCCCTAATATGGGATCTTCCTGCCTCAGCCTTGCCAAATCCTGAAACTGTCAGCATGTAGCACCATATCCAGCCACCTGTTTTTTGTTGTTGTTGTTGTTTGTTTGTTTGTTTGTTTGAGACAAGGTTTCTGGCTGTCCTGGACTCACTTTGTAGACCAGACTGGCCTCAAACTCACAGAGCTCTGCCTGTCTCTGCCTCCGGAGTACTGGGATTAAAGGTGTGCACCACCATGTCCAGCTTAGACAGAAAACTTTTATGATTATTATGTATTTGAGTCTACGTGAATGCATGTTTTTATTTCTCTTTAATAAATAGCTGAAAGTATAATTAATTGTTGGGTCATAATAGGGTAGATGTATCCTTAACTGTGTAAAAATTGCTAGTGCTGGAGAGATGGTTCCGCAGCTGATAGTATTGGCGGATTCTACAGATCAGGGTTTGATTCCCAGCACCCACATGGCAGCTCACAACTGTCTGTAGCTCTAGTTCCAGGGGATCCTATGCCCTCTTCTGGTTTCAATGAGTAATGCATGGACATAAATGGTGCACAGATACACCTTAAAAATAAAAATTGCTAGCTGGGTGTGGTGGTGCACACCTTTGATACCAGCACTTGGAAGGCAGAAGCAGGTGGATCACTGTGAGTTCAAGGCCAGCCTGGTCTACAAAGCAAGTCCAGGACAGCCAGGGCTACACAGAAAAACCCTGTCTCAAAAAACCAACCAACCAACCAAACAAACAAAAACAAAAAACAAAACAAACAAACAAACAAAAAAACACGGGCTGGAGAGATGGCTCAGAGGTTAAGAGCACTGTCTGTTCTTCCAAAGGTCCTGAGTTCAATTCCCAGCAACCAGATGGTGGCCCACAGCCATCTATAATGAGATCTAGTTCCTTCTTCTGGTGTGCAGGCATACATTTGGGCAGAATACTGTATACATAATAAATAAATAAATCTTTTAAAAAAACATTGCTGAGTTGGGTGTAGTGGCACTTGGGAGACAGAGACAGGTGGATCTTGGTGAGATTGAGGCCAGCCTGGTCTAAATAGTGACGATAGGACAGGTACGTAGTGAGACCCTGTCTCAAACAAAACAAAAGAGAAAACAAAACCCAATGATATTTTAAAAATTAATTACATTCTCACCTAGGAAACTATCCAACTAATTTTCCCTGTCTGTCTGAAAAGAATCTTACTTTGTGACCCCAACTGATAGAGATGGGCTGGACAAGGCAATCTTAAACTGGGCATTTTTAATTGGCTCAGTGCTCAGCAGAGGCAGATGGACGTGAATTCAAGGCCAGCCTAGTCTTTGCAGAGAGGTTATAGGTGTGATCCCATCACATTCCACTCCTAATTTGCACCTTAAAAAAAAAAAAAAAAGACAGAGTCTCACTATGTAGCCTGGCTGGCCTAGAACTCACTCTGTAGACCAGGCTGACCAAAACCACAGAGATCTAGTTGCTTACAACTCCCTAGTGCTGTGGGACTTAGGGCACGTCCCCCCTTCATGCCACCGGACTCAGCCTAATCCTGATGACAAAAGATGTTTAAAACTTTCATAAGCTTGTTAGCTCTTTGTTGGATTTATCACTACATTATGGACATTTCTAACATGTTCCCACATGCCTGGCCATCCTTACACCAATGCTTTGCTTGCCAATTTTCTTTCCTCTTGACCTATTTTTGCATTTTATTTACTCTCGTGTGTGTGTGTGTGTGTGTGTGTGCGTGTGTGTGGTATATGTGTGTGTGGTGTGTGGTATATGTGTGTGTGTTTGTGTATGTGTTGTGTGTGTGTATGGGATGTGTGTGTGTGGTGTGTGTGTATATGGTGTGTGTGTGGGGTATGTGTGGGGTGTGTGTGTTAACACATACACACTGGAAGCACATCATGGAAGTCAGAGGTCAACTTGCTGAAGTCGGTTCTCTTCTTCCACTGTCTGGGTTCCGAGTGTCAGACTCAGTCGTGGGGCTTGGTAGCCAGCAGTTTTACCAACTGAGGCCTTATTCATTTTCTAAAATATCTTCTGGTGAACAAAAGCTTCAGTTTTGGTGTTTCCTTTTTCCCCTTTTCTTCTTTATGGCCGTTCATGGGTTAGGAAACTTGCTCTTGCCTGAGTTGTGCAGATATTTTCTGTTTTCACTTAAAAAGTCTGTAGGAGCCTTTATGTCATACGGCTACGGCTACTTTGTGTTAATTTTTGCATGTGGTTTGAGGTGAGGCATCAGGACATCTTTATTAAAAGGAAGAAAAGAAGGAGGAAAGAAAGGGGAAAGAGGAAGAGGAGGAGAAAAGAAGAGCCCTTGGGGAGATGTCAGCAGGTTGGCACAGTGGGAAGTCTCCCCTTTCATCCTTTCATAGAAACAGAAAACTCACTAACAGAATACGGACTGAAATCCCTTCACAGGAAGGCTAGGACCTGGTCGAGAGGTGGTGGCACTCAGAGGGCAGACTGAGGCTGACCACACCACCCCGCATCACTCTGAGTCTAGGAGTTTTCACAATACTGTCTTCAGCAGAGAAACCTCCACTGTTCCGGTCCCAGACAGATGCCAGACCAATCAATGTCCCAGATCACCGGGGAAGAGGAATTAAAGAGTGAATGGTCTGTCTTTCTGGCATTGAGGCAGACTGCAGAGGGATACAGGACAGGGAGCAGGGAACTCAGTGCAGACCTGGAAAACAAGGAACTGAGGAGAAATAGAAAATTACCTGGTTTTATTATACTGAAAGATTTAGAGAGAAGTGACAGCTGCATAAAAATAAATATTAATATAAAAACAATAAAATAAAAACAACCATGAAGTCAACATATACAAAACTATAATCAACAAGTAATACATGTATATAGAATTCTTATTTATTTATTACTTATAACAATATCTTGCCTGCATGTATGCCAGCGGGTCAGAAGAGGGCACCAGATGTCATTACAGATGGTTGAGAGCCACCATGTGGTTGCTGGGAATTTGAACTCAGGACCTCTGGAAGAACAGACAGTGCTCTTAACCTCTGAGCCATCTCTCCAGCCCCAGAATTATTTATTTATTTTTATTTAAGATTTATTTATTACATATGCAGTGTTTTGCCTGCATGTACACCTGAAGGCCAGAAGAGGGCACCAGATATCATCATAGATGGTTGTGAGCCACCATGTGGTTGCTGGGAGTTGAATTTAGGACCTTTGGAAGAGCAGCCAGTGAGCTTAATCACTGAGCCATCTCTCCAGCTCTAGCATTTTTATTTTAAAAACAAAACAGCCCATGAAATCTACTTCTGTCCCATGAATCTGAGCGTCCTTGGGGCAGGATCATGTTCCTTGATTTCTTTAGCTTACAAGTTTTGAGGTTCAGCAGTTTTTAGCACTGAGATACAATGTGCAGGCAAACGCTGAAAACATTCTTTAAAAAAAAAAAAATATTACCACTCGGGCAATGGTGGCGCACACCTTTAACCCCAGCACTTGGGAGTCCAGGCTAGACTTAAACTCTCTAGACCGCTGAGGTTAAAGGGCAGGCACTGCGCTCACCACACCTAGTGTCCTTAGTGGTTCCCTTACTTAAGTTTTAACTAAAAGTCTTCTACATTGCGAAATCCATCCTTTGTGATTTGCCTTCCTGGTATTTTATCCACTATTTCCTCCACCCCTGTCCTCCTAAATCTTTCTCAGCTATACCATAGTTTCAATCTTCTAATGTTTACATGCCCGCACACCCATATGTCTTTGCCTGTCTCCAGCCTAAAATTCACATTCCTCCAGTCATTTCCTACCATCTCCTTCCTCTCTGGTGGCTTAAACTTGGCCTTGTCTTATCTTGACCCCTTCGCTAGAACTCTTTTTTGTTGTTGTTGTTGTTTTTTCTTTTTGAGACAGGGTCTCTCGGTATAGCCTTGGCTGTCCTGGACTCTCTTTGCAAACCAGACTGGCCTTGAACTCACAGCAGTCTGCCTGCCTCTGCCTCCTGAGTGCTGGGGTTAAAGGTCACTATAACCGGCTTCCATAGTCTACTTCAACGGCCTGCCTATTGAGCAATGGGAATTTCTCAATATATGTTTGTCCTCTTCTTTTCCCTACCTTTGGTTAGACCAATGGTTCTCAACCTGTGAGTCAGAACCCATTTGGGGGTGAGGGTGGTGTTGAGTGGAAAGGGTCACCTAAGTCCATCAGAAAGGCTGGGCAGTGGTAGTACACGCCTTTAATCCCAGTACTGGGGAGGCAGAGGCAGTTGGATCGCTGTCGATTTGAGGCCAGCCTGGTCTACAAAGTGAGTCTAGGACAGCAAAGGCTACACAGAGGGGGGAAAAACCATCAGAAAGGATATTTACATTAGTATTAATAACTAGCAAAATTCCCATTATGAAGTAGCAACGAAAATAATTTTATGGTTCGCGGGTCACCACATCATGAATAGTATTGAAGGGTAGCAGCGTTAGGAAGGTTGAGACCACTGTGTTAGACTTTTCAGAGATATTCCTTATTACGTACACTTCCTTAACTGGCCACTAGGTGGGGGTAGCCAGTGGCTTGAAGGCACTGCCTCTCTAATGCCCTGTCCCCAGGCCCTCTCATACTCAGTGGGGGGGTCGGGGAAGCAGGATGGTTAATATTTGTTGAAGGAAGATATTCTCTCACGAAACAACAACTTGATAGCCCATCTCCATCCTTGGCATCCTGGGCTGAACTCCAGAAAAATTCTTGATTTTCCCATCTTCCCATTTGAAGAGGGGCTGTCCTAAGCAGGTAAGTGGGGACAGGGAGAGAAGACATAGAGCGTTGTAGGAAAACCAGAGAGAGAAGATGCTTATAGGCGCCTCCTTCTTCCTGACCCAGCAGATTTCACTGGTGAGTTCCTCACTGGGCAAGAGCTGGAGCTGGAGGGGGAAGTGGGGGGTGGGGGGTGGGGAGGACGATGGGTGGGGGTGGGGAGGGGAGAATGGGCGGGGGCGGGGCTGGGAAGCATTCAAAGAGGTGAGCACAAAGTCTCTGCTCTCAAGGAGTTTATGGCTTCTTAAAATTAGTGCCAAACCCTAGATTCTGAGGCCATAGTGAGTACAGGTGAGATTTATTCTGCTTAAGGCAGAGCTTTACCATGTAGCCCAGGCTGGTGTGGAAAACCCCCTTGGCTTTCTGACCATCCTCAGAATTGTGATCCTCCTGCCTCTGCTTCCCGAGTTCTTGGACAATAGGCGTTTGCCACCAGGAATACCAAACAGCAGGCAAAGCTTTTCTGAGGAGCTGGGGGACCGGAGTAATTACAGGCTTGGGTAGGAGTAAGCGTTCTCTCATCTCACGGAGCCAGTCTCCACGGTTCATATACCGGGATAAAACATACACCAGCCGTCATGGAGCTTCAGGATGCTAATGGGAAACATGGTCTGGAAGGAGCTCAAGGCAAGTTGGAGAACGTGAGTTCCGGATCATCACATAGGGCAGATCTTCTGTAATTTTAAAGGATGTCACTTATAATTGCACACCATGGAAGCAAAGAGACTTCCTTGAAGACACTTCCAAGGAATGCTTGCAGTGGTCTTTATGAGCGTGGGGGGGGGGGGGAGACAAGTTTACTTTCTTATATTCTAAGTTGTTAATAATTACTATCATTTTTTCAATGCAAAGTTAATAAAAATAAAAGCCCGGGGCTGGAGAGATGCCTCAGCGGTTAAGAATCCAGCTGCTCTTCCAAAGGTCCCAGGTTCAATTCGCAGCACTCACATGGCGGCTCACATCTGTAACGCCAAGTCCTGGGGAATCCAACACCCTCACATACACATACATGCAGGCAAAACACCAATGCACAAATAAATAAATCACTAAAAAACAAAAAGAAAGAAAATAAATAAGAGCAATACATTCATATTCAGAAGACAGCAAAGACTGAAAGATAGCAAATAAATGTCAACTTGGCGACTGAGGGCAGATTTTGGAAGGCAATGGATGACAGAACAGCTCACATTTGACTCATTTGTGTTGATTTCCCATGATTTCTGTTATAGTTCCAGCCTAAGCTGCTGTTGCTTCTTCCTCCTCCTCCACCTTTTTAATTTTATTTTATGTTTCATGCCCACTGTGGTGGTGCACATTTATTTAAAAAATGTACATTGGTGCTCTGCCTGCATGTTTGTGTGTGAGGGTGTCATATCCCCTGCAACTGAGGCTATAGACCGATGGTTGGGAGCCACCATGTGCATGCTGGGAATTGAACCCCGGTCCTCTGGAAGAGCAGCCAGTGCTCTGAACCTCTGAGCCACCTCTCCCAGCCCCCTCCTCCACAGTTTGGCTGACCCAGCTCTTTCTCTATAGCCAGGGTGACCTTGAGTCTCCAAGTCTCCACTCTTTTTCTCCAGCCTCCACCTCCTTGGCACTGGGTTTGTATGTGTGTGCCACTGTCCCTAGTTTTATGGTACTAGGCTTCGTGAACACTAGGCAAGCACTGAGCAAGCTGAACTATACATCCCAGCCTTTGGAAAAGGCTTCCTAAGAGGCGGCAAGTGTGCTGGAGTGATGGCTCAGTGGCTAAGAACAACTCATTCTTCCAGAGGGCCTGCAATGCATTCCCAACACCCATGTTGGGTGGTGGCTTCAGTTCCAGTAGGGGCCCAACGCCTTTGGCTTCTACTGGTACCTGCACTTATGTGCATAGTCACACGTGGATACACATAGCTAAAGATTTATTTATTTATTATGTATTCAGTGCTCTGCCTGCATGTATACCTGCAGGCCAGAAGAGGGCATCAGATCTCGTTATAGATGGTTGTGAGCCACCATGTGGTTGCTGGGAACTGAACTCAGGACCTTTGGGAGAGCAGTCAGTACTCTTAACCTCTGAACCGTCTCTCCAGCTCAGATACACATAGTTAAAAATAAATAAATAAATCTTTAGAAAAAATTTTATTCATGTGTCTCTGTGTAGATGTGTGCACATGCGTGCAGGTGTCTGTGGAGGCCACAAGAGGCCATCGTTTCCCCAGAGCTGGAGTTATAGGGAGTTGTGAGCCACCCAATGTGGGTGCTGGGAACTTAACTTAGGCCCTCTCTAAGAACCGAGCTCCTAAGCCCTGAGCAGTCAGTCTCTCCAGCCGCACTTTGTGTGTATGTGAGTGTACACGAATGCACGTGGTTGTTGTTTTAAAGGGTAGTTAGAAAGTAAAACACTGAGGCAAAGAGGGATTAAATGATGCCGGAGGGTGGGGGGTGGGGGTGCCGGCCTTTTAGTCTTTAATCCCAGCACTCCGGAGGCAGAGGCAGGCAGATCACTGTGAGTTTGGGGCCAGCCTGGTCTACAAAGTGAGTCTAGGACAGCCAGGGCTACACAGAGAAACCCTGTCTTAAAAAAACCAAAAGAAAAAAGAAAGAGAAAAAAAAAAAAAAAAGAAAGAAAGATGGATGAGCGGTATTGCAGGTCCTTGGTAGAGGTCCAGATGGGCTTCAGGAAGAGACACCTGTGTGAAACGAGTGGCAGCCTTCTCTGGCCTTCCCAGGCTACCCGTTATGGCTATTGATGTCTTTTTATTCCTGTCAACGTTGCCTGAGGTCAGTTTCAACCAGATTTCACTTGGACCTCAATATTGGGTGGAGGAACTAGCAGGAAGCCCGTAAGCATCCACTAAAAACATTTGGTGACTCCCTGCCTGCCTGGGTCTGGCACTGTGTGAGGCTTTGGAAACTGGATAAAAGGAAGAGTCACAGCCCACCCCTGCTGGGAGAATCCTACTGCTGGTAAAAATGAAGGAAATCTGCAGTAATATTTCAAAAGGAAGTACACAACAGGCCTTGACTTGAGCACGGGCTGGAAAGACTGGATGGAGGAAAGATGGACTCTGTGGAACTGGCCTTGAGGTTTCCAGACGAGGAGACTTTAAAGACAGGTAGCCATGGCCCGAGGCAAAGTCTGTGAGGGAAGGTGAAGCTTTCATTTGGGGAGAGGCTCACTGTCATTAATGGACAAGTCTGTCTTCTGTTACTCTTTTCCTGCTTCTGACAGGCTGGAGTTTCGGGCCCACCCTACCGAGTTTGTGCACTAATCCCTACCTAGCCTTTAAAGCCCACCTCTAACATAGACTGTCTGTCGCCTGCTGAACTTCCCAGAACTTTCACTTCAGGGACACAGAAAATCAGACACTAAGGGTTACAGCCTTCAAAAGGTCTCCCAGAAGAGGGCAGTGACCGGAAGCACGTTCGAGCTTTCTGGACTCCAGAGGACTGTCCCCAACCGGCTGAGCCTGGGGACAAAGGTCCAGCCCTCAGCAGACAACCCCAGAATCGGTGCCGGGAAGGGGAGCTCAGCAGTCCCTCATTCCAACTCCTGTAGCTTGGCACCTGAAACCCTGACACGGTGGGAGGTCAGTCAGGAGGTATCAAAAACAAAACAAACAAACAAAAAAACTCGAGCCCGACCTCTAGAGCGAAAGGGGGTGGCTCTTTCCCAACCCCACCCGCTGGTGAGTCACCTCCCTCCAAACCAGAGCCTGCCCCTCCCGCGCCCGTGCCAGGCGAGCAGGGCTGGGCCGGCGGGCGGGCACGAAGGTGGGTTCCATCCCTTGAGCCCTGAGCAGCAGACAAGCCGCAGCGTGTCTCCGCGAGTGTCCCTGTTTACTCTGAGCCCCGGAGCGAGGTGGGGGCGGGCCCACGTAGCCCCTCCTTCACCCCGCCCCCCCAGGACGCAGGCCCCATTCCTCGCCCGGTTCTTACAAAAGTCTCCAAATCAAAGCTCAGCCTTTCCCCTACCTTCCCTGCGGACTGGCCACCCCTGCCCCCACCCTAGGCTGGGGAGGCACTGTCTGGGTTCCCTCTCCCAAAGGAAATCAGGCCTCCGCCCAGACCCCGCTCGGGACCCCACAGAGGGGGATCTGAAATCCTGGGGTGTGACATTGAGTTCCAAAAAGGCGCAGGAGCTCAGTTCTCCTCCTCGCCCCTGACCCCATCCCACCCTAGGCTCCTGCGGCTCTAGGGAACGCGGGGAGGTTGACGTGGTCAGAGGACAGGGCGCCCCGGGACTCCCACTCTCGGACCGCTTGCCAGAACTCCAAAGCTAGTCGCGCCTCCGACTCCCCCTCCCCAGGGCAGCGCGCCAAATCAGCGCATGCGCACTCTCAGGATTGCCGCGTAGCTCTTTCTTCCCCCCCCCTTTTCTTTCCCCGCCCCTTCCCTCCTTCCCTCCTCTCCCTGTCCCCTCCCTCCTCCTCTTTCACAGCCCCCCCCCCCCCCCGCAGCACTTCAGTCCAGGGACCAGCGGTGCGAGCTCCAGGCCAGTGCACTGAGGAGACGGAAACGAAGGAGCCCCCAGTCCTCCATCAGGCCCCTACCAAAGGCACCCCCATCGGGTCCACGCCCCCCGCCCCCCACCCCGCCTCCTCCCAATTGTGCATTTTTGCAGCCGGAGGCGGCTCCTAGATGGGGCTGTAAGCTTCGCACCGGGAGGGGGAGAAGAGCGAGGAGTAAAGCAGGGGTGAAGGGTTCGAATTTGGGGGCAGGGGGCGCTTCCGCGTCATCAGGCCCTTCCCAAGGGGCTCGGAACTGTACCATTTCACCTACGTCCCTGGTCCGCTTTGCTTAAGGAAAGGATAAGAATAGAAGAGTCGGGGAGAGGAAGATAAAGGGGGACCCCCCAATTGGGGGGGCGAGGACGAGAAGTAACAGGACTAGAGGGTGGGGGCTGCTGCTTGCATGGCCCACACCATGCTGACCCCGCCGTTGCTGCTCCTGCTGCCCCTGCTTTCTGCTCTGGTCGCCGGGGCCACCATCGATGGTGAGTGAGATTCCGCGGGCCCCCTTGGACCTCTGGGGGCTCCCCCTTCCCAACCCCCACTCCTGCGTCTGGTTGGGGAAGGGAGACGCGGGAGGGGGTGCCTTTTGTTATCCCAGTCCAGCTGACACAGCAGCGGCCTGACTGGGGGCGGGGATGGGGTCTGATTTGGGGGATGGGAGCCTGGGACAAATGATGCTTCCAGGGCCCCCCCCAGCTCAGACAAAGACCAGAGGCCTGCCTAGGAAAGGAGGGCTCCCCTTTTTCTGATCCTGAGATTGAGAGGCCTTCTCTTCCTACCTCTGGTACGGGAGGGCCTGTGCCTCCCCTACATCCTCCACCCTCCCGCTGCCCCCCCCCTTCCCCATCTGAATTGTGAAGGAATCCGGATTTGCTGTGTACCGCTGCAAAAGGGGGCGGAGGGCCTTTTGCAGTGGACTCTGAAGGCTGGAAGGCAAAGCCGGCCAGGGGTGCCCTGCTGGCCAGAGAGCACAGGCAGGCCAAGAAAGCTGTGGGTGGGGATAGGGAGGGCCCCCGGTTTGGTGTGGAATGAGCCCTGCATCCCAGGCTTGGAGGCCTGGGTCCATAATCCTGGGCTGCCTGCCTGGGCTCCGAAGTGAGCACTTTCCCCCTCTGAGGGCCTCTGTCAGTAGCCACGTTGAGGGGATGGAAGGGGGTCTGGTGATGCTATTGACTGAATTTCCTTTCTTAATTCCTGGGAGCTTTAAGATGAGAGAAAACCGTCAGATGTCATCACTCTGCAAGCGCCTGGAGAATAGTCGGGAACGCTGGGGAGGGGTTCAGAGGAAGCTGCTTGCCTCCCCCATTTCTGGCTTCATCACACTTTGGGTTGGAGGGAGAGTTGGAGGCCAGGGTGGGGGTTATGACTATGGCCCCCATACCCCAATTCCTGATCATTTAGTAAACACGTTTAAGCCCAGCCCTACCTCACTGCAAACACACACTTTGTATATTAGTTAGGCTTAGGCTCCCTGCTCTTTTGGGGAAATTGTGTGTCCCTCTCCTCTTTGCTGTAGCTGTTTTTCCTCTCGCTATGAGTCACCAGTTCAAGGCTTGCCCAAGCTTTAAGCTGGGGTCAGGGGGTTGAATTGGGCTGGGTCCCTAATTTGAGAAGGGGATGAGATTTCATTAGTTCCTGTCAGGTTTGCCTCTCCCTGGGGACAGACAGCCTCATCCCATCCTGCAGCCCCTCCCTCTGTCTCAGATCTTGCCAGGCCACGACTGGGAAAGTTTTTCTCTGAAACCAGATTACAGTTTTCCTCCCCTCTCTCTCTCTCTAACTTGTTTCAGTTGGAGGAGGAGAGCCAGAGGGTCAGGGAGCAGCTGTGCCCAGGGAAACAGTTTGCCCAGTGGCCCTCAGTCATGCCATGTTGGGGACTGTCTTGTCTGGCTACTACCTCTAATTTTCTGTCTGTGATGAGGAAAGTGGAGCTGCCCCGAAAATCCTTCAGACAAGCCTGTACAGCCACCTTCTGTCCTTCACCTCTCAACGGCATCCTGTGTTTTCTTCTCGGTCCTCGGCACTGTGAGAGGAGAGGGGAAACTGAGGCAAAGATATTATGCAAGAAACAGACCCATCGGGAGCCCCATGAAGGAGGGTGGGTGGAGTCAGGTGGAAGGCAGGGCTTCTGTGTGTGGGGGGGTCCTTGGCCCTCTAGGTCCTAGGGGAGCATTGCTCCTAGGGGCCTGAGGGCTGCGCTGAGTTGTAGTGGTGAGATGAAAGACTCTGGCACCAGGTACCTCTAAGTCCCTAGTTCATATCAACTCTGCCCATGCATGGTCCATCAGGGCTGGGGGCAAAGGTCAATGAGTGGTAGAACATTTGTCCTAGCACACAGGATGTCCTGTGTCCCATCCCTGGCAAGTAACACAGCTCTAGAGAAAGAATCACATCCAAACACACCCATCTTCCTCCATTGGGGATTAAGAGTCGGCCCTGTGTGATCTGTAGCTCTCTTAGCTGCGCCCTCCCCCAGACAAGGCGCCTCCTGCCTCGACTTACTTAACAGTTCTAATTGCCCTTCCTGCTGCTCAGGAATAGCTCTAGGGACATTACTCCCATTCTTTCTTCTGCATCTGAAACTCATAGCTGGGTCCTCTGCCTTGTGGAACAAGAGGGTTCACTTCCTCCTAGTAGATGTGTAGCCAAGGAGGATGGAAAAGGTGGGGCAGAGGGAAGGATCTTTGAGGGATGGTGGTGGCACTTGCCAGGCAGCCAGCTCAGGGAAGACAGCTGGCTTCTCCTGTCCTGCTTGACCCTGTGTGTTGCTGGGGAAAGTGGACAGTTGAAGTGAGTTCCAAGGTTGCAGTGCTAGCCTCCTGGCTTCTTGGAGAAGGTTCCAGGCTTTCGTCCTTCCCTCTTCAGACCCAAATCCTAAACATCCCGCTGTAGTTTCCTCCTTTAAAGTCAGGCTTGTATGGGAAATTCACTTGGGCCATTATTTTTGATGTCATGGGCACCTTCACAAGACTTTGTCTTCCAGCCTTTTCCTTTGGGCTTTTTGTTTGTTTGCTTCTGTTTGCTTTTTTATTCTCGATCACTCTTCCTTCCCTGGGGTTCAGCTCTGGGGCATGGTGGAGCTCACTTAGCATGCCTAAGGCCCTGGGTTCTGTCTCCAGCACCCACAAAACCCAACCAAGCACTGCTTACCTTTGCAAAGGCCTTTCCTTTTTCTCCCCCTGTGTCTTGGCCCTGCGCATACGAACCCTAAACCCAGAGTTTATTCTCGCTCACACACCCTGGCTTCTCTTCTCAGGGTCTTTCCTTACCCCTTGGAGTCCTCACTGTGCCCGTGCACCGGTCTGAGTAGCGTAGCATGCTTGTCCTTGGGGAACCTGGGGCTGTTGAGTGGGACTGTGCAAGGGTCCCTGAGTTGGTGGTGACATGTGCCAGGGAACCTTGCCCCGCCCCCTGCGTTTAGTCTGTCCCAGATTTCAGCCTGGTTAGCAGGACCCTGCATTGTTTGGAGAAGGAAGCAGTTGGCTCTGGAGTGTTTCCCGTGCCGTGACCTCAATGGCACCAGTGCAGAGCTTCCCAGAAGGAGGTGAGGGGTACGGGAGAGGGGATTGTTCGCCACACTCCCATGAGATGACAGTCCCCCCAGCCCCCCTCCCCCCGACTGAAGAGTTCAGCTTCGTTACCAGGCCCCCACCCTCCCACTCTGTGAGAGACAGCAGCGGCTAGTTTGGACTCCCTTAGTCCCTTAGCTGGTGATGAGACATTCTCTCCCAAGGCCAGGATATGAGCTGCCCTCCACACTGTCACAGGGGGAGGGGGGTCATTCTCTGGGTTCAGCCCAGGACAGCTGTGTCACCCTCTGGCCAACCTCTGCACTGAGCCCCTTTTCCTGTCTTTTGGCTGTCTGCTTTGTGATCTGTCTGCTCTGTGTCTCTGGCCCTCTTGGTTTATATCTCTGTTTGTCCATCCTTTATGGCCCTGACTCTGCCCTCAGTCACTGTCGAACCTTCTTCTGTCTAACTATCTTTACCTCTCTGCTGGTCCTCTAGATCTTGAAAGCTACCTGGTAGCGATGTCGGCATCTCTCCTGGGCTTTCCTTCCTGCCCCTTACCCTCACTTATCCTCCCCTTCCCAGACCCAGACTGTCCCCTCCAACTTCCCCCAAATTCCTCTCTCCTGACCCCCTCACTGATTTTGGGGGTTAACAGTAGGGCAAATATTTCTGGAACAACAGAAAATAACTCTTGATATTGTTTGTGGGCGAAAAGTTGGGTGGGGGGACTGGAGGTGCTTCTGAGGGAAGGGGGGCTGCACAGTGAGACGGCTGCTAGAAAACTTCCTCCTAACAGGAAAGAGCGGGAGCTTGGAGCTTTACCATTGGTGAGCAGGCTGTGTGGGCAGAGGAGGGGGTGCTGGTGATGGACCCAGGCTTGGGAGAGAGATGTTGACCTGTGCAGGCATTAGGAGATCTGGATTTCGTTTGTGGGGGAAGAAAAAGACTGGCGGGGCGTGTGGGTCAGGCTAGTGTCCTGCTGAGTCAATATTGACTCAGGATGGAAGAGGAGACCCTCCTCTCCTCCCCCCCCCCCCCCCCCCGCCGTGGGCGGAGGTCCAAGCCACCCTGTCTGTCCATCTGTCCCAGGCTGCAAAGCAGAGTTCCAGACTCAAGAATGACAAAAATGTGTCTGAACCTCACTGAGCTGCGGGAAGGAGCCACTGGTAACACCCAAAATACATAAAATTTGGAGAAAGCTCTCTGCTGGGCAGGAGGCCCTTGAAAGCTCAGATTGCTGCAGTCTGTCCCCAGCCCCTGTTATTCCTGTAGGTTCTGTGTGGTTTCCCTTACAGAGCGTCCCACACTCCTATCAGAGAGAGCCTCACTCTAGGCTGTGTCACTCTCCAAATGGCCCCAGGGTCCTTCAGTCTCCTTGTCCTTCAGGAAGAATGTCTGAGGCTCCCAGGGGCTGTTGGAGGACAGGTCCCCCTTCTTTGGACCGGGCTCTCCTCTCTTCCTCTTTCTTAGCTAGGCATACTGGCCTCCTGTCCCCACCCCACCCCACCCCAAGGTCCCAGAGTGGGACTTATGAGATAGCCAAGGCTTTAGCCAGGCAAGGGTGGGGAGGGGGCCTCTGTGTTGTGTCTGGACACACACCCAACCCCACACCTCTCTGCCCTGGCTCCAGCATGGTGGCCCTCGGGGCCATGGCTGGGCTGGGTGCCTGGTTCGGGAGGGGCAGGGTGTTGGCCAAGTTAGCATGGCGCTCACATTCATCTCCAGGCAAAGCTGAGAACAGACGGGCCCCTGTGTCCCGTGCTCCTTCTGCAGCTTGCTTTCCCTCTCTCCTGCTTTTTCTCCTTTATGCCCCATCCCTCCTCAGCCCTATTCTTGCCCGACTCCATGCCCTCCTCCCCAGAGGCTACCTTGTCCATAAATCCCTGCTAGAGAGCCCTGTGGCTGTCTCTTCCTTCCCAGCATCCTTCTCTGTAAGGTGGGATTGCCCTGGCTGACACCTCACAGCCTGACAGTAGGACCCCAGGGCTTCCGATCTGCGTGTGGCATTTGGTGGTCACCCTTTAAGGAATGTTCACTGGCATCTGGTGGGGGCCGCCGGGCAGGCACCGGAGGCTGGCTGCAGATTCCTAACTCAACTGAAGGCCACATAGACATGTTTTCTCAGCGTTGAGTTCAGATGCAGCAGACTCTGCGCTCAGGGCATCTAGTAGGTTGGTTTGGCCTTTAAGGAGATTATACATTTCCTCCCCACCCCCCATCCCCGCCCCCAGCTCCCTCCCAGCTTGGAGGAGGCTTCACTTGGCTGTGGAGACTGCCCCAAAGTAGGTTATGTGTTTTCCTCTACTTCTCCCCCTGAAGGAAATCAAAGGCAGGCTTCAGCCTTCTCACTCAAAATTCCTAGGGCTTTCTCCAGCATGGCTGACAGGAAGTTCTTTCACTTATCTCTCCAATCCTTCTGCTATCCTGGCTCTCCTGAGAGACATGCACCCCCCCCCCCTTCCCCCAGTCCACCCTCTGCCCCTGAGCCTGAGGAGATGGTGCAGAAGGACAGGGTCTGAGCCCTCCTTTTCCTTTCACGGAGCCCATCCCCCCACTGCCCTCCCTCCACACAGAGCACATCTGGTTTGTGAATCTCTCTCATTTCAGCTTTTGGAGTTTGCCAGCTGCTGTTTCCTCTGTCGAATTCAGGCCAAAAATGGGGGTGGGGGGACAGTGGGGGAACCATGTGAGGGCCAAAGGAGGGGATCCATGGCTGGGGACATGGGAGACAGAGGAGGTTAGAGTGACCAGCCAGTGACCTCAGACCCTGGCTGTGAGTTCTGCCCTGGGGAAAGTCGGGGGGGGGGGGGGGGCTGGGCTCAGCCCCAGGTGGGGAAGGGAAGAAGTCAGCAGCCTGGGTGTCTCAGGGGTCCTTTCTGAGCTCCAAACATCCCATCTACCTCCCCCCCAGTCCCCCCTCAGGCCGCCTGGCTGGCCAGGGGAAGTGATGGTCCCCAGCATGCTAACTAGGCTGGCGGGCTGTTTCCCCGGGAAGACCTCACAGCTGGCCCAGTGGGGCAATGAACTCAGCATTATCCACCTCCTCAAGGGGCCTTTATTCCCGGATCAGGGTGGGAGGGAGGGAGGGGGACTCCAAGGGGGCCTGGCCAGGCCATCCTTTGCTGTATTTCCTGAACTCAGCTCTGGTTCTGGCCAGGGGCCTGGGTACAGGCTCCTCTGCCAGGGGTGAGGCTGAGGGAGAGAGGACTTTTCAGTGAGGCCATTGGACTCCCTCCTTTCAGAGCCCTGACACGTTTCTTAACTCCTGTCTCAGCCCTGCATTTGAGTTAACACTGTACAGTCTCCCCAGGAACCGCGGCTCCTGAGGGGTCAACGGCATTTGCACCCATCTTGGTCCTAGTTCTGCGCCTGGCACAGAGCTGGCCTCCAGTCTGTGTCAGAGGGACAGAAATGGGCTTGACCCAGGTGGAAGAAAAGGCAGTGAAAAACTGAGAGGAGATCCCTGTGCTGGTATGGGTGAAAGGCCCCTGTGCAGGGCATGGTGACAAGGACAGAGGGGCTAGGGGTATGGTAGGTGGGTAGGGACGATGCTCTTTAACAACCTAGAGTCCTGGTGCTGGAGAGATGACTCGGTGGTTAAGAGCACTGGTTGCTGTTCCAGAGGAGCTGGGTTCAATTCCCAGAACCCACATGGTGGCTCACAAGCATCTATAACTCCACTTCTAGGGGATTCAGTGCCCTCTTCTGCCCACCACAGGCACCAGGCAAACAAGTGGCACACAGACACACATGTAGACAAAACACCCATGCATGCCTTGCTGAACTGGGTTGAGTCCTGGTTCTGTCACTTGCCAGGTGTTGTGATCCTGGCCAGGTCCGGCCCAGAAACTGTGGGTCAGCTGTTCCCTGTTTGCCATCCTGTGGGGAAGACCAAATAAGACCACATGTGGAAAATGCTGGTCCGTTGCTGGCCTCAGCATGCTGCTCACGGTAGTGTCAGCTGGCACCGTGGTAGCCCCTCGCTGGGGAGGAGGTTGAACTATGGGATGAGAAAGATTAGAGCCAGGTGGTCCACGTGGATATAGTCACTGTGCAGGTGAGGGGCATCAAAACTAGTTCCTAGAGACCAAGCCAGTCAACACCCTGCCCCTGGTAGTGAGTGAGCTTTAGGTCCTTATCTGGAGAACCCCGCCCCCTCCCCAGAGTCCTCCACTCCTGGTCTGACCAACAAGGGAAGCTGCATCTTGTGGGAGCTGAGCTTTCTACCCTCTCCCCTCGTCCATGCCTGGCTCCGCTGCCCTGCTGTCCTCTTCAGATAGCATCTCCAAGCCACACCGTGTGCTAAGGGCGCCTCCACAGTTCTCACGTGGGGCTCTTGTGGTAAGGAGTTGGAGCCATGGTGGTAGGTCAAGAGGCCAACAGTATCCCTGAGGTCAGAGAAGAGGAGAGGTTGGGAAAGGCCAGCTGTGGGAGCAAGAGGACCCTGAAGAACGGCACATCGAAGGTCTTTGCTCTTCCCCCACTGTCATCCTTGGCCCCGTGAGGGGTGCTGGTGTCTGGTGGGATAACAGGAGCAGCACGGGGGTGGAGGGGCATGTCTGATAGACAACCTAGAAAACTAGGAAGTGGGTAATAAAGTCCTCTTGGGTCCTTCCTCTCTGCTCCAGGTTCACAGTATGGAGAGCTTGATGCTTTGTTTTATTTTTGGTTTTTTTTTGAGATAGGGTTTCTCTGTATGGCCTTGGCTGTCCAGGACTCACTCTGTAGACCAGGCTGGCCTTGAACTCACAGAGATCTGCCTGCCTCTGCCTCCTGAGTGCTGGGATCCCAGGCGTGCACCACCGCGCCGCCCGGCTTGGGGAACTGATGCAAAGAAAAGGAGAGTCTTAGGAAGCTCCAGGGTCCAAGAGTTGGTTTCCCTCTTTTCTCTAACTTCTCCTTTTTGTTCCTTTCCTTTCAGCCCCTAGAACTTGCAGCCCTAAGCAGTTTGCCTGCAGAGACCAGATCACCTGTATCTCGAAGGGCTGGCGGTGTGACGGGGAGAGGGACTGCCCTGACGGCTCTGATGAGGCCCCCGAGATCTGTAAGTACCTTCTCTCGGGCCCCTCTCTCCACACCCTGGCCTTTCCTGCTTCCTTTCGTCGGGTGTGTGGGCTAAGAGCAGCCAGTCTCTAGCCTGGTGTGGACCTTGCTCTGTGATTTTATTTGCCTATGACACAGCTAGGAGTGTCCCCCTCCTGCTTCAAAGTACTCGGCATGGTGCCTGGTGTGAGTAGCGGTGGCACCTTGGATTTCTCCTTTGGCTGCTACCCGTCCCCAAAGCTGTATCGGCTGGGGTATCCTTTGTCACCCTTTCCTTCAAGCGTTTTCTTCTTCCCGGCTTTGAAGCTTCACTGGCTGGTGCTCAGTGAAGTGGCCTTCAAGTCTTGCCAGGTACCCTTCTGCCCTGAGTCTCCCAGGCCAAAGGCCACAGCTTTTGCACAGTGTCTGTTCGAGAAGCTCCACCCCTGTGCCCTTCCCGACAGCCCGCTTTCCCCTGCCCCCAATAAGTGGTGTAATCAGAGGCAGCTGTTTAAACTGGGCGAAAGGTCCCCACCCAACCTTCACCCTGCCAGTGGCCAGGAGAGAGGGTTTATAGGGTGGAGGACTTGCTGCCAGTCCTGGGGCCAACACCTTCAGTATCTCCCCTATATGGCCAACGATGGCCAAGGTCTAAAAATGCTGCCTTTTCTCCTTGGCTTTGTCTGGGTCTGATCCCATTCTGTGTCCTTTCCCCATACCTCCAGCCACGGCTATCAAGGGTAACTCTTGGGCTGAAAATGAAGCCACCTGTTCTCCGTTTCCTCGCCCCTGCATCCTGCCCTAGGGGGTAAGAGCCAGGGTATTAAGCCTAGAGCCTCCTCTCTTGTCTACTCCACTTCCTCTCCATGTGTTTGATGCTGCGCCTGTGTGTTGGGAGGCTGGGAAGCCGCGCAGAGGGGCGAGAGCTCATGCTCTCTTGTTCATCTTTCCTTCAGTTTGATGCACACCCCATCTTATATAACCCCCCCACATACACAAATGTGTTCCCACACACGCATTCTCCTGGACCAAAACAGATACACACAGCCACATGGGGCACAAATACCCACCAGACCAAGGCACAGGCAGGTCTGCCTTGCCCAATGTGGATGCTCCCAAAAGCGGCTGCAGAAACACTCAGATAGATGCCCAAACACATGGAATGGCAGCGGTACACACATACCCGGGGCCCGGGCGGGCTCACCAAACGGTATGGAAGCTCCCTTGCCCACGCCCCGCTCCCTGCACAGGTGGTACCTGTCCGGCTCCACCTGCACCGGCACAGATGCAGCCCCTCATACCTCACCTGCTGGGACCCTTGTGTCTTACTACCTCATCCTTCCTCCCGTCCAACTGTGGAAGTCAAGAGAGATATCTGTAGGCCACAACTTCTGACCTCTCCAGGTCTTTCTATTGGGTGTCTGCTCTGGGTTGGAAGTCTAAAATAATACTGTTTATTTGAAATGCAGTATAAATCACATACATAGTTTTGAAATTTCCATTTTTTTTTTTTTTAGTTTTTCGAGACAAGGTTTCTCTGTGTAGCTTTGGCTGTCCTGGACCCGCTTTGTAGACCAGGCTGGCCTCGAACTCACAGCGATCCACCTGCCTCCCGAGTGCTGGGATTATAGGCGTGTGCCACCACGCCTGGCTTTTTTTTTTTTTTTTTTTTAGCCAGGGTTTCTCCGTTTAGACTTGACTGTCCTGTACTCCCTTTGTAGACCAGGCTAGCCTTGAACTCACAGGGGATCCGCCTGCCCCTGGCCCCCTCCCTCCACCCCCCACCCCTCCCAGCGCTGAGATTAAAGGCATGCGCCACCATGCCTGGCTAGTAGTCACATTTAAAAAAAAAAAAAAAAAAAGAAACAACCGGGTAGTGGTACACACTTTTAATCTCAGCACTCAGGGAGGCAGAGGCAGGTGGATCTCTGTGAGTTCGAGGCCAGCCCAGTCTACAGAGTGAGTTCCAGGACAGCCAGGGCTACACACACACAGACACACACACACACAGACACACACACACACACACACACACACACCCTGTCTCAGGACAGCCAGGGCTACACACACACAGACACACACACAGACACACACACACACACACACACACACACACACACACACACACACACACACACACACACACACACACACACACACACACACACACACACACACACCCTGTCTCAAAAAACCAAAATTAAAAAGTAAAAATAAAATAAAAGCAAAATTAATTTGAATATTTTTATAAGATGCACTCAACATATTATTATTATTAGAGGTCTTTTGCCCTTTTTTGATATTTGATATATCAAAGACTATTTTTATGTGGTATTGACTTAGCACCCTTACTGCGCTTGAGAGCTGCATATGGCCGGGGCTGTGTACGTGAGTCGGCTTCACGTCTGATCTTAGTGATTCACTTGACACTCAGCTCAGTGCACCGAGAGCACAGAAAGGTGGTTTGTCTTTGTTTCTCGTCTGAGCTCCGTTCTGCAGGGACTGTGTTGCCTTAAGCTCATCAAAACCTTTCACGTCTGCCTTCTGCCTGTCTCCTGATTTATAGGATATCGAGGCTGTATCGTCCAATAGTCATGGTGTATTTAGAAGCAGGCCCTAGCTTTCCCCTTCACGCAGCTGTCCCCAGATGTGTAGTTACCATGAGCGGTGCGGCTGTAGGCGGAAGGGTCCATCTGGTCCCTAAGACCCCTTGAGATCGAAGATGTCCAGCTGTCTGAAATCCCAGTCTTGGTTTGTTCCTCACCTACCCACCCAGCACAGAGACATAGGCAGCTGCCTCAGGCAGCTTGGTTATGCCGTTGCTTCGGTTTGCTCACAGGTCCACAGAGTAAAGCCCAGAGATGTCAGCCGAACGAGCACAACTGCCTGGGGACCGAGCTGTGTGTCCCCATGTCCCGTCTCTGCAACGGGGTGCACGATTGCATGGATGGCTCCGATGAGGGCGCTCACTGCCGAGGTAAGGGCCCCTGCGCTCTCCCGTGCCTTGGATGCGTGATCTCTTGGGTCAGCATTGTGTGGGATGGCCAGTTCACCATCCAAGGACCGGCCCTGAGCCTTAGTCGGTATGAGGCCTTATTTTTCTCCAATGTCCGGGCTCCTGAGTGAAATTAGTGGACCCCTTGGGCCTTGGAGATTGATCATACGGCCCTGTGGGCTTCAGCTTTGGACCTGACTGGGCACTTCTCTCTGTGTGTGCTTGGACAAGTCACTTCTTCTTTTCAAATGTTTTCAACACTAAATCAGAAACCAATGTTTTTATACCTTTTTTTTTTTTTTTTTTAAATAGTGGACTCGTTTCTTCAAAGGCTTTCCTGTCTGACTCCTGAGTTTTGGACATAGAGCACCACAGGTGCCAGACTCAAAGCTAAAATAGCTAGGGACTGAGGGTTTGGTTCACCAACTCAGCTAGAGCCCTAGAAGGCTCCGTCTAGAACTGCAAATCTCGGAGGGGACCAGAAGCTAATCTGGTCTTTCCTGGCAGCGCATACCTCCTCAGATCTGGTTGAAGGGAAAGATTTGGGCTGAGGAAGGAACATTTGTGACAAGGTGTACTTCTTAGCAGTTAGAGAGGAATCCGTGATGTGGGAAGTGACACAGCTTCAGGTCTGACTGTTAGAGAAAGACTAAGCCTCCTCTTCTGTCCTGGGCCCTGGGTCTGGAGCAAGCAGCGTTTGACAGGCCTTGAGGGTAGTCATGGGAGTGGGTGGTGGGGCCAGTGTCATGTGTCCTACACATGTCAGAAAACATCTGCTTGTGGGAGGAGACACATATGGATCCCTTCGCTCAGGCACAGACTGTGGAGCAAGGGAGTTTGTGGAAGAATTTTTTTTTTCCCTCTCCTTTCTTTTGGCTGATTTCTTATGGAGCTTTTGGGATGAGACTCAGGAAGTAAGTGTTGGCCTACCTTCAGCCCCGTGGCCAGTCTTGAGCAACACTGTGTTCTTCTTGAACGCCTTTTTAGTTTCATAAACAAACAAAAGCTTGACTTTCAACCTCCCCCAGTATATGAGGGGCGTCCCTCCCAAGACGTCTTTTCTGAGTTTCCCACAGCAGGCAACATTTTCACCGTTGGCAAAAGACTGCAAAGGCGCTAACATTTGAACTCTCTGGTCAGAGTGGGGCAGAAGGAATAACTGAGGACTGGGCCCCCCCCCCCCCCCCGCCCCATCCCAGCTCCCTCTGGCAGGCTTAGTGCCCTAAACACCTTAGCTACTCAGGCCACTCTTTCCTAGGTTTCGGAGTGAGGCACATGGACAAAGGGGTCTTTGTGGCCTAGTCGCCTGGCCCCAAGCAAGCCCTTAATTGGGTCGCTGGTCTGAAGGGGGGGTCCACTGTTCTCACACCTCTTCCCTCCCCTGTCTCACTCCCTCTGTCTCCCCTGTGGAACTGGGTCATGGCAGAAGGAGGGACCCATTTTATCCCTCCTCCTCTTCCTCCATCTGGACTCTGGGTAGGTCCCTCAGAGGCTCCCCCCCCCCCCCCATAGAGCTCAAAGACGATTAAACCAGTACTTCTGCCTGTTCTTCATCCTCAGCTGGAGCTGATGTCATAACTCCCTTAGGTGCGAACCCGAGGCACAATAAAGGGACAAGAGTCATTGTCTCTTCTTGTTCATCCCATTGAGATATCAGAACCCACCCCAGGGGAAACACACATGATGCCGAGGGGGGGAGGCGGAGACAAAGACAGACAGACAGATAGACAGACAGAGACAGAGAGAGACAGAGGGACAGAGACAGACACAGAGAGAGACAGAGACAGAGACAGAGAGAGACAGAGACAGAGAGAGACAGAGACAGAAAGAGCGTGAGCAGGAGGAGGCAGGTGCCAAGCCTCAGTCGGCTGCGTGACCTTATGCCTGACACGTTGACCCTTTCTGGGCTTTTCAAAATCCTGCAATTGCTTCCCCAGCCCCTCCCTCCCTCTCAGACAGGGTGGGTCTTGGGTCTTCAGAGGGGTTTCTGATGGGTGACTGGAAACAGAGGAGGGTCTGTCTTGGGGTGGCCTGAGTATATCTCTCTTGTCCTTGTGCAGAGCTTCGAGCCAACTGTTCTCGGATGGGCTGTCAGCACCATTGCGTCCCCACACCCAGTGGGGCCACCTGCTACTGTAACAGCAGCTTTCAGCTGCAGGCTGACGGCAAGACGTGCAAAGGTCTGTGAACACAACTGTGTGCGTGCAGGATGTATGCGTGAGGGGGCTGGCTGCCAGGTGGGTTGAAGCAAGCCTGGGCCTGGGGAAGAAAAGCTAAAACAAGGGTCGGTCGAAGGGGCAGTCAGGGCGTAGTGTGGCTACAAGCCCTAAGCATTGCTTTCAGCAGACCTTTAAAAAGTCTTCCACAAATTGTAGATGACGTATGAATTTTGTTGTGAAAAAATTAAAATGTTAGCCAGATAGCACTGCTCACACCTGTAATTCCAATACTTGAAAAGTTGTTTTTTTTTTTGTTTTTTACAAAGTCTCTTCGGTTCTGATACTGTTTCCATCTCTCTGGAGGTCAGATCTCCTAGCAGTGTTCTCTGCCCCTTTGCAAGCCCGCCCCCACCCCCACTGTGCACACGGACTCCCCAAAAACTAAATTGGAAGTACTGCTTGTGTGTGTGTGTGCTTTTCCCATAAGGCAGGCCACACTGGAGGTATCATTTACAGTGTTTCTCACTCCTCAGTATGTTCTAGGGATTTTTCCCCCAGCCCATGGTACTATGTAGCGATTTACCTCGTTCATTAAAAAACCACTGTGACGTGTGAGTGTTACCACAGTTTACTTGGCCATTTCCCTATTGATGAGTAAGATGTTCACAATTTTTCTCTGTCACAAACAATGCAAACGTTTCTGTCTTAAATTGCCTGCCTCAAGTCTGCACAGAGTTTACTACAGCAGCTATGTCCTTGGCCTCTCTGTCAATTCTTCTGCAACCTGCCCTTTTGTGCTTGCTTGCTTGCTTCCTTCCTCTTAATGTGTATGCGTGTTTTGCCTACATATATGTATGTGCACCATATTCATACCTGATGTCCGTGGGCAGAAGAGGGTGTCGGATCCCCTGGAATGATCGTTAGGGTTGTGAACCACCATGTGGGAATTGGGAACTGAGCCCAAGTCCTCTGTAGGAGCAGCAAGTGTTCTTAACCATCTGTCCAGCTGCTCTGTATTTTTTTTTTTAATATTTATATTTATATGTATAAGTGTTTTGCCTACATGTGTGTATGGTACCACATGCATACTTGGTACCTAAAGAGGTCAGAAAAGAGGCATAGGATCCCCTGAAACTGGCATTACTAATGGTTGAGTCACTGTGTGGGTGCTGGGTACAGAACCTGGGTCCTCTGGAAGAGCTATAAATGTTCTTAACTGCTGAGCCATCTCTGCAGCCCCTTGCCTTTTATTTTTAATGTGGTGCTAGGGATCAGACCCAGGGCCTTGCACATGTCAGGCAAGCACCCTGCCACTGACACACACCACAGTCCCTCTTTGCCTTTTTTTAAAATCAACCACACTTGTCATTTTCCATTACATTTTCTCCTCTAACCTAAGCTTTTCCTTTTATTTCTGTTATTATAACATCAGCCTTCTATTTATTACCAGAATTAAGTTTCATGAAAAGCAGTAATGTAGTTCTGTTTTCAGATTCATTTATCTTGCGTACCTGCCCTGTTATCCAAGAGTGTTTTCTGTTTGCTTGATTGTTAGTTTTTTTGAGACAGGGTTTCTCTCTGTAGCCCTGGCTGTCCTAGACTCACTTTGTAGACCAGGCTGGCCTCGAACTCCCAGCGATCCACCTGCCTCTGCCTCCCAAATGCTGGGATTAAAGGCATGCGCCACCACTGCCCAGCCAAGAGCGTTTTCTGAATGAAGGATAACAGTGCACATGACAGATCAGAGTAAATTTCAAAACCCCAGGCTGTAGCTTTGCACTTTCTGAACTGGAATCAATTCCGCCATCTTTTCTTTCTCGGCAGATTTTGACGAATGTTCACTCTATGGCACCTGCAGCCAGCTTTGCACCAACACAGACGGCTCCTTCTCATGTGGCTGCGTTGAAGGCTACCTGCTGCAACCAGACAACCGCTCGTGCAAGGCCAAGAATGGTGGGTAGGGTATGCCTGTGGCTGCAGAGCCAGGGACCTGCAATGCAGTTCTCCAGGGAATAGTGACCTCAACAGTCAGACGTCCCATCCCGACTGCCCTTTCTCTGTCCCATCCTCAGAGCCAGTAGATCGGCCCCCAGTGCTACTGATTGCCAACTCCCAGAACATACTAGCTACGTACCTGAGTGGGGCCCAGGTGTCTACCATCACGCCCACCAGCACCCGACAGACCACAGCCATGGACTTCAGTTATGCCAACGAGACCGTGTGCTGGGTGCATGTCGGGGACAGTGCTGCCCAGACACAGCTCAAGTGTGCCCGAATGCCTGGCCTGAAGGGCTTTGTGGATGAGCACACCATCAACATCTCCCTCAGTCTGCACCGTGAGTCACTCCGAGGGGAGAACAGGGGAGATGGGCAAGGCGGGCCCTACTTGGAGAAACTGGATAGACTGAGCCCTCTTTGGGGGCAGAAGTCCAATCAAGAGCCCTCCAACAGAGGCTAAGACTGGGTGGTGGGTGGAGGCCGGGCTTATGCCTCTTTGGAGCAGGAGCAGAGAGCTATTCTTCCATTGCTCTCTGAGCTCTGAGCTCGTGTTCACATCTGGTTCGGGGCTAAGGGAGGCTGCCGCGGGAGAAATGAAGGCCAAGAGGGCAATGAATGGTCACTCTCCAGAGACCAGGGACTGTCCCATCTCTGGGAGAGGAGTGTTGATGAGACGGCGGAGGGGGCTTCCCACACAGCAAGAAGGACCAGAGATAAATGGTGTTAAGTATAGCCGAGGAGCTGGAGCCTGGCTTGGTTTGGGCTTCCATGAAGTGCTCTTATTGTCAGGAGTGTGGCCAGAAATGACTTCCCCTGCCGCTGGGTAGGCGCCAGGTCGCCGAGCCTATTTCCAGTCCATGGCCGTGGCCGTCAATGAGAATAAGGGAGGAGCTACCAGCCACTTGAGCAGTTAGGAAGTGCTGGTCATTCTCACTCGATGAGCTTGTGTGTGGCTGGGTGTAGGTCCGCTCTGATGCTGTCACACAAACAAAAAGTGCTTCAGAGTCAACAGTCGCATTCCCAAAAAGCCACACAGGGCTGTGTGGTTGATCTGTCCCTAGCCCTCTGACCTTGAGTGAACCAGAACTCCCTACCTCAACTGTGGTTCCCTAAACTGCATAATGGGTTGATGCTGTTCTGTCCAGCCCTGACAGCCTGCAGAGAGAGCTAGGGGTAAATTTAAGTACTTGCTGATGAGCCTTTGGGTTACAAACTTTGGGATGGGTCCTTACAGTTTTGTTTTGTTGCTGGTGCTGAGCCCAGGGGCCTCGCAAGCAAGTGCCAAGCATGTGCTCTGTGGCTGGGTATGCCCCCAGATTTCGTAGTAGGTCTCTAAGTTCTTTTCTTCTGGGCCTGTGAGGCTCCCGGAGAGAAAGCAAAGGCCCCACCAGGTTATGGAGGATTCAGTTTGAGTGAGAGGGGCCTTTTAGGGGATGGTGGAGGACAGAGGAGCCCTCGCCCCCTCAGGATACTGCTAGGACTGCAGCTTCCAGATGCCCAGCGCTATTAGTGTCCAAGGCGCACCTGTGGTTGGATGGCTGCCCGCCCTTCTGGAGTGCATGGCTGAGAGCTGCCGGGTGCCTGAGGGCTGAGCAGCTCAAGGAGCCCTACGTGGTGGTGTGCTTGGAGACAACTGTCCTTCCTGTCAGTGCTCCTTGTCCACCGTCTCATTCAGTGGGCCTGCTTGGGCAAAGAGACATGGCAATGGCAGGCTCTTCTCCAGTCTTGCCTCAGGGCCAGACAGTGGTACACTGGGTAGGTGGCTATGCCCTCGGAGAACCTTTTCAGCTTCTGCCCTGGCCTGGCCCATTCTCCTGACTTCCTCCGAGAAGCAGGAAGTAACGTTGGCTAGGCACCCTTCCTTGGCACACAGATGGGCCTTGCCTCTGAGGCTTCGGAACTTCACTGAGCCTCTGGGGCAGAGTCCAGGAATCTGTAAGAGACCAAGGTTCTTGGGGGAAATCCTGTAGGGGAGAATTGATCGTGCTCCTGGGATGGGGGTGGGGGGGCAGCTTCCATTGCTCCCTACCTCTCTCGTCCCCGCCTCCACTCCTGACGCCAGAGTGTCTGGCTGTCACCCTGAGGATGGTTGTTTGCTCTTATCCCACAAACTAATTATGGGCCCTGGGCTGAGAATGTCGGAAGTGTCTCTGTAGCACCCTCCCTCCCCCCACCCTTAGTACATCCCCTTCCTCAGGAGGAGGCCTGCCCTGGGGTCAGGGAGCTCCAGGAGCCCAGGATACACACCTGCACAGAGGACTGCTGTCCTGTAATTAGCTCCCTGGAGGATGGAGGATTTTCTGCCTTCTTGGTCCTTCAGGGCTGCTCTCCTGAATCCTCCCAACCTTCTCAGTGACTAGGATGTCCCTGAGGCTCCTGGGAACAAGCCCAAAGCAGTGGTGGTGGTGGTAGTGGTGGGCAGGGGTGGGGGGGTTAGTCAAGAAGTTGGGGTGTATGTCTTGTGATCGAGAGGTGGGGAGCCAGTGAGGACAGCCTACTGGTGCGGGGAGATAGGGGAAGCCTGCCTCAGAAAGGCTTCTGCAAACAGAAATAGCTATGAAGAAGGAAGGAAGCTGGGAAGGGAGCCTGTTCACATGGGTCCTGAAACATGGGGACCAGTCTGCTCTGCATCCTGAGAGCCTCCTAAGGGCCCCTCCAAGGCCCGTTATTTCTTCCTTCTGATGGCTCAGGCTACTGAATCCATCTCCCTTGGCCCCAGGGTTGCACTGACCTGGGCTGGGGTGGCTGTCTCTTCTCCCGCCTTAGCTATAGCTCAGACCCACTTCTCCCAATGGACTGGGACACCTAAAATTCCCAGGCCACGATGGGTGAAAGTGGAAAATAAGGGAAAAGAGCTGTGCACTACTAGGACCACCTTTTTTTTCTTTTTTTTTAATTGAGAGACAAAGTCTTCCTGTGTAGCCCTGGCTGGTCTGTAGTTTGATATGCAGACCAGGCTGGCCTTGAACTCACAGAGCTCCGCCTGCCTCTGCCTCCCTCTGCTGGGATTAAAGGTGTGCGCCACCACCACCTGGCCCCAACAACTGGTTTTTTAAAAGTGGTTTCTGGGAATAGAATTCAGGTCCTCATGTGCCAGGATTAGCACTGCTGAGTGAACCATCTCTCTATCCCTAATCAGATAATTTAAAAACAAAAACAAAAACAAAAAAAAACTCTGTAGCCCAGCCTAGCCTCAAACTCATCACAATCCTCGTTTGTCGGCCTTCTGAGTGCTGAGATTGTAGGTGTGAGCCACCATGTCCAGCTGTGACCTCCAAAATGGTAAATAAGTAATACTGTAAACTATATGCACATATATGTTAAGGGAGCTTTTATTCTGATGTATCCTCACACACATTCATATTTTGAACGTGATGTGCAAAAGGCTTAAAGTTCTGAAACTGAGTCCCAAGAGGGTCAACAGGCCTAATATTTCCAGAGCCCAGAAGTGGCCCTCCCATTCTGCCTCTTTAATGCCCTGAGTAGGGCGAGTGGTTCAGTCTACGGAGCCCTTCCCGTCCTTGCTCGGTGTGGGTTCCTCAGCTGAAGGGCCCTGTCTGCTCCCATTCCTCCCCTGAGGTCTCTCCACTGTAAGAAGGGTGAGGCTCTGGGGCGGTGAAGCTGCAAAGAGAGGGCTGGGCGGACATAGTGTTTGATGACATTGTTCCATGTTGTACTGTGTGAGACAGGGAAGTCTGGGGGCAGGGGACATTTCTGGGTCTCTGGGGGTGTCACTCCTGGGACATGCCCCATGAGGCGGGAAGGCCCAGAAAAGGACCATATGCTGCAGGCGCCAGGGTTGCAAAGCAAATCCCCAAGCCCAACTGACCAACTTTGTTTTTCTGTCCTTCCTCTCCACCTTTTGTGTGTGTGTGTGTGTGTGTTGGGTAGTGGGTAGATGTGTTTTTAAAATCGCCACAGGATTTCTAGAGAGGGAGACAAACAGCAGCCCTCCTCGATCGGTCTGCGATCAACTGAAAGTGGAGTTGGCAGTGCATCCTTATCCCTTCTCAGCCCCATGCTGTCTACAGAATACTTCCCAAGCTAGACATCATGGCTTATACCTGCAGCCCCAACATTCAAGGCAGAGGCAGGAGGACCGTTAGTGCAGTCCAGGCTGGCCTGAGCTACAGAGTGGAAAGAAAGAAAGAAAGAAAGAAAAAAAAACCTATCTAAAATAAACCTACACAAAACACCCAAATGGAACACTTCCAGAGATCACACCTGAAAGGCCCTCCTCCTCTGGACTCCCACAGGGTGTCAAGGCATGGGGTGGCCTAGCCACTCTACCCTCTAGTCCAGGTCCCCCACACCCTGGCACCTCCCCCCTTCCCAGTTTCCTCGTCACTAACACTTTCTTGCTCCTCCTCCCTGGGCCAGCACCAGCCCTATGTCTCAGATCCAAGGCCCAGATCGAGCCTTGTCCTCTCCTCCCCTCCTGTCTCCTTGAAGTTGCCTCCCAAGCCAGCCTACCCCCCAGCTCTGTCCTCCCTGTTCTCAGCAAGATGGACATCTCAGAGCCCAGTGAGAATGTCGCAATCATATCAAGACCCTAAGTCAGGCAGTCAGAGCAGAGTCCAGGCATTCCATCTGTGGGGTCCTGGCTGGATGTACAAGCAGAGGCAGGGTGCGGGGCGGGGGTGGGGGGGGGCAGGCGCTCAGGGAATAAGTAACCAGTAAGTTCTGGACTTGCTGGTAGAACAAGAGGAGCTGAAGGCAGGATTTGGTAGCAAGCAGGAACACGAGGCCAGGCCCGCCTCACTGGCCAGCTCCTTCAGTGGGATTGCCAGTGTCCAAGGCCAGAGAAGGGACGGGAAGGGATGATGGCCTGGCTCTGCAACAAGAGAGGGAGGAGTCGGCATTCAGTAAATATTTGCTAAACTAATCAATACTTGTGTGTGAGGTACCAGAGAGGAAAGATAAAGACAGTTTCCGGCATCGGTGATCAGATGGGAGCCTTGATGAAGGGATGAAGGGAGCTCCTGGGGTCACTTTGAGTGGGTTAAGTTCCTGTGCACAGTGGAGTTCATCTGTGTAGGGAGGGTGCCTTCCACTCAGGGTAGCTCCACTCTGAGGAGAAAGTGTCTTCTCAGTGTCCATGTGGGGCAAGAAGAGTGGTTGTTGCCACATGCCCCACCCCATTGCCCACCTTTCGTCAGGAGGCCACAGGTTGATGGAGACAGTGAGGAAGACTGGGGTTAAGGAAGAGGGTGGTATGGATGGAGTGCTTGTGGGCTGCATGCCCCAGATATACCATCCTGTTTATTGACGAGAAAGCAGGCGTCGAGTGACTTGCCTATTGACAGAGCCCAGCAGGACCCAGGGCAGAACACAGCATTGGAAGAAGGGTGGAACAGATTAGAAAGAAGGCCACATCCCTCATGTATCTTCTGGGGATGTAGCTAGCGGAGAAACAGGGTTCTTTTGATCATCGAGGGGCTTTGGTGCCTGTTCTGTCCTCTTTGGGCATGTGGATGTATCTGGAGATATTTTCTCAAGGTACAAAGACTCCCTTTCCTGCACGCAGATTTCCTTAGTTCACAAAAGCGGCCGGAGCCATGTAACCGAAGCTAAGCTCTCGGGAGTCTGCTGGGAGTCTGCTGGGGGCCGTTGTTTCTGGGAAAGCGGCCACTGCTTAAGAAATACCTCTTGAGCAATGTGGGTGACGGAGAAGTTGAGAAGAGCTGGAGTTGTGTGTGCCCAACTGAATGTCAGGGCTGGAGCTGCAGCTACAAGGGGAACTCAGCGCTTGCAAACACTCACACACACCACCACCACCCCCCGCGTCGCCCAGGTCTATTCTAGGGCCTGGGAATGAGCGTCCTTCCGATGGCACAATCGGCTGTGGCCTTCCCTCCTGACGCATTCATTCGCCCTGCTCAAGTCTTCCCCCACCCTCCACCCTCCCATCCCTTACCGGACCCCATCTCCTCTCCCCACCTCATCAATGCCAGTCCACCACCAAATCTCTCCCTTAGCACGCATGTGTGCCTCCTTCTCCTTGGCTCTGTCAGAGCTGTCTTAGGGGCCTAGCTCCTTTGGCCAGAGTGCCTCTGGAGGGCAGGAGGTTGTTCTGGGACAGGAAACACAAGCAGCCGCTACCCTTCAGGGTCTTTGCTATGTTGTGTTTTGAGTTGTTTGGGTGGGTGGGTGCAGCTTCTTGTTTGGTTGTTTTTTGTTTTTTTTTTTTAGATTTATTTTGTTCACTTTTAATTTATGTGTCTGCGTATGTAAACTCACCTGTGTGAGTTTATATGCATCGTGTGTGTGGATGCTGAGGAGCTGGAGGCATAGACAGCTGTAAGACACCTGATGTCGGTGCTGGAAGCTACAGCCAGGTTCCCTGAAAGAGCAGCACACCATCTTTCCAGCCTCTGGTTGGTTTTTGTTTTTGTTTTGTTTGTTTTTTTGACAAAAAGTCTCTTGTCCCGTCTCATCCTGTCCTTACCCCCCCCTCACCCCGGCCTTGGAGCCCACTGTGTAACCAAGGCTGGCCTTGAACCCCTGACACTCCTTTCCCTACCTTCTCAGTGCTGGGATTATATATAAATGTTTGTCACTGTGCCCAGCTTGCCCATCATGCCCACACACCGTCTAGGTTTGTGAAATAGGAGTACTTAGCACCTCTAGGCAAAGGCTCAGGCTATCGGACCAGGGCTAGTACCCCAGAGTCTGCTCATGGGCAATGATGAATGGCACCCCCTTCCAGTACATTCTGTATCCCTGCCTGGCTTTGGAGTTAGTAGCCTGTGGCTGGGGATTGCTGGGGGTTAGGGGTGAGTTGGGGGGAGCAGAGGAATCTGAGCTTTGGGAAAGAAAATAATGTGATAGAGCGGGCTTGGGTAACAAAGGAGTTTTGCTTGGGACTAATAACCTCCAGCTGCAAAAATACCAAAGGGGAGGCCAAGCTGGCTATGGACGTCAGTTCTCGACAACTCCTCACCGGCCACTCAATGGGACAGAGGCTGTTTGGCCTTTGGGGAGGTGAGGAGAGCCAGCCATGGGTGGGCTGGGACTGTCACTACACTTCTTTCCCAGAAGTGGTAAGGGAACGCAGGCCAGGAGAGAGGCTCTCTCAGGTCCTCCCACCCCACCCCCACCCTCTGTCCGTCTTGAGACTCGGGCCTGAGTATGAAGCTGCATCTCAGAGCATCAAATCTCTGCAGGCTTCTTCCTCTTCCCCTTGCTGAGGGTGGATGGGGGAACAGGGCCAGGGTGTTGCCAGGCCTAGGGCTGGCCAGTGACTCAGGGAAGCCTGAGGAAGTTGGAGGGAAGATCGTTTGTGCCAGCTGGTGTGGGAAAACAGATTTGACTGATGAACTTTGCGCACATGCCAGCGGCCCCCAGACCCCTGCAGCGCCCACCAAGTAAAGGGCACACAGCCCTGTTGATTTTCAGCTGCCCTGCTGGCTGCCTGGGGCCTGCAGGAAGGTCTCTTACTTTGAGACTTCAGTTTCCTTTGGAGGCAGCCCAACGGCTTCATTTTAATCTGGTTTCTCTGTGGTAACCAGAGTGTGTGTGGCAGCTTGGTTGCCTTAGACTCTCACACTGAGCTTTCTGCCTCTGGGCCCTGTTCTCCTCATGGTCCTCTGCTATCCCCCTCCACCCCGCCCCCTCCCTAAGATGGGATAGTCTTGGGAGCCCAGAGGAGAGAGGATCTGGGTTTGGGACCGCATCAGCGTTTAGAGGGGTTATGCCCTCATTCTTGTGACCTCTTCTCCAGTGGGGTGGGTTTTACCAGAGGGGATCTGAAGAGGAAACCATTTACGAGTGACTACTTTCCTTCTCCCCCCTGCACCATCCCCCCCTCGGGCCTCAGTCCTGTGACTGTGAGTCAGTCACCCTGTCCAGCCAACTTCCCTGGATGCCACGTTCCTGTTCCCTGTACCCCCCTCCCATGATTAAGAAACTGCTCCTGGCTCTCCACACCCTAGAGGAGGGAGGGGGGTTAGGGAGGAGCTAGCAGGGGAGGGAGGGAGGGGGGTTAGGGAGGAGCTAGCAGGGGAGGGAGGGGGATTAGGGAGGAGCTAGCAGAGCCCATCATTAGACCTGTAGCTTCCAGGCACAGGAATCCCTAACCTGGCTGAGCACAGATAGTGTAGGAGACACTTTAGCCAGAGGCAAATAGTAAGGTGTCTGCTTGTTGAAATCGTGTACACACACACACACACACACACACACACCAAAAAAAAACATAGTGCACACAAAAGTCTTGGTCTTAACACCATTCCAGCTGTATTTGAAAGGGATCAGTTGGGGGGGGACGACATCTTGGTGTTGTATTGGGAAGGAGGCCAGCAGCTGTTCTTGTCCCCAGATTTCCAGCAGTGGCGCCTCACGGCTTGGAACTTGGAGCGACTGTGGTAGCCGCTCTGTGCTGAGCAGAAGCTCCTCTTTCTGCTTCTCCTGGTTTATCTCCAGGGTCTTATCTGCACCTTCCTCCTGGGCCCTTTCTACCTCATTTCCCATTCCTTCTGCACTTCCCTGGGATGGGAGGGGATTGCGTAACAACACGGAGGGAACAGGGATGGGAGGGCAAGAAGGGGACGTTTGACTCATGTTACCGAATCCCAGCCTTGTGCCACCAATCTTGTGTCATGCCATATGGACTTAATATTTTGAAGTATTTTTCTCCAAGCTGAGTTCATTTACGAACATTCTGCTTTCCAGTATGTATATGTATGTGTGTATGTGTGTGTGTGTGTGTGTGTGTGTGTGTGTAATTTATGCAACATGTACAGCTTCCAGCCAGTACTTCTTGTTAGTATGAAATAATTAGACTTTTACCATGTAAAGCAAATATATAAGTCAGGCCCAAACCAAAGATGTGCTGTTTTGGTTAGCTAGGGTGCTCTTATCTCAAGTAAAAGCAGATTAAAAAGAAAGTATTGGGTAGCCTGGCATGGAGGCGCACGCCTTTAATCCCAGCACTTGGGAGGCAGAGGCAGGTGGATCCCTGTGAATTTGAGGCCAGCCTGGTCTACAAAGTGAGTCCAGGACAGCCAAGGCTACATAGAGAAACCTTGTCTTGAAAAAGAATAAAAAAAAAGAAAGAAAGAAAGAAAGTATTGGGGTGAGCCGGTAGCCCTATCCTCCTACCTCTTGGCACTACCAGAAAGCTATTTTTCCTTTTGAAGGCAGGATTAGAAATGGGATAGCCTGTCAGTCAGCTAATGTTTACCTAGACCCTCTTGCTCATGACAGCCCTGAGCCCGGGATGGGGGTGGAGATTGAGTATATTCAGAGACTTCTATTTGGAGAGACCAGATACTTGGACTCACAAAGAGAATCCAAGTACGACTCTGCCGATAACACCCACAGGAGCTCGGGGAAGGTGGCTGCAGCTGGCTGGGGGAGGATTAGGCCCCAGAGAAGGCGAGCTCACAGGAGGGCCGAGCACCTGTGGGAGGGCCTGTCCCATTTAGCTCTTTCATTCATCCTCCAGACGTGGAGCAGATGGCTATTGACTGGCTGACAGGAAACTTCTACTTTGTGGATGACATTGACGACAGGATCTTCGTCTGCAACCGAAACGGGGACACCTGTGTCACTTTGCTAGACCTGGAACTCTACAATCCCAAGGGCATCGCCTTGGATCCTGCCATGGGGTGAGAGTGGCCAGCGGGGTTCTGACCCTGGCAAGAGGAGGCAGAAGCTATGGTGGGAAAGAGGGGGTCCCAGTACCCGCACGCCATTTAACATGTGTGCACCCACAGGAAGGTTTTCTTCACTGACTATGGGCAGATTCCAAAGGTGGAACGTTGCGACATGGATGGACAGAACCGCACCAAGCTGGTGGACAGCAAGATTGTCTTCCCGCACGGTATCACGCTGGACCTTGTCAGCCGCCTCGTCTACTGGGCGGACGCCTACCTGGACTACATTGAGGTGGTAGACTATGAGGGCAAGGGCCGGCAGACTATCATCCAAGGCATCCTGGTGAGAGAGATTTTGTCTGAAGTTACACTGGGGGAACCATTAATTGGAGTCTTATGGTGAGGGGGGGAGACCTTTCTGGGGGCATTGATCTCGCCGGCTCCTAGTAAGCATAGACAGCACGGGACCAGGGTCAGCCCCATGCCTTCTGGTGGCGGTGGCGCCAGCAGAAATGTGTTAGAAGAGGAAGGATATGACTTCTGAATCTTATGGGAACAGTCATTCAAAGATATCTTTTACTTCCTTTTTCTTTTTTTTTTTTTTTTCTTTCTTTCTTTCTTTCTTTCTTTTTTTTTTTTTTTTTTTCCTTTTGGTGCTTAAAATAACCCCTGGGGGATGTGCAGGCAGTTGACAAAAACAGGGTTCAAAGATATTTGGTAATTTGCCAGAGGTTACACAACGGGGCAGCAGCAGCAGAGGCAGCAGCAGAGGCAGCAGCAGTGCTCATACCCAGGCAGGAAGTCTTGCTGCTTAGTGGTGGAACCTCTGTTCTGGAGTGGCATGTCTGTGTAGCAGCAGCAGCCGCCATCCCTGGGGCTTTGCCTGGAACTCTTCTGCTTTTAACCCCTTATGTTGGTCACGTTGTAGGCTTCCTTGGGACACAAGCATGTACTCAGTCAGACTGAGCAATTCTTTGTGGACAGGGAGGTTAGGGCCCAAGCGTAGCTCACCTGAAGATCGTCGAGGAGTTTGCAGGGAGTGTAATTCTGCAAGGGATGCTTTTCCTGTCCTCAGTGGGTGGGATGGTCCACTGGTCAGCACACCAGGCGCTGTATAGCTGTGTCACCATACAGGCAGAGGGGAAAAAACCTCTCTTAGAAAACTCCAGAAGAAACCTTTAATCCCAGCACTCGGGAGGCAGAGGCAGGCGGATCACTGTGATTTTGAGGCAGGCCTAGTCTGCTAAGCAAGTCCAGGACAGCCAACGCTACACAGAAAAGCCCTGTCTTGAAACTGCCACCCGCCCCCAACCCCTGAAATAAAAAAGAGAGAAAGAAAGGAAAAGAAAACTCCAGAAGTTCTTTAAAGAGGCCCTTTGTGAGGGATGAGTAGCACATTAACAAACAGAAAATTTCCAGAACAGAGGAGACCAAAATTTTAGCATCATGTTAAGTTAAACTGGACGGTGATGCTGGGAAAGTAGACGATGGCGTTTGGGTGGCAACCATAGGCCTGTTTGTTTGGGGTGAAGGAAATACCCCTTTTCATGTCGCTGACCAACCCTGCCCGCCCTCCATCTCAGATTGAGCACCTCTATGGCCTGACTGTGTTTGAGAACTATCTCTACGCCACCAATTCAGACAACGCCAACACCCAGCAGAAGACGAGTGTGATTCGGGTGAACCGCTTCAACAGCACCGAGTACCAGGTCGTCACCCGTGTAGACAAGGGTGGCGCCCTGCACATCTACCACCAGAGACGTCAGCCCCGGGGTAAGCGGTCTCCCAGACAGGGCTCTAAGCTCAGGGTCATAGCTCTTGGGAACCCTTTACTCTTTCGCATCTGTCCCAAGCTGCCAACCGCGGCTTGTCTTCCCATGGATACCCTCGCCTCCACGACCTCAATTCCCTTAACTCTGAGGAGCGCTGACAGCTCTCTGCTCTGCCCCCAGTGCGGAGTCATGCCTGTGAGAATGACCAGTACGGGAAGCCAGGTGGCTGCTCCGACATCTGCCTGCTGGCCAACAGTCACAAGGCGAGGACCTGCAGATGCCGGTCTGGCTTCAGCTTGGGAAGTGACGGGAAATCTTGCAAGAGTGAGTGGCGGGGAGGGTTGGGCAGGTGGGCCTGCTGACCATAGGGATGGGCCTGCAGATGTTCCCCCCAAAACCCACTGCCTCTGTGGAGAGGCAGAGAGACAAAGGGCAGAGATGTAAGGGACCCACGTCCGTGGAGAGCAGCAGCGCTGTTCCCGTCACCCGTTCATTCAACAGACGCCCACGAGGTGTTTGACACTGTTCTGGCAAAGAAAGGTGTGTGAGGAAAACAAAACAGAAGAAGAGTTAAAATGACAGTGAGGGCCCATCTGAGGATATAATGTCTAAGCCAACATCTCTGTGGTTAAGGGAAGGTAGCCAGTCACATGACTACCTGGGAGAGGAACATTTCTCAGGGAGCTTAGAGTTCAAAGGCCCTGGGGCCAGTGTAGGGCGTGGAGACCAGTGGGACCAGTGATGACGCAAGTGAAGGAGGTGAAGAGAATTTCTCTCTGGGGCGAAAAGCCTATGGCACTGCGGGGAAAAATGGCGTGTGATTGGGCCCATACTGTGCAGCTTCTGCTGCGCGGGGCAGAGGCCGGGCAGCAGGGAAGAGGCCAGGAGGCTATTTCTGTGACATGGGTTAGAGTGATGTGGTTTTTAGGCCAGCATGGTGGCAGAGGAAGTGGTGGAAAGTGACCAGATTCCAACATATTTTGCAAGTTCTCCTTTTAGGCCCGGAATTTCACTACTGAATAGTGGACGCATTAAAGTGAAAACAAGCCACCCTCCTCCAACCTCCCATCTAAGCCGCTCATGTCGAATCCTCAGGCCACAGTGGCCTGGGGCTAGAGTGGGGCATGCTATCCTGTGTTTTCTCTCACTGACTTAGGAGTCCTGTCTGCTCCATGTCTCCTGACCCAGCACAGACAATGCACTGTAGCCCCTCAGACCCAGACCCAAAGCTGGGTGGTGACCATGTGTGCAAGTGCATGTGTGAACATGTGTGTATGGATACATTTGTGTGTGTGTGCACATACATGTATGCATGCATGTGTGCTTGTGTGTATATGTGTGTGCGTGTGTGCATGCATGTGTATTTGCATGTATATTTGTGTGTGTGTACATACATTGCATGCATGTGTGGCACATGTGTGCCTGTGTGGTGCATGCGTGCCTGTGTGTATGTGTGTAAAACTATATCCCCTCTGTGCCCACCCTAGAGCCTGAACATGAACTGTTCCTCGTGTACGGCAAGGGCCGGCCAGGCATCATCAGAGGCATGGACATGGGGGCCAAGGTCCCGGATGAACACATGATCCCCATTGAAAACCTTATGAACCCACGGGCTCTGGACTTCCATGCCGAGACCGGCTTCATCTACTTTGCCGACACCACCAGCTACCTCATTGGCCGCCAGAAGATTGATGGCACTGAGAGAGAGACCATCCTAAAGGACGGTACGGGTGTGAGGAGAGGGAGGGGTGTGTGTGTGGTGGGGTGCTCCCGAGGGACGTGATGCCTGGAACAGGAAGGCATCAGAGGCTTAGACTTCTTCTCTGCCGACTAGCTAGCTGGGCCGGTTGGCATGGAGATGAGGGGATAGACAGGTTGACCCCTCTGTGACCCCCTTCTTGGCTGAGCCAGAAAGAGTCAGGAGGATGGATGGGTTAGGCAGTGTGGGCAGCCTTTGCCAGCCATTGGGAAAACTCAGGGTCTCTCTGCCATTGGCTCAGAGCCCTGGAGCTGTGTGCAGCATACAGCCAGGGGAGGCCAGAGGCCCTGAGTCAGAGCTGGGCCTGCCAGATCAGACAGGGCCCATCTACCAAGGTAAATGGATATTGTCTGTGTGGCTGGATCTCTCGCAGCCACGGAAACCCGCACTTTTACGCGGCCTGAGAAAACTACATCCTATTAATTCCACCTAGTCTGTCCCTCTGACCTACTTTGGCAGGCCCAGTGTACGGTAGCATCAGAGTCTTTTCCATGGTGGCTTCTGGGCTGTGTGTGTTTTGCCTCAGAACTGTATTTTGGGGCCTTAGGATCTGGTTCTGTAACCAGTCAATCTGGCTGATGCCAGTCACCGCTCTGCACCTTGCTCCCCACCCTGTGTGCAGTTCAGAGAACCTCAGCAGTCAGCAATCATAAGACTGTGTGGAAATCAAGGGTAACTCCTGCCCAGGAAGAGATCGGGGTTCCCTATACAGGGATCTGCTATTTAAGGAATACTTGAGATGAAGCCTTTGGCTAAGGGGAAGAAATAAAAAAATCACTTCCTAATTTATTTATTTTGTGAGCTCAGGGGTTTTGGGCCTAAGATGTGGCGTCACACCCGTGCTAGGAACCAGTACGCATTGCCTCAGCTGTCCCCCGAAGCACAGGCCCAGACATGCCCTCACCCGAGAGCCCACACCAGTCACATAGTTTCCTGGCTGCCCCATGCGGTTTTCAGAGACTGAAACAACACAGAGGTGGCAACCAAAGGGTCTTCTCCATGCCTCCCCAACCCCGCCCCCCTTCCCCGTCGGCCCACCATTCAGGGCACTCTGTGCCTCCTGCTCCCCCTGCCTGGCCACTGTCACCCCCTGCTTCACGTGTCCCTCAAGGGTCACCCTCATCGCCCTCTCTACCCCCTCACAGGCATTCACAATGTCGAGGGCGTGGCTGTAGACTGGATGGGAGATAACCTTTACTGGACAGATGACGGCCCCAAGAAGACCATTAGCGTGGCCAGGCTGGAGAAGGCTGCTCAGACCCGAAAGACGCTAATTGAGGGCAAGATGACGCACCCCAGGGCCATTGTAGTGGATCCACTCAATGGGTGAGTCTGCCCAGGCCTAGGGGGTGTGGGTGGGTGGGGTAGTGGGAGCATGCACATCGCAGAGAACCGGGGAGGGCAACTGCTGAGGCAGGCTGGTCACTGAGGCAGGAATGGGAGGCTGGAAAGTGAGCCGGGGTCCGCCAAACACACCCTGAGTCTGCTTCTGCCTCTCCTAGTGCAGAGCTCTCTCCTGGCTGCCCTGGACTGCCCTAGGGTTTGGGTCTGCCCGGAGCTTGCTTGCCCACATCTACAACCCGTCTTCCCTCCCCATTATTTGCTGTCTGGAACTCCCTGGTAACCAGCAGATTTGGTGTCTTGTTAGCATCAAGTCTCAGAGGAGCCCTCATGGCCCTCCCTGTTCACCCCTGTTCGCCCGCTTGCATTCTCCCCACCCATCACTTTTAATTTTCCTCCTGATTTTATCTTTAACACGACCTTCTTGAACGACTTGTTCTTGGGGGATGTGAGCGCCCGAGGGGTGGGAAACCTTGGTCTCTGCTGCACCCTTGGGTGTCAGGGGCGTGCCACGCTGTGGTAGGCATTCATCAGCTGTCTGTTGGGTGGAGGCCTGAGGAAGTGCGAAAGCGTTCTGGGTACCACTTAGTGACTGGGATGAACAGAGTGTGTTGGTGGCACGGGTGACCCGTGTGGTGCTGACCAGTCACTGCCCGCAGGTGGATGTACTGGACAGACTGGGAGGAGGACCCCAAGGACAGCCGGCGAGGGCGGCTGGAGAGGGCTTGGATGGACGGCTCACACCGAGATATCTTTGTCACCTCCAAGACAGTGCTTTGGCCCAATGGGCTAAGCCTGGACATCCCGGCTGGGCGCCTCTACTGGGTGGATGCCTTCTATGACCGAATTGAGACCATACTGCTGAACGGCACAGACCGGAAGGTGGGCAGGCATGTGTGCATTGTTGACCATGTATGTCTATGCAGGAGACTCCGTGAGGATGTAGATGTCTGTGTGTCCAGGGCTATGTGCTTCTTATGGCTCTATAAATATGTATGTTTGCGTGTCGCCTATGTTGCCTTGTTTATTTGAGAGTGTCTATCTGCATCTAATAATTATGTGTGCGTAGATATACACACACCACACACTTGGCGTGGTCATGCACCAATGCCTGGGGACAACATATATGCAGGTTTGTTCACTTGGGTGGTTTTCTACTTCATGAGCTGTGTTTGTGTTTAGGTATGTGGACCAAACTCTGTCTTGGTTTACCAGGCCCTTCACAGTGCAGCTCCTGGCTACCTCTGCTTGTGTCTCCTCCTCTTCTCCGTGCTCCAACACTCTCTGAACAGCCACGCTAGACAGCTTGGTTGGCTGGTTGTTTTTCGAGACAGGGTTTCTCTGTGTAGCCTTGGCTGTCCTGGACTCACTTTGTAGACCAGGCTGACCCTGAACTCACAGAGATCCGCCTGCCTCTGCCTCCCTGAGTGCTCGGATTAAAGGCGTGCGCCACCATGCCCAACTGACAGCTTCTTATTCCTAGCACATTGTAAGACGTCTGCTCCCCAGGTCTTTGCTTCCTGTGAATCCACCCAGCTCCTCTTTGCTCACTTTGTTTTGGATGTTATTTCTAGGTCCCTCTTCACCCAGATTACCCACCTACGCCCTCCACCAGACAATGGGTGTTCAAGGACAAGCCTGCTCTCTTAGTACCTGGCACAGCTTGGCCCTTAGCAGATCCCAGTAAATGTTTATTAGCTGAAAAAATGAGTGGATGAACGGTGGCTAGAGGACAGCATGGAAAGTGTGTCCTTTCTGGTCACCTGTAGGCATCAGCATTACTGGGGGCCCCTAGGTACCCTTCAGGCATCTCTTATTTGCCCCCCCGTCTCCTCAGAAACATCCCCTCCATTCCTAGATTGTGTATGAGGGTCCTGAGCTGAATCATGCCTTTGGCCTGTGTCACCATGGCAACTACCTCTTTTGGACTGAGTATCGGAGTGGCAGTGTCTATCGCTTGGAACGGGGCGCAGCAGGCGCACCCCCCACTGTGACCCTCCTGCGCAGCGAGCGGCCTCCCATCTTCGAGATCCGAATGTATGACGCACAACAACAGCAAGGTGCTCCTTTGGTACAGGCTGGGGACAGCGGGCTGGTGTGGGACTCCAGGCTCCTCTGGTATCTAAGGCTTCTGGGATGCTCTCTGACTCTGTTCCCTACTCACTTCTCGTTCCACTCCTGTGTTTGTGTTCTCTCTCTCTCTCTCTCTCTCTCTCTCTCTCTCTCTCTCTCTCTCTCTCTCTCTCTCTCAACGTGATCTTCCCCTCCTGATTTCCTCTTACATCTCCTCATGTGTATTTCGTTCCTAATTCTGCTCCCCCTCTCCTGCAGTGGGAACCAACAAATGCCGGGTAAATAATGGAGGCTGCAGCAGCCTGTGCCTAGCCACCCCCGGGAGCCGCCAGTGTGCCTGTGCTGAGGACCAGGTGTTGGACACAGACGGTGTCACTTGCTTGGGTATGAGGGGCCTGGCTGGGGTCCAGGATGGGAAGGTAGCTCCAGCAGGGGAATGGAGGAGGAGGAGGATGGGAGGGTGCTCTGGTCCCAGAGGGAGATTAAGGAGGCTAAGAGGGGCCCTGTGGGGCTGACAGGAAGCAAGGGATGGGGTTCAGGGAAGGCTCTGGGGCTAAAGGCCGGTTGAGGGTGGGCAGGCTTGAAAGGTCATGAAGATCAGGGCAAAAGAATGAGGAACTGGCCAGCCACGTGAGGAGGGAGCTATTCTTAACTCCTTTTAACTTGCCAGGCAGGGGTGGCGCATGCCTTTAATCCCAGCACTCAGGAGGCAGAGGCAGGTGGATCTCTGGGAGTTCGAGGCCAGCCGGGTCTACAAAGCAAGTCCAGGACAGCCAAGGCTACACAGAGAAACCCTGTCTCAAAAAACCAAAAACACACAAAAAAAAACTGCTTTCAACTTTAATTCACCATTATTAGAGTAAAATTACAGTAGTTCAAAACACTGTTGCTCAGAATGGTAGTACTGTTTCTTTCATCCCAATACTCAGGAGGCAGAGGCAGGAGGATTTCTGTAAGTTTAAGGCTAGCCTGGTCTACAAAGAGAGTTCCAGGACAGCCCTGGCTACACATAGAAATCCTATCTCAAAATAAACAAACAAATAAATAACTTTAAAAGGGAAATTAGGAGCAGTAAAGCTAGCGAACACCACCGTAGCGCTGTGGTAAACCATCCATTCCTTCCCTGAGTGTGTACTCTTTTATGCATAGCTGTCATCCTGTGTGCACATCTTCTGCTTCTTGGGGCTCATCACAACATTCTCAGTATTATGTTCTTTTAAAGTGCTGAGGATCAGTCTAGTGCCTCAAACACACCAGATCACTGTACCCCTGGGCTACACCCTCAACCCCTTACATGTGTAACTTTATTTTGTTGTTACCGTGTGATGTGGTGCCCATGGTGGCCGGAATAAGACATCAGATTCCCTGGGTCTGGCGATGGAACCTGGTTTCTCTGGCAGGGCAGCCATTGTTCTTGATGGCCGAGCTCTCTCTCAGCCCCAAGTTCATGATTTTATTATTTTTTTCAAATTATTTTATTTTATTGGTTTTCTGAGACAGGGTTTCTCTGTGTGGCCTTCACTATCCTGTACTCCCCTTTGTAGACCAGCCTGGCCTCCAACTCACAGCGATCCATCTGCCTCTGCCTCCCGAGTGCTGGGATTAAAGGCATGCGCCACCACACCTGGCTCTAGTTTAAGATTTTAAAAAGCCTTGATTTTCTAAAAACAAGTAGAGTTCTAGAGCTGCTGATCATTGGGGAAGGCCTTAGGGTCAATTCTCAGTATCATACAAATAATTAAGGTGAAAATAAAAGGGAGTACTGGGGCCTGGAGAGATGGCTTAGAGGTTAAGAGCACTGGCTGCTCTTCCAGAGGATGTGGGTTCAATTCCAAGTACCCACATGGCAGCTCACAACTGCCTGTAACTCCAAGATCTGATTCCCACAGACATACATGCAGGCAAAACACCAAATGCACAATAAATAAATAAATAAAAAATTTAAAGTGGATACTCATTGTAAAAATGAATAAATGAAAAAAATGAATAAATGCACAGTATAAAAAAATATAAAGGATCCATAAAACACCCCAAGTCTACCAACTCTAGATGCCATTTCAAGGGGCATCCTCCCAAACGTTTCTTTGCACATTTACTTCCCCATAACTAGAGTCATGCCTCATGCATGCTCTTTTCTGTTTCCAGCTTCTGTCACTTAGCGGTGTGTCATGGGTTTATAAGTAGCATCTTTTGTCTGTTGTTGGTTGGTTTGTTTTTGTTTTTCTAAATATTTATTAAGTATATAGTATTTCACCTTCATATATGCCTGCGTGCCAGAAGAGGGCATCAGATCTCACTATAGATGGTTGTGAGCCTCCATGTGGTTGCTGGGAATTGAACTCAGGACCTCTGGAAGAGCAGTCAGTGCTCTTAACCTCTGAGCCATCTCTCCAGCCCCCTTGTTTTTGTTTTTCAAGACAGGGTTTCTCTGTGTAGCCCAGGCTGGCCTCGAACTCACAGAGATCCTCCTGCCTCTGCCTCCCAGAGTGCTGGGATTAAAGGTGTGCGTCATCACGGCCAGCCATAACAGCATTTTTAATGGTGAAACTGTACCGTTTAGTAAATGTCCCATCCTTTCCTCAACTGTTTCTCTGCTGTTGTGTTGTTATTTTCAGGGGTTTTGTTTTTGTTTTGTAATCTTGGCCAACACTCAGTGAGCATAGGCTATGTGTTGTAAGCATGTCCCATGTCATAACTTACTTATCCCCTAAAGTGTCTGTGGGAACAGCATTTTTTTTTATAAGTGAAGAAGCCGAGGCCCAAGTTAGCACAGGCATTCTGACCTGGAAGTCTGGCCTCCACGCCCATTTGTTAAATGCCCTTCTGCAGTTCTTGCCTATTTGCCCTTTCCCATAATTGGGATCATTTTATCACAGTCCCAGGACAGAAAAGGGGGTCAGTAGGTGGGCATGGTGGCGCACGCCTTTAATCCCAGCATTTAGGAGGCAGAGGCAGGTGGGTCTCTGTGGGTTCCACGCCAGCCAAGGCTGCATAGTGAGATGTTCTCTCAAAAAAAAAAAAACAAAAACAAAAACCAAAAACAAAAATAAAGAAAAACCAAAAAGGGGTCAGTAGTGACCAGCTGAGAGCAAGACTGAAGTCCGTGTGGGTTGAGCACGTTGGCAGAATAAATGTTGAGGGGTCAGGGTAACAGGGTCACCTTTGTGGACACTGGCATCATTAAGAGTGGAGGCAGAGAACATGACCCTGGACCAGGAGCGGAGCATCCTTAGCCATGGTGGGGCGTGGCCGGAGAAGGTCACTGAGTTCTGGGAAGGGGAGGAGGAGAGGAGCTGAGCAGCAGCCGTTCAGACAAGGAGCACACGTACCAACTTCTAGACCGGAAAAGGGAAGTGCAAAGCTCAGGGCGACTGAGAACAGTCTGGGCTCCAGGTTGCCAGTGGCTTAGACAAAGGGCAGCTAGGTGCTAAGGCAGACGGTGATGGTGAAGGGGCCCCTGTTGAAGATGGGGTGGTGGAGCATGCAGGGCTCTGGGGCATGTCTTCATCCCTGGAGTGGAAGTCCAGGACAAGATCTTTGGGGGCCCCTGAGATGATGCCTAGGGGTGGTTGAGGGAATCAGTGTTGGACCTCCACATATCTCTGATGTGTAGTAATGGGCTCTCCTGAGAGCTGTTTTACTTTTAGACTGCAGGGAGATTGAGACATTGCCAGGCACCCTGTGTGGCCTGAGAAGGAGCTACCCAATCTAACCAAATAATTTGCTTATGGAAAGTTATATACTTGGGGAAAAATTACTCTGGATATAATATTTTTTTTTCTTTTTGGTTTTTCGAGACAGGGTTTCTCTGTGTGGCCTTGGCTGTCCTGGACTCGCTTTGTAGACCAGGCTGGCCTCAAACTCACAGCGATCCACCTGCCTCTGCCTCCCAAGTGCTGGGATTAAAGGCGTGTGCCACCACCGCCCGGCTATAATATTTTTTTTTTAAACCCCAATAAATCAAAAGAGAAACACAGGGGTTTTAGCACCTGCCCCGTGGCCTGGGTCTGACCTTCTTCCTCTCCCATTCCGGCGGTGCCCACAGCGAACCCATCCTACGTGCCTCCACCCCAGTGCCAGCCGGGCGAGTTTGCCTGTGCCAACAACCGCTGCATCCAGGAGCGCTGGAAATGTGATGGTGACAATGACTGCCTGGACAACAGTGACGAGGCCCCAGCCCTGTGCCGTGAGTCACCCTCCCCACCCCTGGCGGCAGAGGCAGCAAGGTGTTGGATTTGCCCACACCTGAGTGAACCAGAGACTCCACTCTGACCCCTGACCTTTATCCTCTCCCCCCACCCCACCTCCCCAGATCAACACACCTGCCCCTCGGACCGGTTCAAATGTGAGAACAACCGGTGCATCCCCAACCGCTGGCTCTGTGATGGGGACAACGATTGTGGCAACAGTGAGGATGAGTCCAATGCCACCTGTTCAGGTGTGGAATGGGGGCCACAGTAGTGGGGACCCAGGGCTGGGCGGACAGAGGAGCCTCGGGGAAGGAAAGAAAAGAGCCTGCCTGCATATCTAGAGCAGAGGGGAGGAAGCTGTGGAGCCTCCCGTACCCTGCCAGGACGGACAGACCAACGGAGTGGGTGTACAGGGGAGCGGACGCAACTCTAGACACAGATGACGAGAAATATGGATGAGCCTTTCCCCAAAGATCCCAGAGATTTCTGGGGAGATGGGGTCAGGCACCAGTGTGATTTGGGACACTAGGGAATAACATCTCAAACAGAGGGAGAGGATGGGGAGGAGGTGGGGGGAGGAGAGGACAGACAGGAAGAGAGAGGGACTGGATGACAAACACCTACACCTGACTCGCCCCCCCTCCCCACCCCCCAGCTCGCACCTGCCCACCCAACCAGTTCTCCTGTGCCAGTGGCCGCTGCATCCCCATCTCCTGGACCTGTGACCTGGATGACGACTGTGGGGACCGGTCTGATGAGTCAGCCTCCTGCGGTAAGGGAGACAGCAGGAAAGTCAGCTGGCTGAGGGGAGGGGAGGGGAGGGACAGAGCCTGTGTCCCTGGGCCTGGAGTACGTTGTCTCTGTGGCCCTGGTGAGTTTTATCTGCAGCAGGGGACGGCAGCCCTCTGTCTCAAATGTTCATTGGGGGGGGGGGCTCGGGGGCCTTGTGTTGGTCCCTAGCAGGGGTGAATGGGCCCTGACCTGGCTCTGCTAAAGGCTCCTGCTTGTGGAATGGCCCCCTTCACCACCGACTCAGTGTGGCTTTGAGGGCCCTATTCGACTGTTCTTTCTCTTTCTCTCTGACAGCTTATCCAACCTGCTTCCCCCTGACTCAGTTTACCTGCAACAACGGCAGATGTATTAACAGCAACTGGCGATGTGACAATGGTGAGAGCTGGCCTCCCTCCTCTTACTGTTATGCCTAGGAAAGCCAGAAGCCATAGCTGGGGGTGGGGGGATCTAGGGGGGGGGTGCAGATGGAGACCTTGGGCTCAAGCTGCAGCTCTCTGTGGTGCACAGAAACCCCGGGGGATTGGCTAGGAGAAATGAGGAGGAGCCAGAAATACCACAGGGGTACCAAAGTGGGCAGAAGGAAGGCCCTGCTGTTGCATCATCAGCCTGCCTTAGCAGGGCAGGGCTGTCCCCCCTCTGGTAGGACACAAGGGGCTGAGGAAAGCTGGGTAAGGAGAGAGGCAGAGCAAGGAGCCTCGGGCCCATCCCCTTCTCCCTACATCCCCTGTCTCTTGGGGTTCTTACTGTATGCCCCCAAGCTCTGGGCTTGGGAGCACACCTGAAGGTCAGCCACGGACCAGGTGACATCAGCCCTGAACCACAGGGGCGGCAGTGTGCGTAACCACATACACATGTGTGTGTTGTCGTGTGTGCTGTTTCGGGGGGGGGGGGTCCATCCTGTCTGGCGTGGTGTTGTGTTGTGCCGTGATGCGCTGCCGCAGTGGCTCCTGCCCTGGCTCATACCTGACGACGGGTTGGGTCAGCGCCATGATTCCCTCCCCCTGGCTGCGTCTCAAGTGCCAATGGTTGCCCTGGCGGTTTCTGTGTTTCAGAGAAGGATTGTGGGGACGGCTCTGACGAAAAGACCTGTCCTGAGCCTGCCGGTCAGTGCATAGAGGCACATGCACCATCACCCCACAGCCCCCAATGGGCCTCAGCCTCCCCCAGTCCCCTAGGCTGCCTGGCCCAGAGCTGCCAGGACAAACACAGACAAAAACCACAGAGGCTGTTTCAGGGAAGCAGCCCCAGGGTGGGCTCAGGGCTGCTCAGAGGAGACGTAACAGAGGTGGTACTGAGGAAACTGAGACTTGGGGGAGGAACGCAAAGAGGACTGGCTAGCCTCAGTCTTTGAGAATCCGGTCAGCGCAGAGGGAAGTCAGTCGCCCTATGACTTAGGAGGCAGGACGTTCAGCGCAGACAGACGCCTACGTCACTAGACTTTCCCTAACCTCGGCTGTAGGCAAGTTCCGGGGAGCCAGCACCCAATGCAATGCCAGTGTCTGGCTATGTCAAGGTCAGGGTGTGGCTGGATCAAGGCCTTTCCAGCCAGCCAAGTCTCACCTACACCCCACCTTCCTTTCTGTCCCAAACCAGAGGAACCTCTGCCTAGCCACTACCACCCCCACCCCCAAAGTAAACGGTCCCTGCCTCCAGCCCCAGCTTTCTTGAGACTGGGGAAGGGGCCTCCTGGAGCCCACTCACTGCCCTCCCTCCCCACACTGCCCAGCCTGTGGGCCATGGTGCATGCTGCAGTCTATGCAGTTTCTGTGTCTTTTCTGTTTGTTATTTTCTCAGTTGGGGGGGGGGCAGGTCATGGGCGGGAACGAGGGGGCAGAGTGGGTCAAGCTGTGGGGGTTCACGGGAAAGGCTGCTCTGCTGACCATGCCCTTTCCTTCTCCCCTGCTTCTCCCCCCCCCAGACAACGATTGTGGGGACAACAGCGACGAGGCCGGCTGCAGCCACTCCTGCTCTAGCACCCAGTTTAAGTGCAATAGCGGGAGATGCATTCCTGAGCACTGGACATGCGACGGGGACAATGACTGCGGGGACTACAGTGATGAGACGCATGCCAACTGTACCAACCAGGGTGAGCACCTTGGACTAGCATTCATCCGGCCACATCCCACCCCTGCCCCGCCCCTGCCCTGCCCCTGCCTGCCTTGTCACTACCCAGGAACCCTGAGATCCATGAAGTTTTTGCCCCTTGTCCTTGAGGAGGTTCCAGTTCCATAGGAGGGAGAGATTGCTGGGATATCGTTGTCACACACTGTTAAGAGTGAGGGCTTGGCAGTTGGGTGGCCTTAGGTTTCAGCTCCAAACCCTGTGACTTGTTATCTGAGTGGCCTTGGGCAGCTTATTTAATCTCTGTGGGCCTCGCCTCTGAGTTTCTTTACAAAACACTGACGTGGCTCTGCTGACGGGGAGGTTGGAGAGGTAGGCACAGGAGAGAGGCACAGGTATCTGTCTGTGGAGCAGTGGGTAGACAGGAAGTTTAGGTGGGTCCAGTGGCCCACACCTATAATCCCACCTCACAAGAGGCTAAGACAGGAGGATGGATCCCTGAGGTTGGCCTGTCCCAAAGAAGGAAAGAAAGAAGAAAGAGAACAAAGGGTTGGAAGGAGAGCAGAGAAGCGCCCAGTACCCAGGCTATGAGGCCTCTCAGAGGAGGATGAGTTTCCTGAAGGTCACAGGTCCTCTCTGGGGGTGTTGGCGTCTCAGCTCTGGCCCATCACTGCCGTGAAAGACAGCAAATACAAGATGGTTCTGGCTTTAAGAAAAAATCAGAAATGTCCCTTTTTTCCCCCTATGAAATTTCCTGGGGGTTTGGGGGTTTGTTTGTTTTGAGACAGGGTTTCTCTGTGTAGCCTTGCCTGTCCTGGACACACTTTGTAGACCAGGCTGGCCTTGAGCTCACAGCAATCCACCTGCCTCTGTCTCTCTGAGTGCTGGGATTACAGGTGTGCACCACCGCCACCCCGGCTAAATGTACTGTATTTTAAAGCTGGCATCTTTAATTTTCTAAGGTTTCTGCAGCTCAGTACCACAAACTGAGTGACTTAAACAAAAGTGCACTTCCCCACAGAACATATTGGCCTTCCTTTGTGTGAGATGCATTATCCCGTGCCTGCTCTCCTCTTCACGTGCTGTCTTCCCTCAGTATGTCTGTCCCTGGGTCCAAGTGTTTGTTTTTATAGGAGCATTAATACTGTTAATTGGGCCCTACCCCAGTGATTTCAATCTGCAAAAACACTACTGCCAAACAGGGCGGTCGTGGCAGGTGTGGTGGGTTCAGCATCTTTTTAGGGACTATAGTTCAGCTTGACCAGGTCACAAACATTTCTTCAAGCCTCACATGACCCATGGACTGCCAGCTAGTCTCTGCCTCCGCATTAGGATTGTGCTAGGTGCCATGGACCATCCACTGTGCATCCAGCAGCACCGCCAAGGCAGTCACAGGAGGCTCAGGAGGCAGCAGCTGTCTCTGCAGGGTCACCTCTGGAAAGGACTTGGCCTAGGAAGGGATCCCAGCAGGCTGTGTGAAACAGAGCAGGCCTTGCCCAACAAGCCAGGCAAACCTGAAGGAATGGCTTCCTCTGTGCAGGCAGTGGGTGGAGTTGGGGTGGGTGGACCTGTCGTGTGGGATCAGAGACCTGGTTGGTGGTATGGTTAGCCTGTGGTTCTGAGCCTCCCAGACCTAGGACCCTACTGGAGCAGGTCGGTCTGACTAGGTAGCGGAGAGTGTGGACTGTGAGACTTCCTGTGGGTTAGAGGTGGCTTGGAAACTCGAAAGTAAAGACTAAAGGGGAAACTGAACTCCGAGGTGAGGGCTGGGCAGGCCAGTCAGATGGAAGACACCTCATGCAGGGACAAGAAACTGAGGCTACTCTGCAAGCATTTGAGAGTCTGGCAGAGGGCTGACCTGGGAGGCACTGGGCAGCTTTGGGAGATTGTATGATGTTTGTGGTCCTTTTTTCTTTTTTTAAAGATTTATTAGCTGGGTGTGGTGGTGCATGCAGGTGGATCTCTGTAGTTCAAGGCCAGCCTGGTCTTCAAAGTGAGTCCAGGACAGCTAAGGCTACATAGAGAGACCCTGTCTCAAAAAAAAAAAAAAAAAAAAAAAAAAAAAAAAAAAAATTTATGTATATGAGTATGCTGTCTTCACACACATCAGAAGGCATCTAATCCTACTACAGATGGTTGTGAGCCACCATGTGGTTGCTGGGAATTGAACTCAGGACCTCTGGAAGAGCAGCCAGTGCTCTTAACCACTGAGCCATCTCTCTAGCCCCATTGCTGGTACTTTTGAAAGGCAACCCTGGAAAGAAATTAGATTGAACTTCAGGCACCTTGGGTTAGGCAAGTCAGATCCTAGGTGTGGCAGCGTGAGACCCAGCCCCATTACCTGACCATCAGTGCTCACATGTGGGTGGCATTTCCACTATTGTCACTGGCCTACAGGGTCACATGGGATACAGGACAATCCTGATGGACCGGTGAGCTTGTGCCCCAACCCTGCCCTCAGACTGCCAGCTCTCTGCACACATGGGGAAAAATGCTGAGACCTTCAGCTCCCATGACCATCTGACCTATGCCCCTTATGTGTCCCTCCCCATGGGTCCATCTCAGAGGCTTCCCCCGGATGTGCAACTTCACGTATCCTGGTAGCTTCACTCTCACAACTCACATCCCTGCCTGAAGTGATTTCTGCTCGGAAGCCGACCTGTCTTATCTGAAATGTCATCCCATCAGCCTGCAGTTGTGGCCCAGAGCTAGACCCTAAGTTATGTGGGGGCCAGTGCCTGGGACAGCACCTAGACCATAGCTGGCACTCAGTGTGGAGTAAATGTGGGAAACAAATGAGCTTGGATGCATTTGAACTCTGTCCTGACAAAATAAATACTCAGCCAGTCAACATCTCATGAGTGTAGAAAAGGGGCATTAGATAAAATGGTCACCCGAGGTCCTTGAAGATGTGACATCTGACTGTCTTGATGAATTGTTGCTGGCAGGCTGTGGGCAGGCTCACAGGATGCTCTGGGCCTCCTCAGCTTGGCGCCCAGGCTAGGCAGAGGTGGGAAAGGTCTGTCCCAGGGTGCCTCTCCTTCCTGATATGCCCCCCCCACGGTGTCCTCCAGCCACAAGACCCCCTGGAGGCTGCCATACGGATGAGTTCCAGTGCCGGCTAGATGGCTTGTGCATCCCCCTGCGATGGCGCTGTGACGGGGACACTGACTGCATGGACTCCAGTGATGAGAAGAGTTGTGAAGGGGTGACCCACGTTTGTGACCCAAATGTCAAGTTTGGCTGCAAGGACTCAGGTGAAAAAGAGGATTCAAACGTGGCAGCGTGGGGAAGAGGAGGAGGCCATGTTGGGGACTTCACGGCAGCATGATATTGTGGGGGAGGACAGAGCAAGAAAGGGCCGGTGTCTGCGCGAAGGACCCTGGGAACCCAAACCCTGGCCAGAACTGAGCGTCAGCACCTTCTGCAGGCTCCTACCATCTTAGTTGCCTGTGTGAATTCGGCAGAAGCGGTTTCAGGGTTCACAGTGGGCTGTGAGCACACCAGTGAAGATGCTATTTGATAAACACACGGGGGTCTGGGCAGGGCACACTGACGCCCCGTCTCCGTGCCAGGCCCCTCATTCTGCACCTATCCCATCCCTCAGCTCGGTGCATCAGCAAAGCGTGGGTTTGCGACGGTGACAGCGACTGTGAAGATAACTCTGACGAGGAGAACTGTGAGGCCCTGGCCTGCAGGCCGCCCTCACACCCCTGTGCCAACAACACCTCCGTCTGCCTGCCCCCCGACAAGCTGTGTGACGGCAAAGATGACTGTGGAGACGGCTCTGATGAGGGCGAGCTCTGCGGTGAGGCCCTGGCAGGTCCTGGGGTCAGCAGTGTGGAGAGGCATCTGGGGCCAGGGCAGGTCTGTAGGAAAGGGTCCGGGGGCAGGAGTGGGCAGCTACTTGGATGTCTCTAAACGCGTGCATTGGTCTAGGGCTTGCCTTGGCCCTGTATGAAACACCCCGCACTCCTACAGCGCAGTGAGGCAGTAACAGTAGTTTCCAGATGAAGAAGAGAAGGCACAAATCCCTTAAATAAACTAGTGCACTCTGAAGGCATGCCTTATGGGGGGAGGAGTGGTTAGAACTCCTGACCTGGAACAGACTCTCCCCTCAGTCAGACCACTGACTAGGGAGGCCAGGCTGGAACTGAGGTACAGGGTCAAGGTATGAGCTAAGCTGACTTCTGGAGGCGGGAGTGGGGATGTGACTGGGCTCGCAGAAATGGGCAAAATGTGCAAAATGAATGAGGGGGTACAGGGTCAAGTTCAGGGAGGTCTGAGCAGGGTGACCTCTCTGTCCCAGAGCAGACAGGGACACCTGACTTCTCGGAAAGGGAGGAGGGAAGGGAAAGCCACCGGAGACTGGCCCAGAAACTGCTGACATGTTGGCAGCAGGGTCATAAGTTCCAGGGCATGTCAGGGGTCAGGACATCTCCCTCTGCACCCTCCGCCACACTGAACCTGAGTAAGGAAAGATCAAAGAAAGGGGCCTTGACCTAAGGACCCTCCCATAGAGGAGGCAAAATGCCCAGGCCTCAAACATAGACATAGAGGGTACAGGACAGAGAGAGAAAGACAGACAGACAGACAGACAGACAGAGAGAAGAAGGGATGATGGGCCTAGGTGTCCCAGTCCTGGTCCTGAGGGAGCCTGGGCAGGGAGGCAGAGACTTAGTAAGGGTCATGGGTAAGGGCTCCAGGCTTGGAATGGATTCAAACAAACAAACAAACAAACAATAACATCAGCAACAAAAAACCCCAACCAAAACAAAGAAAAAACTTGAAGGCCCCACAGGGCCATGTCCTGCCTCCTCCCAGATCTTTACCCCAGGCCTGTCCCCTACCTGTCTCTCCCCCTCCCCCCCCCCCCAGACCAGTGTACTCTGAATAACGGCGGCTGTAGTCACAACTGCTCGGTGGCCCCTGGCGAAGGCATTGTGTGCTCCTGCCCACTGGGTATGGAGCTGGGACCTGACAACCGTACCTGCCAGATCCAGAGCTACTGTGCCAAGCACCTCAAATGCAGCCAAAGATGTGACCAGAACAAGTACAGCGTGAAGTGCTCCTGTTACGAGGGCTGGGTCTTGGAGCCTGATGGCGAGAGCTGCCGCAGTCTGGGTAAGGCCGCATCCCTGAGGTACAGTGGGCTGGGCGCTTAAGTGGCCAAATGCGGAAGGTGGGGGGGGGGGGCAGAAACCCCTGCGTGTGCCTGGATAGAGAGTCACAGAGGCTTTCGTGTGAGCCCTTCGCTGACTGGATCGTGCCTCCCCACCAGATCCCTTCAAACCATTCATCATCTTCTCCAACCGACACGAGATCAGGCGCATAGACCTTCATAAAGGGGACTACAGCGTCTTGGTGCCCGGCCTGCGCAATACCATCGCCTTGGACTTTCACCTCAGCCAGAGCGCCCTCTACTGGACGGACGTGGTAGAGGACAAGATCTACCGGGGAAAGCTGCTGGACAACGGAGGTGACTTGCTGGGCCTGGGAGTGGTGCCAGGATCACACACACAGATGGCACTTGGGCACTCGGAGGTCACAGACCCAGATCCAGGTGGCCCCAAACCTGAGCCTTCTTCTCCTCGCTTCCCTGTTAATTGGGTTAGATTTTGCTTTGGGTCTCAGAGCCTGATGCCCCATAATTATCGTCAGCATTGCTGCTAGCCTGATAATTAAGAAAATGATCACCCTTTCTTTGGAATGGCCTGAAGCCTGGCTCCCCAATCTTTGAGTTTCAGGCTTAGAAGGAAAATGCCAGGTAGGGTAGGAACATCTGAGCCAATGTAGGGTTGGCATACCCTCTGTCTCACGATAGCCTGAGCCACCACAGGCTCAGTATTGAGCCTCTATTGTACACCGGGCACTTGGACACAGCAGTGATCAAGAAAGCTTTATTTATTATGTATGCAGTGCTCTGCCTGCATGTACACCTGCACACCAGAAGAGGACATCAGATCACAGGATAGACGTGAGTCACCATGTGGTTGCTGGGGATTGAACTCAGGACCTCTGGAAGAGCAGACAGTGCTCTTAACCTCTGAGCCATCTCTCCAGCCCTCCAGACAGTTTTAAGTTGTGGGTCACGGTGGGTCCCTGAGGAGATGGCATCTGAACAGAGGCAAGGAAAAGCATGGTTTAATAGAGGAATTTGCATTGTTCACTATAAAAGAAACCAGAAAACATCTCAAATGTCCACTTCCAGGAGACCAGCTAAGTAAAGTGATCTGCTCACCACATGCCAGTCTCTGAAATAATAAGACACATGGGTGTGCTAACCTAGAGTGTCTTCAGGACGTCCTACGTCATTTCTAACAAGTGCTGTCCTGCTGAGCGTGGTGGCGCACACCTTTAATCCCAGCACTCGGGAGGCAGAGGCAGGTGGATCTCTGTCAGTGCGAGGCCAGCCTGGTCTACAAATCGAGTCCAGGATAGCCAAGGCTAACACACAGAGACCCTGTCTCGAAAAAAAGAAAAACAAAACAAAACAAAAAACTCAAGTGCCGTCTCAGAAGCTTCCACCCCCCCACTTCCTTTCTGAGGTTACCCTACATGCAGAAAGTGGCTGCCCTTGCCCCCTTCTCCAGCAGCTCCCTTTTCCACCTACCTCCCAGTGGGAAAGAGTGTTGGGAATACCGCCCATGGGAGCTGGCCCTTCAGTGATCTTGGCAGAAGTGTCAGGATGAAGGGACCCTGTCACTGAGGGACCCTGGGATTCACACCTCTGCCATGCCCCGCCCAGGGGTCTCTAACCACAAACAACCTCTCCTCCTAGCCCTGACTAGCTTTGAGGTGGTGATTCAGTATGGCTTGGCCACGCCGGAGGGCCTGGCCGTAGACTGGATTGCAGGCAACATCTACTGGGTGGAGAGCAACCTGGACCAGATTGAAGTGGCCAAGCTAGATGGGACCCTCCGAACCACCCTGCTGGCAGGGGACATTGAACACCCAAGAGCAATCGCACTGGACCCTCGGGATGGGTGAGGACTCTAGCTGTACCTCTCTAGCCCCTGTTCAGCCTGACCAAGGACGCCTGTCTTCTTGGTACCCTTGATCCTCCACCCCCTACCCCCACCCCCATACACACATGTCTTATCATGGGGCTGCCACCCCCAACTTTGTCCCTTCTGACTCTCTCCCTAGGATTCTGTTTTGGACAGACTGGGATGCCAGTCTGCCACGAATTGAGGCAGCGTCCATGAGTGGGGCTGGGCGCAGAACCATCCACAGAGAGACAGGCTCCGGGGGCTGGCCCAACGGGCTCACCGTGGACTACCTGGAAAAGCGCATCCTCTGGATCGATGCCAGGTCAGCGGCACTCCGCCAAGCAGGGCTGAGGCAGGCAGCAGCACCACCTGGGCAGGGGAGGGGCCGGGACCAGCAGGGACAAAGTGAAGCCAGCACCACGAGAGGGCTGGGCAGAAGGAGCAGAGTGGCGACCTGCGCCTCTCCACCATCCCCTCTGCTAAGCGCTCTGTCAGCCCAGCGCAAAGAGAAGGTGCCAGTTTCCTAACTTTGCACCAAAGCTCCAGGTGACAGCTGCAACCCTGGGAAGGCAATCACAAGGCTAGACTCCCAACCTGTTGGATTTACCCCCACCCCACCCCACCCCCCGCAGTCTTACATTCCTTCTTTAGTCATGGGCAAAAGCTCAGGAAGAAGAGTTCCCTGTGTACTCAGTTGGGGGGCGGGCATTGGCAGCGTGAGAAAAGGTGAGTGCCTGGGCATGGAACACCATTGCTGAGACCATCACTGATTCTGCCCTCAATTGTTACACCCCCAGGTCAGATGCTATCTACTCAGCCCGGTATGATGGCTCCGGCCACATGGAGGTCCTTCGGGGACACGAATTCCTGTCACACCCATTTGCGGTGACACTGTATGGTGGGGAGGTATACTGGACCGACTGGCGGACAAACACACTGGCCAAGGCCAACAAGTGGACTGGCCACAATGTCACCGTGGTGCAGAGGACCAACACCCAGCCCTTCGACCTGCAGGTGTATCACCCTTCCCGGCAGCCCATGGGTAAGGGACTTGTGCCTTACAGGTAGCTGAAAAGGAGCCACTAGCCATTGGACAGGGAGGGTGCTAGAAGAGTGGGGGAGGTGGGGGGAAGGTGGAGAGGGAGCTGTGCTGGCACAGAGAGGATGAGGGTTCGGGTGGGATCCAGGTGAGAAGATCTGGGTGAGCAGGGCCAGGTAGGTCACAGGATGCTCTTGCTGTCTTCTCTCTGGGTCAGCTCCAAATCCATGCGAGGCCAACGGGGGCCGGGGCCCTTGTTCCCACCTGTGCCTCATCAACTACAACCGGACTGTTTCCTGTGCTTGTCCTCATCTCATGAAGCTCCACAAGGACAACACCACCTGCTACGGTAGGAAGCCACTTCCCCCAACAGCTGTGGGTAAACTGAGGCCGAAGGAGAGGTCTGAGGTCCCTAGTGTTAAGCAAAGGACTGACTGTCAGTGTGGGAAGAAGCTACAGCTGCCGGGATCTGACATAGGTGGCACTGCCTCTTTGCGGTGGCTCTCAATCCGTGGGTCACGACCCTTTCACGGGGTCACCTATCAGATACCCCGCATATCAGATTTTGACGTTATAATGAATTAACAATAGCAAAACCATAGGTATGAGGTAGCAATGAAAATGATTGTATGGCTTGGTGGGGGGTGGGTGGGAAGGGCAGGGGGCGGGTGGGGGGAGAGAGTTACCACAACATGAGAAACTGTATTAAAGGGTCACAGCATTAGGGAGGTTGAGGGCCACTGTCATAGCAAAGGCAAAGGACTGCCTTCAGTGACTGGCCTGCGCCCCACAGAGTTTAAGAAGTTCCTGCTGTACGCACGTCAGATGGAGATCCGGGGCGTGGACCTGGATGCCCCCTACTACAATTACATCATCTCTTTCACGGTGCCCGACATCGACAACGTCACAGTGCTGGACTATGACGCCCGCGAGCAGCGAGTTTACTGGTCTGATGTGCGGACACAAGCCATCAAGCGGGCGTTCATCAATGGCACAGGCGTGGAGACCGTCGTCTCTGCAGGTTTTGGCCCTGTCCCCCGACACCAACCATGTCCTGTGGCCCCGATACCATTTCCCCAAACTTTGTCTCCATTTACTGCTCTTAGCCCCAGTTTCTCAACCCTCGGCTCCCCGGAAACCATCCTCTCCTCAGCCCATACCGACCACCACCCCCTCCCTGTTTGTGCCTTCAGACTTGCCAAACGCCCATGGGCTGGCTGTGGACTGGGTGTCCCGAAATCTGTTCTGGACAAGTTACGATACCAACAAGAAGCAGATTAACGTGGCCCGGCTAGACGGCTCCTTCAAGAACGCTGTGGTGCAGGGCCTGGAGCAGCCGCACGGCCTGGTTGTCCACCCGCTTCGTGGGTCAGTCTGTATGGCTCAGGGCTTCGGAACGCCCCTGTGAGAGGAGGGAGAAGAGAGCCCTTAACCCTCTCTTCTCTGTTCTTTTCCCAGAAAGCTCTACTGGACCGATGGGGACAACATCAGTATGGCCAACATGGATGGGAGCAACCGCACTCTGCTCTTCAGTGGCCAGAAGGGCCCCGTGGGTGCGCACTCGCCCTGCTTGCTCCTGCAGGCCTCCAATTCCCCAGTTAGGAGATGCTCCTGGTACCTCTCCCCAGTGCCCTGGGCCTCTCCCAGCCCCCAGCTTTAGTGCCTGTTCTCAATCCCACCTTGTCCCAGACCCACACAGCCTTGGCATACTCTGTTCCCGGCCCGGCCCTGAGTCTGGCCCCGGTGCCAGGTTCCATGGCTGTGACACCCGTTCCCTTTTCCAGGGTTGGCTATTGACTTCCCCGAGAGCAAGCTCTACTGGATCAGCTCTGGGAACCATACGATCAACCGCTGTAATCTGGACGGGAGCGGGCTGGAGGTCATCGATGCCATGAGGAGCCAGCTGGGCAAGGCCACTGCGCTAGCCATCATGGGTGAGGGCTGGGTGGGGAAGGGTGGAAGGTAGGGTAAGGGCGGGCACAGCGGGGCTGGGTGGTGGTGGGGAGTCTCCCGTGGGCCGCCCCAAAGGTCTTAATCCCACCTGTTGCCGCAGGGGACAAGCTGTGGTGGGCAGACCAGGTGTCGGAGAAGATGGGCACGTGCAACAAGGCCGACGGCTCCGGGTCGGTGGTGCTTCGCAATAGCACCACATTGGTTATGCATATGAAGGTGTATGACGAGGGCATCCAGCTAGGTAGGCAGTGGGTGAGGGCCGTGGCGCCCAGAGGGTCTGCAGCAGTAAGGATGGGGGACTAGGAGAGTGGCTTCAGAGCTGGCCTCATGAGCAGCCTGCCAGAACAGTGGGGCGAGGGCACGCAGGGTGGGCTAGGCTCCCCTCATCACCCACAGGGGCTTCTTTTCCTCACCGCCCCCCTCCCCCACACTGAGGTGGACTCAGTCTAGCAGAAAAAGTCCAGGGGTCTAGGAAGACAAAAGGCCTGAGAGGTGGACTGGGTGGGACCCCAAGGTGAACCCAGTGAGCATCCTGTCTCTGAGCAGCCCAAGCCCGTCCCCTACGAAGGCCGGCTCGGCTCACCGTTTCTTTCTGTCCACCCGCCCTTCCACAGAACATGAGGGTACCAACCCCTGCAGTACCAACAATGGAGACTGCTCCCAGCTCTGCCTGCCAACGTCAGAGACGACGCGCTCCTGCATGTGCACAGCTGGCTATAGCCTCCGGAGTGGACAGCAGGCCTGCGAGGGTCAGTTGCTGGCATCTCCTCTCTGCCTAACCTTGCCCCCACCTGCTCCTACCCTACTGCTATACCGTGCGCTTGGGAAAGAGTGCTCATCACATAAACCCAGGAGTCTCCTGGCTTAGATGGTTATCAGTTATCGTGTGCCACTCTTCTGGTTCTATGGACAAAAGCTTGACCCAGAAGAACGGACCAGCATATAGCAAGAAGCTGGACCACAAAATGGATGTGACTGTGTGGTGCCTGCAGTAGGTTTTAATGAGATAGACACGGGGTGATAGAGGCAGGCCAGCTGGGCAGAAGAGGCGCGCTCTGCCCTGGATTTTATAGAATGGGTAGCAGCATTTGGTCCTTGGAGAAACAGGTTGGTGGTACAGTGGTGGTGTGCTTAGCGTGCCCTGAGCCACGTGGACACACGGTGAGGGCACACACTCATACTATACAAGACGTGAGATAATGTGTCTAAACAGTCAGGTGGGCAGACTGTGGCAAGGCTATGATAAGGCCCCGAGCTAGGGCGGGGCCCCTGTGGGTCCTGGGCCAGGAGTGCCTAGAAAGTGGTGTTGGGAGATTATCCTGGCGGCAGAAAGCTTCCCAGAATGGGGGAGGGAGAAACCCAGGCAGTTAGACCAGTTAGGAGACTCTTAGGAGTGAGGGAGGGGCCAGACTCTAGGCCCCGGCTGCCCAGCAGGGAAGGGATGAAACTCAACATTTCACAAGACCTTGCTGCTGTACAAGCTTGCCCTAGGACAGCCCTTTTCTCCCCAAGGGCTCTGCCAGAACCCTCCTGCTTTGATGTAGGTGGGTGTTACAGAAAGGAACACTCGGCAGAGCAAAATGGAAACATAGTTTCTTTGCTGCTCAGCCCCCTTGGAGCCCTGAAGGTGCCTGTGTAAGCCGAAGGTATCTCCGGAGACTTTTAGCGTCCTGGGTTCCCCACATGCACTTGACCACATCTTTTTCTTTTCACAGAGCTCAGGCAACCAATGTGGGGGGATTCCCCTGGGCACACAAAGAGATGAGAGTCAGGGAGGCCTGGGGGGAATGCATAGATAGTGGTGCCTCCTGGGAAATGGGAAAACTGGGAACAAGACTGGCACAGGGGCAAGCAAGGTGCTGGGAACTTTGTGTTGGGAAAGGATTTGGAATAGAGCAGAGGCAAAGAGAAACCTAAGGTCAGTTGTCTGCCCGGAGCCTCACAGCTCTCAAGTCCTGAGAGCCTTGGAAGGAAGACTCAGAGTGGAATTAAGTGGCAGGCAGAGTGCAGAGAAGAAAAAAGTAAATCTCTTTCTGCCCTCTAGTGGTGATTAGTGGTTCTGCAGGTGGTCCCTCAGAGCTGGAGCTCTTAGAGGCCCTACCCAGTCAGGTGCCATCTCCTGTCCAAGCTCCAGGCCTCAAATATGGTGTGTGTTGAGGTCAAGGAGGTGGGTGGAAGAAACTGTAGAAAGGAAAGCAGAGAAGAACAACTTGAGGGCGCCAGCCTAGCTCCATCAGCAAGGCTCACGCCTGACGTGTGTCCTTGTGTCTCAGGCGTGGGCTCTTTTCTCCTGTACTCCGTGCATGAGGGGATCCGGGGGATCCCACTGGACCCCAATGACAAGTCAGATGCCCTGGTCCCGGTGTCGGGGACTTCACTGGCTGTTGGAATCGACTTCCATGCGGGTGAGTGTTGGCCTTGGGGATTGGTTGACGTGCAATAGTAGCTCATGGTGGGGGTGGGGTTGTGACACTCTGTAGTCCTCGAAAAGCTGCCTATACCCCTGTAGTGGCTGACTTGCTCCTTCCTGCTACCCCGCCCCCCCCCACTTCCAAGCAAGCACCTGTACCTCCATCTTCCCTCGTTGCTATTCTGCCCTCTAGTGGCAGCCCCCCCCACCCCTTGCCTCTGTGTTGATGAGTGTTTTTTTTTGTTTTGTTTTGTTTTTTTAAGATTTATTGCAAATGAGTGCTTTATCTGCAGAAGAGGGCATGGTTGTGAACCACCATGTGGTTGCTGGGAATTGAACTCAGGACCTCTGGAAGAGCGGGCGGCGCTCTTACTCACTGAGCCATCTCTCCAGCCCTGATGAGTGAGTGTTCTTATATCTTATACCTGCCTCTCTGCTTCCAGAAAACGACACTATTTATTGGGTGGACATGGGCCTGAGTACCATCAGCAGGGCCAAGCGTGACCAGACATGGCGAGAGGACGTAGTGACCAATGGCATCGGCCGCGTGGAGGGCATTGCAGTGGACTGGATTGCAGGTGAGCAGCGGAGGGGGCATGCTTTAGGGGAAAGGCCATGGGCCGAGGGGGTGTGAGTTCTGAGGTGATATGGGTAGGAGCTAATGGGAGCCATGGGGGAAATTTGGATGGAAAGGGGCCGAATACAAGGCGCCCTACCGATCTTCCTGATCCCTACTGACTCCTTCAGGCAACATCTACTGGACAGACCAGGGCTTTGATGTTATCGAGGTTGCCCGGCTCAATGGCTCCTTCCGTTACGTGGTCATTTCCCAAGGTCTAGACAAGCCTCGGGCCATCACTGTCCACCCAGAGAAAGGGTAAGGAGTGAGGCAAGCTGGCTTGCATCTTTTGACCACAATGTGTACGACAAGGCCGCAACTCCTGCAGGGGTGGGGCTCTGACCCCCCACTTCCATCCCCGCCCCACAGGTACTTGTTCTGGACTGAGTGGGGTCATTACCCACGCATTGAGCGGTCTCGCCTCGATGGCACGGAGAGAGTGGTGCTGGTCAACGTCAGCATCAGCTGGCCCAATGGCATTTCGGTGGACTATCAGGTACAGATACTCCCTGGGGTCTGACGGAGTAGAAGGTCCTAGCCCTGTGCCTTTCCTCTCAGCCTCTCTGTGGTTAGCCAAAAATCAGGGTTAGGCACGGCCCGGGAGTGGAGGAGGGTGTTATGGACTGTTCTGGCCCATTCGTCACCCAGAATAGTAACCTGCCCTATGGTGATGGAGGGTGGGAGCCTCAGAAGTGGAATGTGAGAACTCTGGGTGTAGTTGTGTATGCCCAACACCCAAAAGGATGAGGCAGGAGGATTGCTTCAAGTTTAAGGCTACGTTGGACTACCCTGTAAGACCCTGTCTCAAAAACTACAGATAGATAGATAGATAGATAGATAGATAGATAGACAGACAGACAGACAACAAAGAGGCTGCAATGGTGTTTGCCTAACATGCTTGGTCCTGGGTTTAGTCACCAATGCTGCAAACAACAGCAATCATAGTAAGTAATAAAAACTTGAAACTGGGGAGTGAGGTTGTGGTGCTACACAGGCCCACACACTTACTGCTGCCTGGGATGCAGGCACTGGCTAGGAGTTAGGGCCCTGAGGTGAGGTGGGTACTTCTGGCTGCAGGGCGGCAAGCTCTACTGGTGTGATGCCCGGATGGACAAGATCGAGCGCATTGACCTGGAGACGGGTGAGAACCGCGAGGTGGTCCTGTCCAGCAACAACATGGACATGTTCTCCGTGTCCGTGTTTGAGGATTTCATCTACTGGAGTGACCGGTGAGGCTGCGTCCTGCTTCCCCAATGTGCTCTTCTCCCTTATGGCTCCTTGGTTTGTACCTCTCTCATACTGCCTTTCCCTTCTCCAGGACTCACGCCAACGGCTCCATCAAGCGTGGATTCAAAGACAACGCCACAGACTCCGTGCCCCTGAGGACAGGCATTGGGGTGCAGCTTAAAGACATTAAGGTCTTCAACAGGGACAGGCAGAAAGGTGAGGCTAGGCTCTGGGCCAGGGCAGAAAGGGGACAAGGACAGGCTAGCCTTGGAGGAGGAAGGACCGTGTGAGAAGACAGAGCCTCTGTCCGGGGCACTTCCTGGTGACTCACAGGAGCCGAGGGGCAGAGAGGAAAGACTGAGTAGCAGAATCTGGGTCTGCGGTGTCATGGCTGAGCAAGGCTCGGCTGAGATTTCCACCTGGTCCGAGGCATTTCTCTGCGTTGTTCACTACTTCTGATGCTCTTTGCCCCAGGAACCAACGTGTGTGCCGTAGCCAATGGCGGGTGCCAGCAACTCTGCCTGTACCGGGGTGGCGGGCAGCGAGCCTGTGCCTGTGCCCATGGGATGCTGGCAGAAGACGGGGCTTCATGCCGAGAGTATGCCGGCTACCTGCTCTACTCAGAGCGTACCATCCTCAAGAGCATCCACCTGTCAGACGAGCGCAACCTCAACGCGCCGGTACAGCCCTTCGAAGACCCCGAGCATATGAAGAATGTCATCGCCCTGGCCTTTGACTACCGGGCGGGCGTCTCCCCAGGCACCCCTAACCGCATCTTCTTCAGCGACATCCACTTTGGGAACATCCAGCAGATCAATGACGATGGCTCGGGGCGGACCACCATCGTGGAAAGTGAGCCAAGCCCTGGTCCTCCCAAGAAGTGAGGTCAGGGAGGGGTGGTCAACACAGACTCGCACTCACAGGCACCAACCCACCCATTGCTCCTTTGAATCCCATCTGCTGTGGGCCGTGACCCCTTTCACAGGGGTCACATATCAGATATCGTACATGTCAGATATTCATTATAATTTGTAACAGTAGCAAAATTACAGTTATGAAGTAGCAATGAGCCGGGTGGTGGTGGCGCACGCCTTTAATCCCAGCACTCGGGAGGCAGAGGCAGGCGGATTGCTGTGAGTTCGAGGCCAGCCTGGTCTACACAGTGAGTCTAGGACAGCCAAGGCTACACAGAGAAACCCTGTCTCAAAAAACAAAAAAACAAAAACAAAAACAAAGAAGTAGTAATGAAACACCTTTATGGTTGGGGGGGTCACACAACATGAGGAATTGTATTAAAGAGTCACAGTGGCATCAGGATGGTTAAGAACCACACTGTCCTAAGGGCTATCCACATCCACTGCCTTTTTTCTTGAACTGTTCTTTTTGTTGTTGTTTTTCAAGACAGGGTTTCTCTGTGTAGCCTCAGCTGTCCTGGACTTGCTTTGTAGACCAGGCTGTCGTCGGACTCACAGCTATCCGCCTGCCTCTGCCTCTTGAGTGCTGGGATTACAGGCGTGCGCCACCATGCCCAGCCTTGGACTGGTCTCTTTATTTGGAGGCCAGGAGGAGGCACCTTCCTTCTTTGCACTGGCTTCATTCTGCCCCAGGTTACAAAGCACAGGCAGCAGACATGGCCCAGGGCATCTCTCCTCACGGAGGATTCAGTAACTCTCTTGACCTTCTTACCGTGAAGGCTGAGTGCAGCAGCCATTGGCTCTTCTAGAGCAGTGCTGTCCTTTACCTCTCGTTTTTCTCAGCCTCAGCTTTAGGCTGTCTACTTGGCCCTTCCTATTTTGCTCCACCCCAGCCCCCTTTTGAAACCTTCTTTGTAGCCACAGATGACCTCAATTTGAACTTCTGATCCTCCTGCGGGTATTTGCCCTGTACAGTGCTGAGGTCCTCTGGGGCTAGAGGTATGCACATACGGGCACATATGTGATACTAAGACTCAAACCCAGAGCTGTGTACATGTGAGGCAAGCGCTGTACTACCCGAGATTTATTCCCAGACACTGTTTGTCCCTCTCTTCATCCAGCAAGTCCATTCAGACTAGCCAGGCCCTGAGTTAGGTGTAGCATATACAACAGAAAAAAGGACAGAGCTGTCGGTCAGGCTCCTGGGACATTTTCTCTACAGTGTCCTGTCTGTGTCTAAAAACGGAGTGTCCGAGGGCTGGTGGAGGCAGGCTTAGCATGTACAGGACCTTGGGCCCGTCCCCAGCAGCTAAACTGGATACTCTTAATCTCAGTTTGATCAGGAGAGAGTGGGAGCCGGCCCCTCCCTTCAAACTGTTCAGCATACAGTGTGCCTGGCTTTCTGGCAGCCTCACAGACAAGTACTGAGGAGCCACAGAGCCTCCCCTGGCTGCCGCTAGCACCACTGTTCGGCGCTGTCTGTCTCTGCTTCTGCTTTTTAACCCTACCTTACATCTGCTTTATAAAGCATTCCAATTCAAGACCTCTGGAACTCAGGGCACTTTCCAGTCTGGCCCTAGATGGAATTCAGTTAACTGAACTCTCCCCCTCACACGAGAAAGCAGAATCCCAACCCCAAATTCTGAAGAGTGTGACCAAGTGTGGGGCAGGGAAGAAGGAAGGTACCATGGCACAGGTGGTGTGGGAGGCCTTGGGGTCCAGTCAGACCAAGGGCCCTCTGAGCTGAACCCACAATTCTCAGTGGAAGGATGCCTAGTCATCCCCTTAGCACCCACCAGTCTGCCCTGCATCTTTTCATTGGTCCCTCTCAACCTTTCTTCACAGATGTGGGCTCTGTGGAGGGCCTGGCCTATCACCGCGGCTGGGACACACTCTACTGGACAAGTTACACAACATCCACCATCACCCGCCACACAGTGGACCAGACTCGCCCAGGGGCCTTTGAGAGGGAGACAGTTATCACCATGTCTGGAGACGACCACCCGAGGGCATTTGTGCTAGATGAGTGCCAAAAGTAAGCTGCCGGGGGCCCAAGGGGTGGGGAGCAGTGGCAGAGGGGACCACAGACATTGTCCCCGGTAGCTCGACATGGGGGCGGGAGTGGAAAGGCAGGTGCCACCGTTTCTTGCTATGTGGCCTCAGGGAGAGGCATAACCTCTGAGCTTCAGCTTCGTTTACAAGGAGAGTTGTACTGCCAACACCCAAGGGAAGGTTGAGGGCTGTGGAAAGTGCTTCTGGCTTTGTGACTAGCATTTGCCACACAGCTATGTTCAAAGGTTCACTGAACTTGAGCATTGGGAAGCCCCCAGCTAAGCAGAGATCCCTCCCCCCCCCACCCCCGAGACAGGGTCTCTCTTTGTAGCCTTGACTTTCCTGGACTCGCTTTGTAGACCAGGCTGGCCTCGAACTCACAGTGACCCGCCTGCCTCTGCCTCCCGAGTGCTGGGATTAAAGGCGTGTGCCACCACCGCCCAGGTACAGAGGTCATCTTATATATGAGGGACAGTGACCAAGAGGCACTGCAAAGGCAGCAGTGGGCACAGGGCCTCAAAGTGGGAAAAGCAATAAGAGAGCAAAGCCAGAGGGCGACAAAGGGGCTGCCCACTGCACTGGGCATGGCAGGCCCGAGTCGGGCAGGGAAGCTTGTACACCTGTCTCCTGCCGGCCCTGCCTTTCCTCCTTTTGCTGGGCAGTCTTCATGGGTCACACCCTCTCCATAACAGTCCTGGCTCACCTCTGAGCAACCTCCTAGGCTGGAGCCGGAGTGTTTTCAAACAGCTTTCCTAGGGAACTAAGGGACAAATAACTACACTAAGATGGTGACTGTGGGACCCTCAGCTGTCACCTTGGCATAACTCTAGCCAGATCTAGCCTAGGAGACCCAATACAAGGGCCCTCTGTGGCCTTCTGTAGGAACAGAAAGGTTCCCTGCCCCAACCTTGGTGACCTCTCTGGGCTGGTCCCTGGGCCTAGAGCTTCCAGGAGGGGCTGCCATACTGTTTTCTGCCATTCTAAAAGAGATATTTTCATTGTCCACCAAGTTCCTCCGGGCTCAGCCCAGGAAAATGCTCTCTCCAGAGCCAGTGGCTTCTGAAAACCCCAAGGACACGGAGAACGGACTAAGTGACAAGAAGCGCCTGTTCACGTTAAGGACAGAGAGGATTTCGTGACTGTGCTAGTGACCTGCCCTGGCACCAGAGGGGAGATGTGAGGTTGTCTTGCAGGGCCTAGAAGGAGCTAGTGTGTCAAGATACAGGCGCAGAGAGCCGTGCTCCTCCTTATCCCCACGGGAGCACTAGTGGCCTCGGGAAGCATCTAGTTAGACAGGTAGAGAGGCTGCCATGTTGACACTCCAGGAAAGCCTCCCTCATCACACCGTCCCACAAAGCAGCCATGACAGCCTCTTAACCCACAGCACATCCCTTGTAAGCCAATTTGATGTTTCACTTGTGAGTGTGCTCTGGGCTGGGCCTGCGAGTTTGGAAGTCGCTGTCAGGCCAGGCTGACAAGTCAAGAGGCAACACTCAGGCCAGGCATGGTGGTTCGTGCCTGTAATCTCAGCACTGGGGTCATTAGCTATATAACTAGTTGAAGGGTAGCCTGGGGTACATCAGGCCCTTTTTGGGCAGTGGAGAGAAGGAAGGGGCGGGGCATGCTACAGCCACTGCCCCAGGACAGGCCGAGTGGTGCCACCTTCATCCATCAGGATCCTCTCCCTAGCTGGTGTGGTGGTGCACCTGGGAGGCAGAGGCAGGCAGATCTCTGAGTTTGAGGCTAGCCTGGTCTACAGAGTGAGTTCCAAGACAGACAGACAGACAGCTACACGGAAACTTTTTCCTCCAGAACAACAGAGTCCTGTCCCTGGGATGTGCAAGAGCTTTGCTGTGGTAGATTTGAGTTGGGCGACTGCTTGTCTAGCGTTGTGTACAGTCACAAGTCCAGTCCCCAGCACCACACAGACCTGGTGTGGAAGCACACTCCTATGACCCCAGCACTTCGAAGGTGGAGGCAGGAATGTCAGAAGTTAAAGATTCATCAAGGCCAGCCAGGGTGGAGACCCTGTGTAGAAAAGGTGAGAGAGAGGGGAGCGTAAGGCAGGACAAGGCTATCAGGAAGGTGTGTGTAAATGGGTCCACCACCCCAGGTCAAGTGAGTCAGTCTCAGGAATCACCCCCACTGCAAGCTGTCTTGAGGGCGTCCATGGCGCCACTATGTTGTGCTTGATGCCTTGCCCTCCCCCAGGTCTTTAACACCACCCCCACAAGCAGCAGGGCATAGCTGGGGCTCAGACTCCAAACTCGCAAAGGCCTTAAATTGTGGTGAAGACAGTTTTTGAGGGTACGACCCATGTGTGGCCTAGGAAACAGTAAAGGCTTAACAAAGGTCTCCTGTGTAGTTAGGTAAAGAGCCTGCTTCGGTACAGAGAAAAAGCAGTTAGCAATAAATTCACAGAAAACTCTGTCATCGAGCCGGGCGGTGGTGGCGCATGCCTTTTGATGCCAGCACTTGGGAGGCAGAGGCAGGCAGATCGCTGTGAGTTCGAGGCCAGCCTGGTCTACAAAGAGAATCTAGGACAGCCACCCTACACAGAGAAACCCTGTCTCAAAAAACCAAACCAAACCAAACAAACAAAAAACCCCTCTGTCATCGAGATGAAGGTACACCAGCTAGTTTTCACAATCCTCTGTGATGCAGCGATATTATCCCCCACTAAACGAGAGAACAGGCCCAGAGTGGTCAGGCAAGTTGCCTAAAGGCACCTAGCTGGAAAGTGGGGGAGCCAGGACTAGAGGCTGGGGCCTGACTCACTTGACCGCACAGCCTCCTGTCTCAGCAATTTCAAGTGGCCGTTTCCCAGAGTGCAGTGCGTGCGTGTGGGAACACAGTAAGCCAGACCTAGCCGTGTAGTGCAGTAACTGTGCGTGGCTGGGCTCCTCCCTGGCACCGAGGCTGTCGGGCTTTTGGCTGTCAGGTTGTGGTGTGCATCCTGGCTTCTAGTTGTCTCCTGGGTTGGCCCGTGCCCTCCGAGGCAGAACCTTTGCCCGTCTCCCACCAGCCTCATGTTCTGGACCAATTGGAATGAGCTTCACCCGAGCATCATGCGGGCGGCCCTGTCCGGGGCTAATGTCCTGACCCTCATCGAGAAGGACATCCGCACGCCCAACGGCCTGGCCATCGACCACCGGGCAGAGAAGCTCTATTTCTCCGATGCCACCTTGGACAAGATTGAGCGGTGCGAGTACGACGGCTCTCACCGCTATGTGAGTCTGTGGGGTGGAGAGGACAGGTGGGGAGGGCAGGGAGGGTGGGGAGGACAGGGAGGGTAGGGAGGGCAGGGAGGGTGGGGAGGGCAGGTGGGGAGGACAGGGAGGGTGGGGAGGGCGGGGAGAGTGGGGAGGAAGGGGTGGGGAGGAAGGGGTGGGGGAGACCCAAGGCGTGGGGAGAAGAGCCAGAAGGATAAAAATTCCTACCTGAGTCCTTTTTTTTTTTTTTTTTTTTTTTTTAAGATTTATTTAATATATTTGAACCCCTTACCTGCACATACACGTGCAGGCCAGAAGAGGGCATTATATCACATTATTGATGGTTGTGAGCCATCATGTGGTTTCTGGGAATTGAACTCATGACCTCTGGAAGAACAGACAGTGCTCTTAATCACTGAGCCATCTCTCCAGCCCCCACCCACCCACCTGAGTCTTAATTGTGGGTACCCTTTACCTTGTGATTCTGATCCCCTCGTTTAGACAGTGGAGGCAGCAAGATGCACCCACGAATCCTTGCTGTTCTGTGACTCCCCTTGCCCCCCCCCCGTAGCGTCACGATTAGTGAGGGGCTTGAACAATGTAGGAGCACTCCTGCTCCTGTCTCAACAGGTGATCCTCAAGTCAGAGCCCGTCCATCCCTTTGGGTTGGCCGTGTACGGGGAGCATATCTTCTGGACTGATTGGGTACGGCGGGCAGTGCAGCGGGCCAACAAGTACGTGGGCAGCGACATGAAGCTGCTGCGAGTGGACATCCCCCAGCAGCCCATGGGCATCATCGCCGTGGCCAATGACACCAACAGCTGTGAGTAGGGCCCGCCATTAGCCTTGCTCTCCTGTTTCCCTGTGCCCGCACACACATGTACCTTAGTCTTGTCTCGCCCCCAATTTCTACTATACAAATAAACACCTTCATACACCTTTGGCCCCCAGAAACTCCCAAAGTGCTAACATTTCTTAAGCCCAGCTCCCTTGGGTCCTCTGTATACATGCAGGGACTTGGCATATTGGGTCAGTCTCGTGCAATTGACACACTCACACATTGCTCACGCCCCTTAGGAGCTTGTCATTCAGCCTAACAATCCTTTTAGTCAGAGTCACCCACATGCCAGGTATAGCCTGTGCCCACCCTCAGCCTGTGCACAAGCACACACACCTATACCTGTTAGCGCTCTTCACTGTTAGATCCAAGGCTTTCCCAGACCGCCTGCCCGCTCCTTATGCACAGGCGGCACACCTTGTGCATAACAGAGAACGGCTCTGCAGCTTTCGGTCTCCCCGGCTCTGCTCAGGTGAACTCTCCCCCTGTCGTATCAACAATGGAGGCTGCCAGGATCTGTGTCTGCTCACCCACCAAGGCCACGTCAACTGTTCCTGTCGAGGGGGCCGGATCCTCCAGGAGGATTTCACCTGCCGGGGTGAGGAAGCGAGTTGAAGCTAGGACAGAGGCTGCTGGGTGGGAGGCAGAGGCGGGGGCGGGTGGGTGAGGGGAAGGGCGGTCAACATAACAAGAGACCCTTCCTCCACACTCCAGCCCAGGCTATGAAGCTGGTGTGGGCCCCAACTCATGAAACCCTCTCCCTCACCCAGCCATGAACTCTTCTTGTCGGGCACAAGACGAATTTGAGTGCGCCAACGGCGAGTGCATCAGCTTCGGTCTCACCTGCGACGGCGTCTCCCACTGCAAGGACAAGTCTGACGAGAAGCCATCGTACTGCAGTAAGGAGCCTCTCCAGCCCCTGGTCTTCTCAGACCCCTGGCCTAAGTACCTCCTCCCCGGGGTGGGGGGCTGCCTCATGTGCCCCAGCTCTATAGCTTGGCAGAACCAGGACCCTCGGAGGGGGTGAAACACTCCACATGGGGCAGCCCCCTTTCCCATGCCTGCTGTGATCACACGGGCACACCCTTCCCTTGCAGACTCACGCCGCTGCAAGAAGACTTTCCGCCAGTGCAACAACGGCCGCTGTGTGTCCAACATGCTGTGGTGCAACGGGGTGGATGACTGTGGGGACGGCTCAGATGAGATCCCGTGCAACAGTGAGTGGGAAAGCCGCAAGCTCCAGCTGCTGTCCTTGGCCCCGGTTTTGCAGTTTCAGCCATCTACCCCCTGTCCTCACTCCGCCTGAGCCTTGGCCCTCAGGCCTAAGATATAGCTAGTCCAGGGTACTCTGTGGCCTCTGAGACCCTACAGAGAGGGACGTGGCCTGATGGGCACTTGGTGGGTCCTTTTTCTAGAGACAGCCTGTGGCGTGGGCGAGTTCCGCTGCCGGGACGGGTCGTGCATCGGGAACTCCAGCCGCTGTAACCAGTTTGTGGATTGTGAGGACGCCTCCGACGAGATGAACTGCAGTGAGTGACATCCCCTGCCATGTCTGTTTTTCCTCAGCCCATCTCTGCTCCCCCCAACCCCTCCCCCACACCCCGCCACACCCCCGTTCCTCCTCTCACCCTTCCTGGCCCTACATAGCAGCCTCTCTCCTCTCTGGCCTTGTCTGTCTCCCTCCTGCTCTTGGGGGTCATGGCGGTAGTGAGGGACCAGTTCGGTAACAGTGCCAGCAGCTGCTCCCAGTGTGTGTCATAGAGGGAACTGGCCGTGACCCCTCACTCCAACCCACCCCTTCCTCCACCAGGTGCCACTGACTGCAGCAGCTACTTCCGCCTGGGTGTGAAAGGCGTGTTCTTCCAGCCTTGCGAGCGGACATCCCTCTGCTATGCCCCAAGCTGGGTGTGTGACGGTGCCAATGACTGTGGGGACTATAGCGACGAGCGTGACTGCCCAGGTCGGCCAGTGGTAGCTGCTGGGTGGCTGGGGAGGCCCTGGGCTAGCAGTGTCTTCACACCTCCTTTCCACTCCCAGGTGTGAAGCGTCCCAGGTGTCCCCTGAATTATTTCGCCTGCCCGAGTGGGCGCTGCATCCCCATGAGCTGGACATGTGACAAAGAAGACGACTGTGAACACGGCGAGGACGAGAGCCACTGCAGTGAGTGGCCGAGTAGCCTAGCGCCCAGGGCATCTGCCACGGAGGCTTAAAGACCCTACCCACCCAGCCCCCGAGTCACAGTCCTTAAGGAAGTGCCCTTCACGGAGAAGCTGGGGTTTCCCGTTAGGCCTCGCTCAGACTCCAGAATAGGGTCACTTCTTCAGCTCTTCATGAGCCTCTCACAAAGGGACCTGCCTGCCTTTCCGGGGCAGCTGCCTGCTGGCCATTGTCTCATTACATTCTCCCGCTATTTCAGACAAGTTCTGCTCGGAGGCCCAGTTTGAGTGCCAGAACCACCGGTGCATCTCTAAGCAGTGGCTGTGTGATGGCAGTGATGACTGTGGTGACGGCTCGGACGAGGCGGCCCACTGCGGTAAGGAGTGGCCCGAGTCGGGTTCCGGAAGGTGCCTCAAGGAGAGATGCTACTGTGGCTGCCCGCCCTGCCCTGCCTCGCCTGAGTACTCTCTCTGTGTCTCCTCACACAGAAGGCAAGACTTGTGGCCCCTCCTCCTTCTCCTGTCCCGGCACGCACGTGTGTGTCCCCGAACGCTGGCTCTGTGATGGTGACAAGGACTGCGCTGACGGCGCGGACGAGAGCATCGCAGCTGGCTGCTGTGAGTGGGAGAGGCGGTGAGGAGCGTGTGGGCAGCAGGCACCGCAGCCTTGCTTTGCAAAGGCTGGCAAATGAGGTCAACGGCAGGAAGAACCTTAGTGGTAGCGCAGAGCCATAGCTTTCGCTCCGCTTTCGCTCCTGCGCCCGGCCTCGTCCCTCATTCAGCACTCTGCCCATTTCACTCCCTCTCACGCCCCAGGAACCTCTCGGGAGGGGGGTGACTGCCAAGAGCTAGTAGGGCAGGCCTGACGGGAGAACTCTGCCTCTGTCCTCAGTGTACAACAGCACCTGTGACGACCGCGAGTTCATGTGCCAGAACCGCCTGTGCATTCCCAAGCATTTTGTGTGTGACCATGACCGCGACTGTGCCGATGGCTCTGACGAGTCCCCAGAGTGCGGTGAGTCCTGTGCCTGGAGGTGGGGGATGGGGGAGCCCTAGCCTGGCTGTGCGGAGGGCCCACCCTCACCATCCCCTCCCCACACAGAATACCCAACCTGCGGCCCCAACGAGTTCCGCTGCGCCAATGGGCGCTGCCTGAGCTCCCGCCAGTGGGAATGTGACGGTGAGAACGACTGCCATGACCAGAGTGACGAGGCTCCAAAGAACCCACACTGCACGAGTCCAGGTGGGCCTGCTAGGGGGCTGCCTGCCTGCCTGCCTGCCCCTTTCTCCTACTTCCTGCCCCCTGGGACCGCACTGACCTGTTGCCACCTCCCCCTCCGCAGAGCACAAATGCAATGCCTCGTCACAGTTCCTGTGCAGCAGCGGGCGCTGCGTGGCTGAGGCGCTGCTCTGCGATGGTCAGGATGACTGCGGGGACGGCTCCGATGAACGTGGGTGCCATGTCAACGAGTGCCTCAGCCACAAGCTCAGCGGCTGCAGTCAGGACTGTGAGGACCTCAAGATAGGGTTTAAGGTATGCCTGGCTCTGGCTGGAACACTTTGCTCCTCCTCCTCCTCCACATTCATTCATTCATTCATTCAGTACTTAGGGAGCAATCACCCTGCCATGCCGTGTGCTAGGCTCTGGGGATGTGGCAGGGGCTGACAGAAGTCCGTTAGGTTAGAGTCTCCATTTGTGTGAATGGTAGAGCCAGCAAGGTTTGTTCACAGGCGAGAGAAAGCCTAGGAGAGAAAAGAGTGGGTCGTCAGGGGGCAGCCGATACGTTGCTCTGGAGTTCAAGGAAAGGCCAAGCCTAGAGGAAGCATTATGGCCACGGAGATGCTATTTAAATCCCCAAGGAGCTGGACACAGTGGCGCACGCCTGTAATCCCAGCACTGGGGGAGGCAGAGGCAGGAGGATCTTTGTGAGTTCCCAGCCAACCTGGTCTATAGAGTGAGTCCAGGACAGCCAGGGCTGTTACACAGAGAAACCCTGTCTCAAAAAAAAAAAAAAAAAACCCAAAAAACAAACAAACAAAAAAACAAAAACCAAAACAACAAAAACCAAAAAAAAAAAAAAAAGACAAAAACAAAAACAAAAACCAACCAACAAGCAAACAGACAAAACTCCCCAAGGAAGATATAGATGGCAAAGAGCTTTAGCTATGCTGCGGGACCAGAGGATGGGGGGGGGCACATATTGCAGAGAGATATGAGGAGAGGGCCACCACCAAGGTAGGATGATGGCCACATGAGGAAAACGCCAGAAGACAGAGCGCACAGATGGCTGTCTGTTCACCCCTTGCTTTCCCGTGCCCTCTAGTAGGGGACACCCAGACCCCAGCTGTGTCCTTAGCTGCAGGTTCCATGTCCCCACAGTGCCGCTGCCGCCCCGGCTTCCGGCTAAAAGATGACGGCAGGACCTGTGCTGACGTGGATGAGTGCAGCACCACCTTCCCGTGCAGCCAGCTCTGCATCAACACCCACGGCAGTTACAAGTGTCTGTGTGTGGAGGGCTACGCGCCCCGTGGTGGTGACCCCCACAGCTGCAAAGCTGTGACTGGTGAGACGGGCACTTGGAGGGTGAGATATGGTCCAGGAAGCCCCATGGGGTCAGGCACGGGGTGGCTGGTAGGGAGAGGGCATGGGACAGCATAGCCGAACATACCCCGGTTGGCGGGGGTGGGGTGGGGGGAGGAGAGGGGGAAGAACCAGAGCTTCTAGCATGTATCTGAGCCAGGACCCTATTCCCACAGATGAGGAGCCGTTTCTCATCTTTGCCAACCGGTACTACCTGCGCAAGCTCAACCTGGACGGCTCCAACTACACACTGCTCAAGCAGGTGCCAAACCAAAGCCTCCCTCACACACCTGGTGACTGCCTGGGCCCAGCACAGCCTCCCCTAGTTCTCCCCACTTGGGCCCATGCTTGTCTCCTCCTGCCTCTCCCTCCAGCCACGTCCTGACCCCTGCAGCAGCAGCTGACTTCCCTGTCCCCATTCTGAACCCAGGGCCTGAACAACGCCGTGGCCTTGGACTTTGACTACCGAGAGCAGATGATCTACTGGACTGACGTGACCACCCAGGGCAGCATGATCCGCAGGATGCACCTGAACGGCAGCGACGTGCAGGTGAGGCAGAGGCCCCGCCCCCACCCCGCCTCTGCCCCGCCCTGCCCCGCCCTGCCCCCCACCAGCTGACAGGCAGTCAGGCCCCAGCAGCCCCTTCCCCACCCCCTTCTCTTCCGCTCCTGTCCAACACTTCTTCTCCCTCGCTGAGCCACAGAAACACTCAGCACACTTCAGCTTTCCCCTCCACTAAACTCAAAGTGCAAACACAGGGAGACTCTCCTGCCTCACAGAGCTCCACAGTTCTTGTGCACTAGGTGTGTGTCGGTGTCCCTAGTGACCCGCCCACCCCCCTTATTGGAGCCCCTGCTGATAATCAGCTTCCTAACAGAGCCAGGAGTGGGAGATGTGCTCCGTTTTACCAGAGGGCGAAGCCCCAGAGAAACTGAGGTTCCCCACTGTGCCCCCAACAGGTGCTGCACCGGACGGGCCTTAGTAACCCAGACGGGCTGGCTGTGGACTGGGTGGGTGGCAACCTCTACTGGTGTGACAAGGGCAGAGACACCATTGAGGTGTCCAAACTCAACGGGGCCTATCGGACAGTGCTGGTCAGCTCTGGCCTCCGTGAGCCCAGGGCGCTGGTGGTGGATGTACAGAATGGGTAAGTGTAGCCAAGAGGAGTACGGGGAGCCCCGGAAAAGGTCCAAGCCCAGCCTCCTTGTAGGCTTCTGGTGGCCTTTGTCTCTAGACTCTTATGGTTCACTGCCCTACCCCACCCACCTGCCAGGTACCTCTACTGGACAGACTGGGGCGACCACTCACTGATCGGTCGGATCGGCATGGATGGGTCTGGCCGCAGCGTCATTGTAGACACTAAGATCACGTGGCCCAACGGCCTGACTCTGGACTACGTCACGGAGCGCATCTACTGGGCTGACGCCCGTGAGGACTACATCGAGTTTGCCAGCCTGGATGGCTCCAATCGTCATGTTGGTCCGTATGCTAGTGAGGCCTCTCGGGGCCAGTAGCAGGCCTAGAGGTCTAAAGGGTTTAGGAGGCAAGAAGTCATAGTGTACCGAAACCACAAACCAGGGGTCTTGGGGTTTCAAATACCATAGTGCTTCTCTGGGACTGGCCCAGACACCTACACAATCCAGCTCCTTAGAGGAAAGATAGCCCATCCCATGTGCAGATCAAGATGATGCCGGAGATGGGTGGGCACACGAGGAGTACCTGAGCAGCATCCATGTTCTGTACTTTCTTGGAGGAGCTATGTGCTACTCCAGAGCAGCAGTGTGGCTGATAGAACAGGCTGTCACTATACAACCTTAGGAAGCTGTAGAAACATCTGGAACTGGGGAGGTGGGGTGTCATTCTCACCTCATGGTTGTGATGGGACTTAAGGAGGTCGAGTAGGCACAGAACCCAGTGCCAACTACTGCTGTGTCTTCCCCCCCACCCCCGCCACACTCCCCACCCCCTCTTCCTGCAGTGCTGAGCCAAGACATCCCACATATCTTTGCACTGACCCTATTTGAAGATTACGTCTACTGGACAGACTGGGAAACAAAGTCCATCAACCGAGCCCACAAGACCACGGGTGCCAACAAAACACTCCTCATCAGTACCCTGCACCGGCCCATGGACCTACACGTCTTCCACGCCCTGCGCCAGCCAGATGGTAAGCAAGCGATAGCAAGGATTGGGGGTGAGGAAATGAGTGGTCCAGGCATGAAGGAGGCCTGTTCCCAACAAAGGTCAGAACACAACAGCTTCAGTGGGAGTCCCTGCCCCTCCCCTCCCCAGCACTGAGTGTCCCCGCCAGGTACCAGACTCACAGAGGCTGTAGGCAGCTTCAGTGCATCATGGGGCTCAACACTGGGGTGTCTTGGCAGCTGCAGTAGTCAGAAAGCCCAGAGATTAGTGATTGGGGCAAAGCATCAGAGGAAACCCTGAAAGTAGACATAGATCCAGGGTAGGATAGAGATCTGCCCTGCCTAGGTGTGGGATGACATATGCCACCCATCCTTTTAAAAGTCAGAGACCGTTCTGGGCAGGGTCCACCCTCACAGTCAGAGAAGCCAGTGGCCAGGCATGACCTTTCGGCCTCTTCCTCTCCGGCAGTGCCCAATCACCCCTGCAAAGTCAACAATGGTGGCTGCAGTAACCTGTGCTTGCTGTCCCCTGGGGGTGGTCACAAATGTGCCTGTCCCACCAACTTCTATCTGGGAGGCGACGGTCGTACCTGTGTGTCCAACTGCACAGCTAGCCAGGTAAGATTCCTCTCAAGAGCCCCACCCCCCACCGACTCTGAAGTGCCTCAGTCCCGTGACCTCTCGCACTAGTATCCCAGCACCCACTAATGCCTGCACATCCCCGTGCATTCCCGTGCTGACACCCCCACACTTCTTGCCTGCCTCTTGTCACCTTACAAACACTTCTGCCTAATGCTGACCTCACCAGTGCCATTAGCCCATCATATCCCCCAGCTCTACCTCCCTACAAACCAACACCACCATTTCTTTGAAACATTTCTACCCCTTGAAAGAATAGCTTCTGAGTCTCCCATACCCGCTCCAACCCGTCTTGCCCCACCTGCCCTCCAGTTTGTTTGCAAGAACGACAAGTGCATCCCCTTCTGGTGGAAGTGTGACACAGAGGATGACTGCGGGGACCACTCCGATGAGCCTCCAGACTGTCGTGAGTGTCCAGGGGTGCAGGAGACACAAGCCCTGCCCCCTGCACTGACCACCCGGGGCAGAGACTTCAGCAACTCTCTTGCTCCCTGCTCTTTCTTCATTTTAGTGTGCGTGTGCGCGCGTGTGTTTGCATGAGTGCGGTGTGCATTTGCCAGTGCGGGCATGTGTGTGTGTGTGTGTACCGTGGTGAGTGTGTGGAGGAGGTCGGAGGGCAGCTTTTCAGAAGTTGAGGCTTTCTCTTTCCGAGATGGGTTCTGAAGATCAAACGGGGTCATTAGGCTTAGGTGGCAAATGCCTGCTGGGCTGTCTCACTGCCCACTGCCTACTCTTTTGACACTGAGCCCCACCCCACCCCATATTGGCAGCCGAGTTCAAGTGCCGCCCAGGCCAGTTCCAGTGTTCAACGGGCATCTGCACCAACCCTGCCTTCATCTGCGATGGAGACAATGACTGCCAAGACAACAGCGATGAGGCCAACTGTGGTAAGGAGCTGCCTCGATGCCAGCCACTCCTTCCTCGGCACTTGGGGTGGAAGCTCCAGCCGGCAGCAGCTTTCTCTCTAGGCTACATTTCTGCTGCTTGGGCCATGGCCCTCCCCTCTCCAACAAGGGCCATGGAGTGTCCCCACCCCCCGCCAGCACGTGCGTGCCCTGACTCTCTAGCTGTCGTTGGTTACCGCCCCTTCTTCTCCCACTCCCAGATATTCACGTCTGTTTGCCCAGCCAGTTCAAGTGCACCAACACCAACCGCTGTATTCCTGGCATCTTCCGCTGCAACGGGCAGGACAACTGCGGGGACGGCGAGGATGAGCGAGACTGCCGTAAGTGCCGGGGTCAGGGAGGTGGGCAGGGGACGCCGACGCCGACGGCAGACGCGGTTGTTAGCCATTGCTTCCTGTCGAGGTGCTGAGGTAGCTTTATTAGACGCGGTGGTGTAAGTCGCACTGGACGTCTCCTGCTGTGCTCAGTATGGACAGAACTGCGGATCTAGAAACAAAAATACCAGGCTGCAGATAACGCCTTCCTTCCTCCTGACCAAGGCCAGGGCCGGGCTTTTGGAAGGGGGAGAACATGGTAACCAAAAGCTTGGAAGAGGCCTAAGGGTGGGGTCTTCATTGTCTCCTCTGCCTTGCAGCTGAGGTAACCTGCGCCCCCAACCAGTTCCAGTGCTCCATCACCAAGCGCTGCATCCCCCGCGTCTGGGTCTGTGACAGGGACAACGACTGTGTGGATGGCAGCGATGAGCCCGCCAACTGCAGTGAGTAGCCTGTCATCTTCCCCTGAAGTATCTGCAGCTCCGCCATGCCGGCAGGCACACCCCCTGCCCTGGCGGCTCTGCCCTCGCCCGCCCGGTGGTCCTCCAGGGGACGCTCCGCTCCTTACCCCATGCCCGTGGTGCGTTGCAGCCCAGATGACCTGCGGAGTGGATGAGTTCCGCTGTAAAGACTCGGGCCGCTGCATCCCAGCACGCTGGAAGTGTGACGGAGAGGACGACTGTGGGGATGGCTCCGACGAGCCCAAGGAAGAGTGTGGTAAGCCCGGCCACGTTGGGAGGGTAGCTGTTTCCGGTTACGGGCGGAGTGAAGTTAGGGTAGCCTGTTGGCCAGATCTTTTTTGGTTTTTTCGAGACAGGTCTCTCTGTGTTAGCCTTGGCTGCCCTAGACTCACTTTATAGACCAGGCTGGCCTTGAACTCACAGCGATCTGCCAGCCTCTGCCTACCGAGTGCTGGGATTACAGGCGTGCGTCAGTATAGCCCCAGCACAGGGCTCTTGTGGGCGCCGTAGGGCTGACGCGGGGAGGCTCTCTCTGTAGTGCCCACCACCTCTGACTTCCTGTTCCTCTCCCTAGCCACCCCTCAGAGGAGGCTTACGCAGAGTCTTCCGTGCCCTCTCCGTTCACCCGCCCCCCTAAAAGCGGCTGCCTTCCCTGCGCACTCTGTCTGTCTTGCCCACACAGCGAGGGTGCCACTGCCTGAGCCCCAGAGGCCAGAACGTTCTCGCTGCTGCCGCCCCTACCTGCTCGCCCCGGGCCCTGCGTGCTCTGCCGCCCACCCCGGTCCCTGACCACCCCAATGTCTGCCTCTCCAGATGAACGCACCTGCGAGCCGTACCAGTTCCGCTGCAAAAACAACCGCTGTGTGCCAGGCCGCTGGCAGTGCGACTATGACAACGACTGCGGCGACAACTCGGACGAGGAGAGCTGCAGTATGTCCTTTGCCCTGTCCGCCATTCCTCTCCCTCCTCCTACCACTGTGCCAGCGGGTGGCCTCCCAGGGCAAGGGGGGGATCAGGAACCCCTCTGCTACACTCCACCCCTGTCCGTGTCGTGTACTTGAGCGCGTGCCATTTCATCTCATCTCATGTTTCTCTCCATTTTAACACTGTCCTCTTGGGGTTGCAGAGGTAGGTGTCTCTGATGTACCCCTGTTCCTGCCGCCTCCGCCCTGGAGCCCCGCCCATCCCTGTGCTGTGCTTCTGCGCCCCGCCCCCCGCCACCGTCATCCTTAAGTGGCCTCTTCCCAGACCCAGTGCTTGTCTCAGTGGTCTTGTCCCTCCCTCCCTCCCACCCCTACAGAGCCTGTCCTAAGGATAGGACTAGGGACCTGTGCCCTCTCCTGTGTATCTGTGCCTAGTGGTATAAGTGTGAGTAGCCCCTTTGCCCAGTCAGTCTCGTGAGGACAGCCAGTTAGCTGCCGGGGGATTGGTTGAGTATCCCAGTCATACACCAGTCAGCTGTGGCCTTCACGGACATAGGAGTGAGCCTTGAGCATTATCCCCAAGGCTGGAGATGCCCTGTGCCCACCCCGCTGGGGCCTGTCTCTCCCCAGCCCCTCGGCCCTGCTCCGAGAGCGAGTTCTCCTGTGCCAACGGCCGCTGCATCGCCGGGCGCTGGAAGTGTGATGGAGACCATGACTGTGCCGATGGCTCGGATGAGGTGAGCAGGGAGATCCCAAGGAAGGGGGTGGCCTCGGGAGAATCAAGGCGGGACCCCAGGGGCCTGATGGGGCCCGCTGGTTCCCATGCCCACAGAAAGACTGCACCCCCCGCTGTGATATGGACCAGTTCCAATGTAAGAGCGGCCACTGCATACCCCTGCGCTGGCGCTGTGATGCGGACGCTGACTGCATGGACGGCAGTGACGAGGAAGCCTGTGGCACGGGGGGTGAGCCTCCTTCAGCCTGGCATCTCCAACCTCCCCCAGGCCATTATGTGGCCTGGTTTCCCGAGTCTAATTCCTTCTTTGTTCCTACAACAAACCCTTAGAGCATAATACTGTGAGCCAGGCGCTGTTGACCTAGTGTTGCAGATACAGCAGTAGGCAAGGCTCAGGCCACTGGGTACATTTTTACGTAGCCCGTACCCTAATCTTGCTAGGGACGCTAGCTAGGCAGAAATCCAGCCTACTGTAGGCTGTGGTCACCCACGCCCTACCCACCCCATACCCAGTTGGCGGTGTCAGAGGCCAGTTCCTGCTCCTTCCTTGCCTGAGGCAGCCAGTGTGACAGGGTCTGCTAGAGCCAGGTATGCCTGCTACAGCCACCCAAGGGAGCAGTGTGGCACCTGTCAGGAGGGAACCTGCGGGTTGGATCAGGGGTTCTCCCCTGGAAGGCTGATGATAGCACCTAGAGCTGCAAATTGTGCCTGCCACAGTCTATACCAGGCTCTGGTGCCATACCTCATCTACTCAAGGAGACTGCCCTAAGCCCCTGTGGACCCTGCGCCCAAGTAGCCTCTCCGCTAAACACCAGACGCAGCACCTCTGCCCCTCTGCCCACTGGGCAGAGAATTAAAGACACCTGAGCTTAGCCACGCCCGTCTTAGCGGACCACCATGCCACGCCCGTCTTAGAGGGCCACCACGCCACGCCTCGATCCTTGAGCGGACCATACAGCCACAGCTTGCATTCATTCTTAACCCTTTGTTCACCCTGCCCCCAGTGAGAACCTGCCCCTTGGATGAATTTCAATGTAACAACACCTTGTGCAAGCCGCTGGCCTGGAAGTGTGACGGCGAGGACGACTGTGGGGACAACTCAGATGAGAACCCTGAAGAATGCAGTAAGATTTCTTGGGGTGTTGGTGGGGGAACAAGGCAGGGTTAGGGGCTCGTTCATCCAAGGCAAGGACGGTGGGGGATGTGAGTCCCATACTTCCCAGTGGCCAACTGCCCTTCACATCCCCCGCCCCTTATCCCCAAGACTGACCCTGGCTCTGGCTTCTGGCTTCTGCAGCCCGGTTCATGTGTCCTCCCAACCGGCCCTTCCGTTGCAAGAATGACCGCGTCTGCCTATGGATCGGGCGCCAGTGTGACGGCACTGACAACTGTGGTGACGGGACTGACGAGGACGACTGTGGTGAGCTCAGGGGAGCT